>NC_090996.1:36381706-36684737 GCF_041146395.1 Eulemur rufifrons
TCTGAAGTACAAAAATAGCTTTCTCAGTCACACAACTGCGCTGCACCTGTGAGGAACTGATTTGCTTTCCCTGGCTTGGGGGGAGGGTTTAGAAAAGTCCAGAATGAAAGCATTGTGCTGGTCATACATGGGAAAGGTCCACTCCACATGTCACCAGAGAGGCATAAAACACATTCAGGGATCCACTTGTATCCATCAAAAACAGATGTTGAAACATCACCACCTGCGTGTCCACCAGCGAGAAGCGGCTTGCTGAGTGCCCAGCTCTGAGTCTGCCAGTCACGGCGCCTGGTCCCGTCCTGACAGGCCCTGGGACAGGGATGCGGGTCTTGTCCAGCATGGGACCTGCTCTCTGCCCTAAATCCTCCCGCGGTCACCGGGGCTTTGGCAGACGGATGCTCACCAGTAAGCTCAGGCTCCACACTTGGTGAGGGTCTCCTGGGGGCGGGGACAGCAGCTGCTGCAGGGACACAGCAGGCCGACTCCCCGGGTTACTTCTCTTAGCAGCTTTATTGAAATATAACTCACATACCATAAAATCACCCACTTAAAGGGTACGATCCAATGGTTTTTAGTATTATATATTCAGAACTGTCTCCATGTTATTTTTAAGACAGTAAACCCTTAAAACGCACGTGAGAATACTTGGAGAAACAGTCAAGTGGATACCATCAAGCTTTAAACAAACATGCTGAGGAAAACAAGCAGAATTTATAAAGGCAACCAAAGAATACACACATCCGACACTTAACTAAACGTGCTAATCAGAGAAAAGGGTGTCCCTGCAGGAAGCAGAGCCTGGGGGCTCAGCCCTTCCATTCGGGCTGTTGTCACGGAGAAGCTGCCTGTGCCCTGGGAGGGGACAGTGAGCAGCCCCTGGCAAGGGCACTCCCAGCCGGTGGCCACCCCCAGGGCTGGACTCTCCAAGGGACTAATAAAAAGCTCTCCCTCCTGGCTCTTCCCTGGAGTGCCAAGGGACCCCCCACGACTCACAGGTCCTGACACAAGCAGTCTTCGCAGCCAACGTGCCCTCTGACTGGGGACACTCAGCACCTCTGTACCCTCAGTCTCCTCTGCACACAATAGAGGAGCGGAGGCCTCGCCCATCCCGCCTGAGCAAGGGCCCCCACCGGCCCTGAGGGGGACACCCTGCAAACCCTGGCTCAAACCTAGACCCGAGAGTAAGCAGAAGAGGAAGAAAGATAAACCAAAAAGTCATCGAATACAGGTGTGTAGTTCAAAGGCTGCTGCGCGGCTCCCGGGCTTCCTCGTCCAGCTCCTGTTCTTGGGGCCACTTTCTGCTCTTTAGTGCCACCTCTGGTCCTGCCTCCGTGTCTCATCTGCGTGCCGCGGTGCTGCTGCCTGGCTTTTCAGATACGCAGGGGGCCAGAGCTCTCCCGACCCTGGCGAGGTCTCTGCACGGCTTCCGTCCTTGCTAGCATTTCCCACTACTGAGCCATGTCCACACTGTAACACTTTCTTAGATTTTTTCCCCCCTACTTAGAAATTCTCTTGCCTTTTCGCTGCCTTAATTTTCTGCAAACCTGTAAAGGCCTCTCAAGACCATTTCCACACCACTGAGTTTTTCAGGTGCCCCCTCGGGACAGACAGGCCGCCCTGGGTCCCACAGAGTCTGCAGCTCCTGTCACCGCCTCCCGCTGTGCTGCAAGTCCCCCTTTCCTTTCCTGGTTAACTCAGTTTAGAGTCGCCTCCTCTGGTAGCTTCCTGAGGATGCTATAAACATGGATGTGCAAATGTCCCTTTGAAACTTTTATCTTTTTGCTTTTTTTTTTTTGTTTTTGAGATAGGGTCTTGCTCTGCTGCCCAGGCTGGAGTGCAGTGGCGTCCTCATAGCTCACTGCAGTCTCTAACCCCTGGGCTCAAGCCATTCTCCCACCTCAGCCTCCCGAGTAGCTGGGACTACAGGCATGCGCCACCACACTGGCTAATTTTTCTATTTTTGGTAGAGACGGGGTCTCGTTCTTGCTCAGGCTGGTCTCCAACTCCTGGCCTCAGGTGATACTCCAGCCTCAGCCTCCCGAGTAGCTGGGATTACAGGCATGAGCCACCTTGCCTGGCCGACATCAGGTTCCTGATCCACAAATTACAAATGCCAAGACTTCTCCTACTGGATATGTCTTAGTCAACAAGAAAGCCAAATGTTCCTAAGTGCTGATTAAGCCTCACTGACTGGCATTTCTTGTGGGACGCATCACAAGGCAGGCTCCTTGAAGACCGTTCTTAACAATCAAATCAAAGAGGGAGTGTCCAGCAACGTCATGGCTCTGTCTCTCCTCACCAGCCAGAGTAAACCATGCTGATAGGGATGGACTTTCTCATAAAAAGGCTTTTCATACCCAGACTGAAATATAATCAAAAGAAAAAAAGAAAAAGGGCTTTTCATTTCCAACAGCAAAAAAACGCAGCCTTGTTTTTCTTGGATTTCAGTGAAGTAAACCAACCCACCCAATGCTGGAATAAAACAGAACTTTGTAAACAAGGAGGGAAAAAGAAGGGCTGAGAAAGAGCGGTGGCGGAGGGTGAAGACAGAGGAACAAACACCTGTGGAGTAACCTCTCCGGAACGGAATCTCTTCCCACTCTCAGAGAATTACACCCACAAGACAGACCAGCTGTCTTTTTTGTCCAAAGCCCACCTGAGGAAGCAGCAGGGCAAACCTGGGCTCCCGCGCACGGAGGGTCGTTCACAGCGCTGACTGCGAAACCCAGAGGCAGACACAAAACGCTTCCTGCAGACCACCCCTCTGTGCCGCTGCGGAGAAGCCATTCCCCTGCTCGACCCCCGGGGGCGGCTGCTGCAGCAGCAGAGACCCACGGAAGCGCCCAAACACTGGCGTGGCGGCCAAGCCGGGCAGGAGGAGCAGAGCGTGGGTCATCAGCCGGGCAGAGCCTCGCGCGTCCGTGTGGCCAACCTTCAGCTCCTTCTGAAGTAATGATACCCTTCGTGAGAGTTATTAAAGGCTCCAGAATAAAAACAAAAACATACTTTATTAAATCCGAAGCATGTGCACCCACTCCCACAACGCCCCCAAATTTCCTGCTGCGTGCACTCCACGCTGACTGCACAGAGCTGGGCAGGGGCAGGACCAGCCAGGAAACCTCCCTCTGACAAAAGAATACTACAGCGACAAGCACAAAGGAATCCTGTCCCCAGGGCAAAGCACTGACTTCTAAGCCTGGCCACAGAATGTATTTGTTCACCGATTACTTAAAAAGAACCTCTGATTCGGCAACAAAGGCCCCACTGACACAAGGGGGGGGCAGTCACCAGTCTTTCCTGCCTGCCCACCAGGCCACCTGACCCAGCCCTGGGCTTCCCCCTGCAGAAGCAGCCCCAACGTGGCACGCCAAAACACCATCAGGCTTTGGGTCTGACAGTTGTAGGTTCAGATTTGCCCTGTCTCATAAAATCTTTCTGTCCTTCTCAGACCTGTTCCCCAGACAAGCTTCCTGGTCTACAGTGACAAATGAGTCACGGTCTGCGCTAAGAATCATCAAAGCGAGGTACCCAACATCTGCTCCAAGTTCAAGTGCTCCCACCTGCTTTGGGAAGAACCAAGGTTTTCCTTCACACAGAGGGGTTTTTTTTTTTTTTTTTTTTTTTGAGACAGAGTCTCACTCTGTCACCAGGCTAGAGTGCTGTGGCGTCAGCCTAGCTCACAGCAACCTCAAACTCCTGGGCTCAAGCAGTCCTCCTGCCTCAGCCTCCCAAGTAGCTGGGACTACAGGTGTCACCATGCCTGGCTAATACTTTTTTTTCTATATTTTTAGTTGTCCGGCTAATTTCTTTCTATTTTTAGTAGAGATGGGGGTCTTGCTCTTGCTCAGGCTGGTCTCGAACTCCTGACCTTGAGCGATCCTCCTGCCTCCCAGAGTGCTGGATTACAGGTGTGAGCCACCGCGCCCGTCCCACACAGAGCTCTTAGCCTCACCGCAAGTGGAAGCACTGGGGAGGTTTCACTTTCTTGCCTGGACCCACCCCAGAGAGTCTGAGTAACATGACTGGGGGCACACCTGGGCCCCCCAAGCCAGACAAGCTCCTCAGGTCGAAAGCACTGCTCTGGAGCAGGAACTGTGGGCTCCCAGACCAGCAGCGGATCCTCAGGCCTCACCCAGAACCTGATGAATCAGAAACTGACGGGGGAGGCCCAGCACTCTGTTCCGACAAGGCCTCTGGGCAATTCGACCCCTCTGGAGCTTGCGAAGCTCTGATTAACAAGAACAGAGGCCCAGACCAGAGAGGAATTAGTTGGACAAAGGAGCCAAAAGCCTCGGTTGAATTTACAACTCCAACTACTCTTCCCAAACTCCCTCAAGACACCCACCAGTGGGAATATCAACCCCATTTTAATGAAACAGCATCATTAGTCAGGTGCAATGGCACATGTCTGGAGTCCCAGCTACTGGGGAGGCTGAGGCGGGAGGATCCCTGGAGCCCAGAAGTTCACGGCTACAGTGCACGACACCCACTGCACTCCAGCCTGGGCAACACAGTGAGACTTCACCTCTTTAAAAACAAAACAAAAAACAGCGTCACACAGAGAACGTCATGGCTCACAGGCTGTGGGATTCTTCCTCCTTAAGATGCACAGACCAGAAGTACAAGGCTGGGCCCAAGTATCAGTCACTCGGGGGCTGTCATTCCTTCACGGGACGATGGGTGCCCGGCTGTGGGACGCAAATGTGTGTTTGCTGGGCGGCCACCAAAGGAGCGCACAGGACAAAGGGGCCCAGCCCAGGCGGGCAGCCAGCACCGACCCGGGCCAGTCCCCGTGCACACTGGGGCTCGTGTGCATGAAATCAGTTTGCAGTGGAAATTACAAAGTACCAGGTACAGCACAATTATTTTATTGCTAGTACAGGATATTTCCAATGCATAATTTGTTTTAATCACCTGCCTACACGTGGACCTTTAACTGCAGCAGCAGCTACCAGAGGGGATGTGGACAGGGTAAGTGCCCCCTCCGCGAATGCGCCACCTCGTCAGTGGGTCCCACTGTGCATTTCTGTAGCATCTGTTGCTTTAATATCGAACAAATACGACTCAGTGATCAGGAACAGCAGGTTACTGAGCGGCCGGAAGCGAGGCTGAGGAAGAACAGACGGACCACGGACCACGACGACCTTCCCACGTTCTGGACCCTGGAGGAGCAGGGTGGCGCGGACGCGGCTGGAGGTGCCCACGCAGGCAGCCCCTGTTCTCACCACCAAGTTCCGGCCTCACCCACAGCTCCAGGGGCACCCCCAGGGGCAACGAGGACGCCTGGCCCTCACCGCGTGGCCCGTCCCCAGAACTAGAACTCCCGGATTCACCACACAGCACTGTCGGGAGTATCCCTTCTTCCCAACAGGGACAGAAGACTCCGTGTGTTCTTTGTGAGAAAGACGTATCTGACCGAGAGTCACCAGGCAGGAGGCCGGCAGCAAAGCAGGGGGCGCTCTTTCTGCCAAGAGAAGATTCTTTAGGAAATCAGGGTGCCAGCTGGCCAGGCCTAACAGAACAGGCCCAGGTTCTCCCAGGTATGCCTGTCGCCGAGAAGTGGGGGAAGAAAGCAGTTCCATCCCCAGCGTGCTGTCTCAAGTTTTTAAAGCCATTTTTAAGTCTTTAATAAAAAGTAAAAAAAAGGAACACAGAAACTTATTATGGTCCGGAAACATTCTTAGCACTTTCCATTTTCTGAAACTATCTAACAGCTTACTGGGTCATGTAACATTTAATATAGCAATAATATAACAACATATAGGATACAATCTGGAAAATGTAACGTTTTTACAGGAGGCCTCTATTTAGGAAGAAAAGATACAATGAATATGCTGCTCCCACCCACAGAAATGGGAACAGGGGATTCCTAGCAGGTAGAACAATCTTTTCACATAATAAAAGTAAAGTATAAACCAACCAAGAAGAAAAATAAGGTCTGATCTGCCACAGCCAGGCCAGGAGAGTGACCCTGACTGGTCTGAGCCAGTGGCTCTCCCACGCCTGCCCCCCGGGGTCCGCAGTGCCAGCAGCTGCCCTCGTAATCCTAACAGGGCCCCAGGCCACACTGCTGTGTGGGGTCCCGGGACCCCACCTTGGGAAGCAGGGCTGTGGCCAACGCCTTCCACCCTTGCAGGGCCGGGCTGGGGAGCCCCTGTGAGCACACGCGGCCAGCACAGGGGTTGGGGGCAGGAAGGAGACACCAAGGAGAAAGAGGATCGTCGTTCTGCCTCTGGACGCAGTGAGCAGCGCGCTGGGGACAGAGCCAGACCCCAGGCCACGCGTAGAGAACCTTCCTTCCCTTCCGGGCTCTCCAGGCCTGGGCCTCCGCCCGGAAGCCAGGAAGGCTCCCTCCTCTCCCGCCTTTGCCTCACTGAGGCTACACAGCTTCAGAACCCAGCCCAAGAGGCACCTCAAAAAAAAGAAGGAAAGAAAAGAGTTTCCCTGAGGGAAAGTTTCCTAAGTAGGTCAGGTTCCCTGTTAACCTCAAAACCACCTCTGCCTTTCCTCCACGGCACCTGTCCTGGCGAGTCCCTGCTGGCGACTACCTGTGTGACACCTGAAGACAGATGGGAACGGCCAGTGCTGCTCACCGCTCCACCCCAGCTCTGGGACCCTGCCCGGCACTGGGAGTGCATCGCACTTGTTTGCCCAGTGACCGAACGAGGAGTGGCTGAGCCCACGTCTGAGCCCAGTGGCACCCACGTCTGCCGAGGCCGAAGCCCACACACTGTTTTGTGTCCTGGAATTTAGCATCCATTTTGTAGACAGGAAAAACAGCCCTCATATACGTAAACACAAAAGAACACTTGGCCAGAGACACCTGGCCAGAACGCCATCGACCAGGGCACCTCGCTCCTCAGAAGGGCTCCTCACAGACAGCCGAGCCGCTCACCTTACGCCCGGTCCCCGGCCCCCCCTGCCGCAGGCCGGGAAGGGGAGGGCGCCCGGCCCGCCGCCTCCCTTCAGGCTTCAGGGACTGCATTTCAGAGCCAGCAGCAGGAAGCTTTTCCTGAAACAGATGACATATTTCCAAAAAGCACAGCCAAGAACTATCTTCTCCCTTCACTACCTATTTTGGATGCCACAGAAAAGCTCTGAAATGCTAAGAAAGCCTGACTAAACCTCATCCAAATATCTAAAACTCCAAAGCCCAAGACAATAACCTCAATTTTCCCAACACAAAAAATAGGTCTTGCTGCACGTTAGGAACATGGCAAGTGACCCGCACAGTTAGAGAGGCGGGGGCAGGACTCCCACAGGGAGAAACGGCGCCTGGCCCCACAGTCTAGCAACACACTGGGACACTCCAGGGTTCAGAAACTAATGTCACGAACGTGGACTTCGTCAATAGGAAAACTTCAGCGCACACACGGAGTGAGGAAGGCTAAACCAGACCCTGTGCTGACACGCTGGGGTGAGACTGGAAAGGGGCAGCGTCGGCTCCCAGCCCGCCCTCCCCACCACGTGGCGCTGACCACGTCTGCTCTGCTTGCGCCACTGGAGGGGACCGAGCCTGTTCTGATAGACACACGCATGGGATACCGAGAAGAGAAAGGGGCTTCAACACGGTTAAACGTGGTGAACTAACGCAGGAGTTTATCTCAACACCACCCTAAGTCTGCTGGAAAAAGGCCTCCAGAGGGGAGACCCCATCGTTCCAGCTGATGCACGAGGACAGGCAGGTGCAAGCTCAGAGCAAAGAGCCTGGAAAGGTCAGGGCCACAACGGGGATGCCAACGAGAACAGAACTCCGCAGGCCCAGCAAACTCATGCAGCGGAAGCTGAGGGGAAAAGCCTGGTTCAGAGTCTGGCTGTGGAATCTCAGGTCCTCCCCAACCGCCCCGCGCCAATTCCGGAGACTCGGGAGAGACCACCAGAGGTGCTGCTGAAGCAGGACACTAGGCCCAGAGAGGGTGGCAGTGGCCTGTGCCTGGAAGGGGGGGCTGACGGGCGACGGAAGCGCTAGCACACACGCTGAGGGTGGGGAGCTGCTGACGGGTGCACAGAAAACTAACCAAGGAGAACGGTGACCTCCGACTCCAGGGAAGGCAGAAGGCCGTGTCAGAAAGGGGACGCAATCACAGCACACTGTACGGGTCAGCTGGGAGCAGTGTCTGCAATCGCAATAAGATGCCAATAATGCAGATTTAACCAGAATTATGATTAATTCTAATGTAAGAATGAGGAGACACAGGGAAATACGTGGGTACACCTTCCACGAGAGAAAGTCAACAGGAACCACCAAAACTGAAAACAAAACAAACATTAGAAGGAAGCGGCTAAGAGCTGAACATGGCTGGGAGAGGGAGGTGGAGCTGTAAGGGAGCACAGCTACTACATGACTTTCTAAACTACATCCGTAGGCCGGTGCGGTTGCTCACGCCTGCAATCCCAGCACTCTGGGAGGCCAAGGCAGGAGGATCGCTGGAGCTCAGGAGTGTGAGACCAGCCTGAGCAAGAGCGAGACCCCGTCTCTACTAAAAATAGAAAAAAATTAGCCGGGCAAGGTGGCGCATGCCTGTAGTCCCAGCTACTCGGGAGGCTGAGGCAGGAGGATTGCTTGAGCCCAGGAGTTTGAGGTTGCTGTGAGCTAGGCTGACGCCACGGCACTCTAGCCCGGGCAACAGAGCGAGACTCTACCTCCAAAAAAAAAAAAAAAGAAAGCTTCTTCCAGTTGGCTGGCCTTGCTTCTGGAGCGTCTCGTGGAGCAGAAGATGCTGAACCCCTGAACTCTGCAAAGCCTTAGGGCAGGGGTCCCCAACCTATGGTGACTGCATACTTATTTCATTATACATTACAATGTAATAATAATAGAAATAAAGTGCACAATAAATGTAACGCGCTTGAATCATCCCGAAACCATCCTCCCCCCTCCCAAGTCAGTGGAAAAATTGTCTTCCATGAAACCAGTCCCTGGTCCTGGTGCCAAAAACGTTGGGGACCGAGGCTTCAGAGGACACGCCACCTCCTCGATCAGGATGCAGAGGTTCACCGTCAGTGGTGCGAACTCACTGTCAGGCACAAGCACACAAACGAGGAGGGCTTCCCGCAGGAGGATCGGGCCACGGGCACGCACCTCTCCAGCGAGCTGGTGGTAAGTGAAGACTCCACACGACAGCAGCTCCCTCCAAGACGCTCCGAGCTGGCCACGGAGCAGATGGAGAGATCCTCTGCCGAGGCGTGGCTGAAATGCTATTTTAAAGAGGAAAGATCACAGCAAGATTCTCTGTCATGCGTCTCCTCCTAGCGCTGGTGGGACCAGGCTCCCACTGACCCTGGACATCAAAGGAAGGAGTACGTGGCTGCTTAAGCCACCAGCCAACAGCCTCGTCTTGCAAAGGAGTCTTGGCGCTTCTCCTTCCTAGAGGCTGGCCTCACCCAGGCACACACGGAAGGCAAACCCTCATCAACACGGTCTCCCACGCAGGGGCTGCGTGGCTGCCTCTGTCCCCCACCCTAGACACGCCGCCTTATGACACTGATTCTGAAAGGGAGCTGTTCTGTGACTTTAAGGCAGTCCTTCCATGCAAATGATTACAGATATCCGAGGTACACTGAAAACCTTGAACACTTTACATCAATCCCCTCAGCATATAGGCTGCACACGGATATTTCTATAATCCCAGAAAGTCACACGGCTTCCATACACTGGGACCAGGGAACCTCGTTCGATGAGGTTCCTCCTCTAGGTCACTGACAAAAGATTCTGCAGAATTATTTTGATGGATATGTCCAATATTGAGATTTTCCCAAAATTTTAGTACTTTGTTTTGCAAAAATACAGGAAAGAATCTAAGATGTATTAATAATAAAATGCAACGGATGTGGTTTTTCATTTTAAAAAATTGTGAAATTAATGCTGGAATGAATATAACAGAGTCAGGAAAAGAATGGTATTAAAATGTGACTCGGGGTGAAGTCTTTTAAGACCAAACACGTTCGATACACTTTAGCATCGGCTTTCCAAGAGGGACCCAAAACCAGGAGCTGCAGGAACCGGCTAGAAACACGTTTATCAGGCCCCACCCAGAGCAGCTACATCCGACTCCGGGGTGGGGCCCAGCAACCGGTTTGGACAGGCTCCCCAGAGGACTCCCGAGCAGTGAGGCCGTTCTCAACCAGTGGTCCTGGCGCTCCTGGGGACCCTGGTGTTCCGCCAGGGACATGAGGAGGAGCCTCCAAGATCAAAGTGAGCCTCATAATGTTCTAGGACATTCTTTGCTGTCTGTCCTTCTCATTCTCAAAGGCACAGTGAAGTTTCCAGAGGCCACATGATACAATGGATCGACTACAGAATCAGATATGAGAATCCAGCTCTCTTCAATTAAGCCAGACATTAAACAGACCTGCAAAAACGTAAAACAAGCCATTCTCCTAATTTTCAGAAATGGCTGTTTTCATTAAAATGTCATTTATGTTAGCATAATGGATTATTATCTTTAAATGGATTAACAAATAGATAGTTTAGATTTTCACAGTGGCTCGACTATCGCTCACTGCAACCTCAAACTCCTGGGCTCAGTCGATCCTCCTGCCTCAGCCTCCCAGGTAGCTGGGACTAAAAGCGTGTGCCACCATGTCCGGCTAATTTTTTATTTCTTGTAGAGATAGGGTGTCATTGCCAAGGCTGGTCATTGCCCAGGCTGGTCTCTGAACTCCTGGCCTCAAGTAATGCTCCCACCTTGGCCTCCCAAATGCTAGGATTACAGGCATGAGCCACTTTTTGCTTTTAAAAAGCAGCAAATGCATATATTTTCTTATTTCACATTCTTTCTTTCTTTTCGTTTTTTTCTTACAGTCGTATCCTGCTGGCCCAGCCTTCAAGGTCAGCCCTGCCCTGGAGCCTGTGACTCCAGAGGCTTCTGACAGCCAGAGGGTCCCTCCGTGAGGCCTGGCCTGGGGGTCCTACAGTGTGGCTTCTCAGTCTACCACCTTCTCTTCTGCTCCCTCTGAGCTGAAGTCCATCACAGTGTTCTGGATCCCAGCTCTTTCATCTTTTTTTTTTAATTGTGGTAAATGAACCATTTTTAAGCGTAAATTCAGTGACATTAAATACATTCACATTGTTGTGCAGCCATCGCCACCACCCATCTCAGGGACCTTTCCAGCTTCCCCGGCCGAAACTCTGCAGCCACGAACACTAACTCCCATGCCCACCCCAGGCCCCGGTAGCCACCACGGGACTCCCCGTCCCCGAGATCTGACGACTCCAGGTACCTCGTGCAGGAGGAATCACACATAACACCCGTTCTTTCTTACCATGTGTTATACTAATTTATACATTCTTTTTCACTTAGTATATCCTGGAAATCACTCTCCATCAGTTCACAGGAATTTTCCTCTTTATTTTTTGCAGCCACACAGTTCTTTCTTGCGTGAGGTTGGTTTATTCAACCTGGAAGGACATTTAGGCCATTTCCATATTTTTACATCACAGGTAATCCTGCGACAACTAACCTGTGTGTCTGCTGTTCTGCAGGTTAAATTACCAGAAGCAGGCCTGTCAGGTCAAAGGGTAAACAACATACAGACACTGCCAAGGCCCCTGACGGGGGCTGCACCATTCTGCCTTCGCCAGCAACGCGAGGCCTGTTCCCCAGGAGCTTTTCCAGCAGAATGTGCTCAGATTTTAAATTCTTGTTAACATGATGGAAAAGAAATGCTATCCCAAGTGACTTTAATTTCCATTTCTCTTATCATGAGGGAAGCTGAGTATTTTTCATATGTTCTGTCCATTTTTCTATCAGGTTTTTGGTCTCTTTGTCCCTTTTGACTTTTTTTTAAGGCCAGTCAAGTGAAGCAGTGGGAGTGGAGAAGGAACAAACAATCTGCGTAACTGGTTGTTATCAATCAGTTGTACACACCACTGCACTCAGACCAGCCCCTCTTTAAGTATTTTATATCAGCCCTTTATCTGTGATTCTTACCATGTTTTTTTTTTTAATTAGTACTGAGGCTGGGTGTGGTGGCTGACACCTGTAATGCCAGCCCTGTGGGAGGTCGAGGTGGGAGGATCACTTGAGCCCAGGAGTTTGAGGTTGCTGTGAGCTGTGATCGCACCACCGCCCTCCAGCCAGGGCGAAAGAGTGAGACTCTGTCTCAAAAATAAATAAATAAGTATAAAAATAAAATAAAATTAGCACTGAAAGCCCCTGAACTCAAGAACACACCGGGCCAAAGCCCGGCCAAGTCCTCAGAGGTCTCCTGCCTGCAAGCGCTGAGGTCCGTCCGCTGGTGAAACCTGAGAACCAGGGATCGGACTCTGCCCACGGCCCACCAACAGCAGCCCAGCGGTGCCCTGCGGGGCAGCACCCTGACCAGCCTCTGCTCGGGGCTCTCCACGACTCATTTTCTAGCTGTCTTCCACCCTTAGTTTAAGTTAGAAAAATTGTTCTCGTTGGCTTAAGTTTTTAAACGTACTTTTGTACGTTTTCAGAGAAAATGTTAATCTCTCTAATCCATGTGGAATTTTGATTACTTTTGTTGTGACTCAATCCACTTATTAGTAAAATTAAAATTACCATATAACTTTTATTGTAAAAATGATTAATCAGTCACTGGCCAGTTGACCTAGTCTAAACAAAAGATTGATAAAATGCCCCTAAGCACATTGTTCTGTTTATCGACCCAATGGTGTATGGCAACAGAGGTCTTCACTATGTACAGAACAATTCCTCCTCTAAACAGATGAACCACCTACAAAAAAACTTAGCCAACAAGTACCACCTCATTCACAACCTGATTTTCAGGCTTTAAGCTGGGTAAACTTGCTAAAGGAGAAATCAGAATAAATCATGTGAAATGGAAAAAGAACATTGAATCATAAAATCCTCCGACATCAACAACTACACTGATAAGCTCGCAGACAAGAACATGAACCAGGTTAACTCACCTTTGGCAGCAGGACTATCTACCTGTGGGTACAAACAGCTCTACGCACCTTTTGAAAACTTTTGTAAAAGTTTTTAAAAATAAGGCCAGCATGGTGGCTCATGCCTGTAATCCTAGCACTCTGCTTGAGGTCAGGAGTTTGAGGCTGCAGTGAGCTACGATGAATGATGACGCCACCGCACTGTACCTGGAGCAACAGAGCAAGACTGTGTCTCCAACAAAAGAAAGTCTGGAAGGAAATGCACTAAAATGCTAATGCTGTTTTTCTCAGGACAGTGAGATTATCGGTCATTTTCTGTTTTATATCCCATAGTACTTTGTGTTGTCTAGTTTTTTTTTTTTTAAACAATAAACGTGTTACTTTTATAATATGATACAGGCATTTTTTTTTTTAAAGACATTAACAAAGCTGCCTATAATCCACGCTTCATCTGTCTTTTAGCAATTCAGTCAACATGCAGACCCACCTAGCACTCTGGGAGGCCGAGGTGGTAGGATCGTTTGAGCTCAGGAGTTCGAGACCAGCCTGAGCAAGAGCGAGACCCCATCTCTACTAAAAAAATAGAAAGAAATTAGCTGCACAACTAAAAATATATAGAAAAAATTAGCCGGGCATGGTGGCACACACCTGTAGTCCCAGCTACTGGGGAGGCTGAGGCAGGAGGATCCCTTGAGCCCAGGAGTTGGAGGTTGCTGTGAGCTAGGCTGACGCCACGGCTCTCTAGCCCAGGCGACAGAGTGAGACTCTGTCTCAAAAAAAAAAAAAAAAAACCATGCAGACCCAGAGGTATACATGCTCACAGGCTCCCACGACACTTCCACACGCGTATCCCACTCTCTCACACACACACCCGGGCTCCTGCACACACATGCTCCCACATGTATCACCCCACGCACACTATGCACACACACCAGCTCACTTACACACCTGCTCACACACGCTCACTCTCATTCACACACGTTCGCCCGCCCTCGAATCCAAAGCTGGGAGAGAGACTGGAAATGACACTGAGACAAATAAAAGGTGCAGCCAAATGTCTCTGGGAACCTCCCACTGCCCATCCCTAGCCGAGCAGGAGTGGAGAGCAAGCAGATCTTCTGGGCAGCGACGCTTCCTTCAGCAGTGCTCCTGCAAGTGCTGAACAGGACACAGGATACAAAGCCCACCAAGGTGACCGAAGGTCACCCAGTGCTTCGCTTCTGCAGGACTCTCCGGGAAGAATCAATGACTATTGAAACGTAAATGCTTAAGTGACTTTCAAAATAAAATGTGAGGATAATCTTTATAATTCTTTTTTAAAAAGCAAAGAAACCCATCTTTTCTCACAACACCATTAGAATTTATTTTACAATCTCCACTTTATGATGGGTTTGTGGTGAATACAAAAGCACCAGTCTTCCCAGTATGAAGGGGTCATGTCCATCTTCAAAGGCGGCAGAAGCCTTAAAAACAACCTATTCTAGCATCACACTTAATGCCTGGACACATCTGACTATAGATTCCTGTCTCAACAAGATATAACCAAAAAGCTCCACTACAGTCCTCCTTCTCCTCCCAGGGCTGAAGCCTGCTGGCACAACCCTGTGCTACACCACACCTGATCTCTTACCCGATGATGTAATGAGATCCAAACACACCATGACATTGCTAAGGAACGAGGGACACAAAAGCCATCTGTACCATAAAAGGCAGCTGCTTCTATTAAAAATGCATATCATCCACCTGAATAATTTAAAATGCTACCTTCATAAACAGATTATACAAAAGACACTGAATATGCTGCCTCTGAAAACTTGACCAAAATCAAGATAATCTAGTTGTTACAGTCAAGGACAGGAATGTGACCAGCCTAAGAGTCTCTCATGCACTCAGGATTTTG
The DNA here is from genome assembly GCF_041146395.1 of Eulemur rufifrons. Classification (NCBI taxonomy): domain Eukaryota; kingdom Metazoa; phylum Chordata; class Mammalia; order Primates; family Lemuridae; genus Eulemur; species Eulemur rufifrons. The sequence continues at coordinate 36,396,481 of NC_090996.1, forward strand.
AAATCTCAAAGCGGAAAGTACAAAAACTTACAGTCTTTATTACTGTTATCCAGCTTATCTGAACCATTCCTAATGTTTTCAAAAAATCATTAATGTTTAAAAAAGAATCCTTATCTTTTAGAGATACATACTGAAACATGTATGGATGACATGATAAAATGTCTAGAATCTGCTTCAAAAATACCGTGGAGGTGGGGAGCGGGGAGTTTACAGATGAAGCAGGACTGCTGAAACGGCGAGTCGGCTATGGGCGTTCGTAACACAAAAATCAGCCTTTCACCACCCTGTCCACTATCTGCTGCAAAACATAACTCAACTCAAAGAAATCCAGAGCTCTCCTCCAGCACCCCAGGAAGCTGGTCCAAGTACACGCACTGATACCACACCAACCCAACACTGCTTCTTCCTGAGCAGTCTGGAAGAGAAGACAGAAGCAGCAATGCCAGGAGACCCCTCCCCTTTCCTATCCCCACCAAACCCCGAGTCATCTGGGCCTCACCCCAAACTTCAAATCCCACCAAGAACTGTCAGAGCAAAGAATTTTCATTCATTTCTACTTTGTAACTACAGGAAAGTTCAGCCCCAAATAGCCCACCCAAAGTTTTTCCCACTATGATCAATAAAGGAGGTTACGACAAAAGAGATTTCTCAAATAAAAGAATTTTATGGAAGTCGGTTTGATGAAACTGATAACAAGTGTCATCTAAGGGTGAGGAGCCAAGAAACACAGGTTTGTCCTTGCTCTGGCGCTATCTGTGAGGCCTTGGGAAAGCTACTTAACGTTTCTGGGCTTCCAGCCTCTTACCTGCGAAGTGGGGATGGCCCCTGCTTGCCTAGGGACCCCCACAGAGAAGGGCTGTGACGATCTGGTGAGAACACGCATGAGCCTCACACAGGCTGTGAAGTGCTCCACCAGAGTCAGGCTACGTAAGGAAGAGCAAGCGTGGAACTCTCCTAACATCTGATTGCTGGAGCGAAGCAAGAGCACATCTGGAGAGAAGACACGTCACACCAGTAACCCACCACCAGGGATGTTCCAGGTGCTCTCCGGCCCCGGGGCAAGAAGGAAACACACCAAAGAGCCTGGACCAGCAACCACAATCTGAGCCAACCACGCAGGAAACGATCGGTCATCTCTCTCTGCCCCTTAGACTAAGAGGTGAACACCCATCCCGACAGTATCTCCCAGCCCCGAGCTAAGCATGTGAGCGTCACAGGATGCCCCGCAAGTACCTGTGTGCACATCACCTGAGGCCGTAAACTCGGCAAGGACCCCCTCCTTATTAGGACCCAGTGCGTCATTACCCTGACTGCTCAACAGATACTGTAAATGCTCGGGGCACAGGGATCCCTCGTAAAGGTCCTTAACGCCATGACTAACACCCTAAATAGTGCTGTGTCAATTCTATGTTTTCTTATAGACCTCTTGGTTTAAACATGCATATGAACCTGAACTTGTGTGAAGAGTCAACAAAATATAAAAATTAGACCAGCATTTCAGCGATTTCCCACTCCTAAGTAAAGCATTTAAAAGTGAACACAGGTTTTACTCAACGTCTACCTGGTTATCAGCAGGTCACACTGCTGTCATCTCCACTCAAACTTTACTTAGTGCCAGGCGGACAGGAAGGACTGGCACTGGAGGCCCACCCTCCCCTGAGCAGCGGGCACCCTGGGGACCGTGCGGGACCCTGCCCCGTTGCACTGTGCATTTGCTGCCTGTCTGTCTGTGCATGTCACCTCTCCTGCAGGAGTGCAGGTGGCCCAGGCGGGGTTCTGCTAGATTTGGGGTTTGTATCTGCCACCGCGCTCCAAGGCGCGTTCCGTTCCCCTCCCCACCAAAGGTACCAAAGTGAAATTTCCCAGTTCCTAGGACCTAAGAGCATTCACTGTCTCCAAACAACGAAACCCGGAGTCTGCGTAGACGCCAAGCCAGTCGTACACTGTAAAGTAACTGCTCGGGACAGGCGTCTGTCAGTGTGGCCTCCGGCCAGCGCGGCCTGGCCCCTGGCCCCGGTTTGGGTTCATTACTCCAGCCAACCACAGCTGGGCCCTCCGAGGGGCACCGCCGGGCACGCTCCGTTCAGGGGCCCTGGAATCAGGCAGCCCACGAGGACGCGCCCGGGCCCAGAGCCGACCCCGGTGTACACAGATCCGGCTGGTGTGGCGCTGGGGCAGGGGACGCATGGGGGGGGGTCCCGGAACTGGACCTCGTGTTAAGGGGCAAGAGGGGCTTCAGCGAAGCCGACCCAAAACTCCAAGTCAGAAGCGGTGAACGGAAAGGAAAACCGGGACCCGCTGGTCGTGGCCGTGCCCCTCACGACCACAGGGGCCGCGACAGGGGTCCCACGTCGACCCCCGAGACGCGCCTGCGCGGCCCCCACGCGCCGGCTCGGTACCTGCTCCGCCCCGTAGACCGTGGCGAACTGGACGAAGTCCTCGATGCGGACGAAGCCGTCCCCATCCCCGTCCAGGGCGTCGAACACGGCTCGGAGGCGGGGGCCGTCCTCCTGACAGCCCGCGGGCTCGCCGGGGGGCGCGGGGTCCCGGCCGAAGTCCGAGCCCGGGTGCGGGCTCCCGGGACGCGCGTCCGGCGCCGGCTCGCCCGCCGCGGGCGACGGGAAGGGGGGAGGGAAGCCCGGCTCGCCGCGCACTCGGCAGCCGGGCCCGGAGCCCCGCACGCGGACGGGCGCGCTCGCCGGGAGGCTCGCGGGGCCGTAGTCCTCGGGCTCCTCCGCCCAGGAGAAAAATGGGTCGAGTTCTGGGAGCTGCATGTCGGGGCGCGGGTCGGGGCCGGCGTCCTGCGGCCGCTCCTCCGGCCCCGGGGTCGGCTCCGGCTCCGGCTCCGGCTCCGCGCCCGCGGCGGGCGCTCCGGGGCGCAGCCGCGCGGGGCCCGGTGTGCGCCGGGCGGCCTCCGGCGCCTCCGGGCCCGGCCCCGGCCCAGCCGGCTCGGCGCGGCCGCGGGGCTGGGGGCCCGGGGGGGAGGCCGGCCGGCCCGACTCCATGTTCGGGCGCGCCCGCGGGCGGCGCGGGCCCGCGAGGCTAGTGGTGCGGCGGGCGGCGCGGGCGGCAGACAAAGGCGCTCAGGGCGCGGCGGCGGGCGCGGGCATCCCCGCGGCGGCGCGGGCGGGCGCGCGCGGGACGCCCGGGCTGCTCCGGCTGGCGCTCGGGCCCTGCTCCGCCCTCGCCCATCTTCGCGCCGCGCCTCAGCTGCCCTCGGCCTGGCGGCGCGGCGGGCGCGGGCCCATGGCGGCGCGGCCCGGGGAGGGCGCCGAGGGCCGGGCGGCGGGCGTTGCGGCCGCCGGGGGCCGAGGGGACGCGAAGCCGAAGAGCCCGGGGAGGAGGCCGAGGCGGCCGAGGCGGCTGAGGCGCTGAGGCACTGAGGTACCAAGCGAGCGAACGCCGTCGCCGGGGCCCCGCCCTCTGTCGGGACTGACGTCAGCACGTCGCCGCGCCGTCGGCCCCGCCCCTCGCCGGCTTGCTATAAAGGCAGGAGCGAGGCCGGCGCGGCGGCGGCGGCGGCGCTGGAGCCGGGCCGCGCGGGTTTCGGGCTTCTGTGTGGCCGCGTCCTGCTCTGGGGTCTGGGTCCGGGGTTCCGAGCCGCGGGGGCGGGAGTGCTCGGAGGCTGCGAGCGCGGCTCAGGCCTGAGAACTGGCGAAGCCAGAGCGGGCCCGACGGCCACCCCCGCGCCGTGCGGACGAGCCCGGTGCACCGGGGCGGGCGGCGAGCGCACGTACGCGCGGGCCCCGCAGCGGCGCACACGCCAACAGGCAAAGCCGGGGGGACGGGGGCGGGCGCGCCGCTGCCCCGCTGCCCCTCAGCCGGGAGGAGGCCCCAGAGGCCACCTCGCGGTCACCAGAGGACGCAGTGAAACACAGGCCTTCCGTTTAAACTTCTGCCCAGGGCTTCTGCGGCGGGGTGCCCGGTGTCGCTCGCCAGTCCAGCCAACCTGCAAAGCACCGAGGCCGCCTTTGGCCTCTGGCCTCTGTGTCCCTGGCGTCCCCGTCGTCAGCGGCCGCAGGACGCCAGGCAGGGTCGCGGGCACAGGCGGGCTGGGCGGTCGAGCTGCGGCCCCGGCGGTGCCGAGCTTGGCCTGTCCGGGGACCGAACTCGCATTCGCACACTCGTGGGCACCGGCCCAGGCCGGGTTTCGTAAGCGGCTTTGGCAAGAGCCTGAGACCCTGAAACTGCTCCCAAGTGCACAGTCGGGAGCCGCACTGTTCATGTTAATTAGCTGAGTCATCTCCCGGCAAAACTCCGGGGCGCGCGTACCAGATCGAGGCTGGCATTGGGAGAAGCAAGGCGAGAGGTTCGCCTCCCCGAACTGTATTCCCATTTTCTTGTGAGAACTGTATTCAGAGGAAACTAGAATCCCCTCCGGTTTTGGCAAGAACTGGAATTTGGACTGATGGCTTTGGCCAGATAAAATGTTCAGAGTTCAGAGGCAGGTACAGCGATGTGTTCACCGTTCTAATTAAGGGTGTGGATGGGGGTGAGGAAAACCGACAGAATCCCTCTGCTTGTGTGCTCAGGCCGCCAGGGCTGCTCCTGCTGCTGCGCCAGTGCTGGGAAAATATTTATTGCTCGACGAGCGGATGTGCCCAGGTAGAACCACAGCATGGCAAGCGTGGACCTTCCTGCTTGGATGGTTAGAGAGACTGTCCATGAAAAAGTAAAAGCGACAAGTTCCCAGTCGGCTGGTCAGCCATTCTGAGGTCCGTGGCAGTTTCTGACCTGCAGTATTCCCGATGATGTGAACCAGCTCCGTGGGAGGCAGCCCCCCACACCCACCTTTACACACATTTTTAAATTAAGGAGGTAACAGGTACACAGAAGATGAGGAACGGATGGTGGGGTGTGGCTCCCATCTGTTGGTCTGCAGGTCTGGGTGAATGTCTGTAAAAACCTCCCTCTGAATCTCTCCTTTTAAAAGGTACTTGGGGCCGGGTGCGGTGGCTCACGCCTGTAATCCTAGCACTCTAGGAGGCTGAGGCGGGAGGATGGCTTGAGGTCAGGAGTTCAAGACCCAGCCTGAGCAAGAGTGAGACCCCCATCTCTGCTAAAAAATAGAAAAAACTAGCTGGGCGTGGTGACACATACCTGTAGTCCCAGCTACTCAGGAGGCTGAGGCAGGAGGATCGCTTGAGCTCAGGATTCTGAGGTTGCTGTGAGCTAGGATGACACCAACGGCACTCTAGCCCCAGCAACAGAGTGAGGGTGTCTCAAAAAAATAAAAAATAAATAAAAGGTACCTGGGGTAAACACTTTCCTTTGGAACTCACCTAGCAGGTGGATCTCCCCAATCCCTTCCCGGAGACTCAGCAGATCCTGGCTATATGGCACAGCCGATGTGGCCAGCAGGGAGGGGACAGTGGGTCAAGGACCTCAGGGGCACAAGTTGAAGGACGTCTGCCCTGAGGTGGGGCCTCCTCACCACCTGGTGCAGGGGGTGGGTGTGTGACAGACAAGGCTGGACTTGATCAAACCTTTTTTCTAAAATGCATACTTTTAAAACCCGAGAGGAAATACACTACAATGATAGTAGACCACGCATGTGATTGTCCCCATTTTTGCTAATCCAGTGACCATAAAGTGGCGTCTTATCATTGTCGTATTTGTACTTACCGAGTGCTAGTGTGCTTGAGTGTTTCTTAACTGTATTCATTGCCCACCTGGGATCCCACCTCTGCAAACCACCCAGCTGTAGCACTTGCCTGTTTTTCTATTGGGTTCTCTGATTTTTTTTCCCCAAAATCCCTCATTAATTTTATATGTTGCAGATATCTTTTCCCTGCCTGTGACACCGCCATGAACTCTGTGGGGCTCCTCCGATGGGGAAGAGTAAACAAATCTTTGAGTAGTCAAATCCATCACTTTTACCTTGGTAGCCTTGCTGGTCATAAGGATGGACAATAGTCCACACTCTAACAGTCCTTAGAGGATCCAGTTATCCACAGAAACCTCACAAGTGGATCCCTGCCTCACATCAGATGCAAAATAATTACAGAGTAATCAAGACATAAAGGTAGAAAGCGAAACTTTAACAATTTCAGAAAACAAAATATCTTTGTCCTTGAAGCAAGAAAATTTCATCTTTTACAAGAATAAAAATCACTTCATGTGGCTCACTGCAAATGAAAAGAAAAAGAAATAAAAATCACAAACCATTAAAGGAAAAAATGATTAAATACATTAAAATTTTAAGCCTTGCAAAACTGTGGAGATAGAAATCAAATCACTACGGGCCGGGAATGGGAGAGTTTTTGGAATGAAGGACCTGTTCTATGACTTGATTGTAATGGTGGTTCCATAACTGTATGTGTTTCTCAAAACTCACAGAACTGCACACTACAGAGGATAATTTTTACTGTATGTAAATTATACCTTAATAAATTTTTTTTAGTTAAGACTTCTGTTGGACAAAGACAAATCATAGACTAATGTCTTGGCCTTCTTGGGTTGCTATAACAAAACATCAGACTGAGTTACTTAAACAACAGACATTTTATTTTTCATAGTTCTGGAGGCTAAAAAGGCCAAGATCAAGATGCCAGCCAGTTCGGTTCCTGGTGAGTCCCCACTTCCCAGCTCGATGATGGTCACTGTCTTAATCTGTTTTCTGTTGCTTATAACGGAATACCTGAAATTGAACAATTTATAAAGAAAAATTTATTTCTTATAGAGGCCAAGACGTCCAAAGTCAAGGGGCTGCATCTGGTAAGGGCCTTCCTGCCGGTGCGGACTCTGCAGAACCCTGAGGTGGCACAGAGCAGCACAGGGCAAGGAGCCAAGACGCTCACTCAGGTCTCTCTTCCTCCTCTTCCTCTCACTGGCACCCAGGCTGGAATGCAGCGGTGCCCTCATGGCTCACTGCAGCATCAAACTCCTGGCCTCAAGTGATCCTCCTGCCTCAGTCTCCCGAGTACTTGGGACTGCAGAAGTGTACCACCATGCTGGGGTTTTGTTTTTTTTTTCATTTTTTGTAGAGATAGGGTCTCACTATACTGTCTAGGCTGGTCTCAAACTTCCGGCCTCCAGTGATTCTCCCACCTTGTCTTCCCAAAGGGCTGGGATTACAGGTGTGAGCCACCACCTCTGGCTTCTCTTCCTCTTCTTGTAAAGCCACCTATCCCACTCCCCATAACCCATTTTTCCAGTCCCCTCTTACAGGCCTTACCTATCAATACTGCCACATTAGGGGTTAAATTTCAACAAGAGTTTTGGAGGGGACAGATATTCAAGCCATAGTAGCCATCTTCTCACTGTCCTCGTGCCAGAGAGAGCAAGCAGGCTCTCTGTTGTCTCTCCCATAAGGGCACTAATCCCATGGAAGGGCCCCGCCCTCGTGAGCTCATATGCCTAATTACCTCCCAAAGACCCATCTCCAAACATCATCACATTGGTGGGTAGGGCTGCAGCATGTAAATTTTAGGGTAACAACTGGGAAGAGATATTTAGAATGGATGTAACTGACAAAAGATTCATTTCTAGAATACACAAGGAATTCCTCAAAAACCAATAAAAGAACAGCAACCCAGTAGGAAAACAAGCAAAGAATACAAATAAGCAGTTCATATTCAATTCAGAAATTCAAATGGCTGATGAGCGTATAACAAAGATGCTCAACCTCATTGGTAAATCAACGAAATGTGTAAACACAGCACTTGGCAGGGAGTAAAAGTTGTCTGGTAACACCAGAGAATGTGGGTATTTGGCATCACCAACACAGCCGAAGGTCTGACTGCTCTTCAGTCTGGACTCCCCCTTCTCAGTCCCTACTCGGTGCCCGTGTTCACAAGGAGACAGGAAGAGCGTTCCCTACATGCTGGTTTTCACGTGTCCCTGAAGGAAGAACTGAATCCCTTCGGTGTAGTCTACCGAGAACGAAGACCACGTAGCAGTTAGATGAACAAACATCTGCACACGTGGACCTGCGCAGACTGCTCAACCCGCGGGGTGAGAAAAGCAAGTCACGGAATAACAGATACCATGTAATACCATTTTTGCAAACTTCAAAAACATAATCAGGCCGGGTGGGTCACGCCTGCAATCCTAACACTCTGGGAGGCCAAGGTGGGAGGATCCCTTGAGTCCAGGAGTTTGAGGATGCTGTGAGCTAGGCTGACGCCACCGCAGTCTACTCAGGCAACAGAGTGAGACTGTCTCAAAAAAACTGGGGACAACCCAAATGCGTATCCACAGGGAAATGAACCAACAAACTGGTACATCAAACCATAGACGACAACTCAGCAATAAAAAGGAATGAATTATCGATACACACAGCATTGTGGATAAATCTCAGGATGATAATGTTCAATCTGGGAAGCCAGACAAAGAGTGCACACGGCACGGTCCCACTCATGCAGACTGACCTGTGGCGACAGCAGGTCCTGCGGCCACTCGGGGTAAGGGGACAGACAGGTGGGAGGGAGGGGTCTGGGGGCCAGGGAAGCACCCAGCAGGTGCTAGGCACACTCGTGGCCTTGAGTGCACGGAGGGCGCACACGTGTCAGCACTCATCAAATTACACATTTCACGTATGTGCAGTTTATCACGTCATTATACGTAAATAGAGCTATAAACAAAAACTACCTGCCAAACATTTTTAATTTGCAACTTTGAAAACTAGACTAAAATTTGTATTCGGTAAGCACCTTGGCGAGCAGTCAGATTTAGGCCCAGATCACTCTCCCCAGTGGTCCCCGGCCGTCGCGAGCAGAGCCTGACTTGTGTTTACTGATCTTTTATTCAGTGGAGAAGGACTTTTAGTCTCACCTTCAAATTTGGTAAAGTACATTTCTTAGAGTAAAAATAGAACATGAGTTTGTAAGGCACCATTTAACTCCTCCTGACTCAGCCAGAGGGTTTGAAGAATTTCTTATTTTAACATTTCACTCTGAAGTTGCTAGCACCTGCTTCCTGTCTTCCCGACGACAGCGCATCTCCAGCCCCCACCGCGCCTGGAGTTCTTCAGAGCCCCCCTGTGCCCACCACACCTCCCCAGGCCAAGCTGGGGGCGGGGGCCGGAGCCGGCAGGGGAGGTCTGCGCAGGGAGCAGAGCTCCCTCAGCCACCTGTCACCTTCCAAAGAGGTGAAGCTCCGGGTCACATCATTCTCCCCACTGTGTAAAAATTGTCCAAATCGCATGTGATGATCGAAGAGCTAAAAGTTAATTCTTCACATTTCTGACAAGCATTTCTCACTCCTTTGACAGACACCTGTCAGGGACGATCTGCCGTCTTCCAACTGTCCTTTCGGCTTCCCAGGTTCCGGGCACCAGGGAGGCAGACCCAAGACCCCTTGGACCACTGGAAAGGAACACAGACGCAGGCTGAAAACACAGTGCGCTGGGCGACACTGGCCTGGAGCGACTTTGGGTGGTGTGAGTCAGCACTGGTGCCAACTCGTGTTCTAGAAGCAGCCCCTCGCCAAGCCCGTGGGTGGGGGCTTGACTGCTGCAAGGCAGGCTCGGTCTGTCCCAAAGGATAAGGACAAGATGATGTGGGGGTCAAAGGACCTCAAACCTCACCACTGAGGAGGCTCTTGGGGGCTCACCGTCTTGCTCGCTGCCTCTGTGCCACCAGTGAGTCCCCGTGCGAGGCAGCGAGAAGCCAGGAAGCCGGGCAGGCACCAGCCCCTCCCCAGCAGGGTAGCACACACTCACTTCTGTCCCCAGCACCCATGGACAGAGCAGGTGCGTGTGCACACTCGGCTGGGGGACAAACGTCCAAGCGAGGTTATCCACAGCCTGTGTCCTCTGGCCCGTTGGGGTGGCTCAGCCCTGGCAGGTACCAGTGCCCAGGCTGGGAGGGAAACAGAGGAAGGCAGTGGGGGGGCCGGGGCGGGGAATGAGAGACACACGGGGGAAACAGCCAGGCCCAGTGGCAGGGAGGGTCTGGCCTGCGGGAAAGCTGACTGCAGGGGCTGCAGCACACACGCGTGCGCGCGCACACACACACACACACACACGGCTGCAGCACACACACACAGACATGGCTGCAGCACACACACACACACACACACACACGGCTGCAGCACACACACACAGACATGGCTGCAGCACACACACACACACACACACACACGGCTGCAGCACACACACACAGACATGGCTGCAGCACACACACACACACACACACACGGCTGCAGCACACACACAGCTGCAGCACACACACACACGCGCGCGCACACACACACACACGGCTGCAGCACACACACACACACACGCGGCTGCAGCACACACACACACACACGCGGCTGCAGCACACACACACACGCGCGGCTGCAGCGCACACACACACACACACACGCGGCTGCAGCACACACACACACACACACACGCGGCTGCAGCACACACACACACACACACACACGCGGCTGCAGCACGCACACGGCTGCAGCACACACACACACACACACACACACGGCTGCAGCACACACACGGCTGCAGCACACACACACACACGCGGCTGCAGCACACACACACACACACACACGGCTGCAGCACACACACGGCTGCAGCACACACACACACACACACGCGCGGCTGCAGCACGCACACACACACACACACACACACACACGGCTGCAGCACACACACACACACATATGCGGCTGCAGCACACACACACACACACACGGCTGCAGCACACACACACACACACACACACACGGCTGCAGCACGCGCGCACACACACACACACACACACACGAGGCACAGGCTCCAAGGCCACGGAAGGCCGTGCAGATGAACGCCCCCAAGTTATCACTGTTCACTCAGGCCGCTCTCGGGTTTTCTCGCTTTCTGTATACACAAAGATCGGCACACGCGGACGTCCACTGCGTCCTGTGGGTCACAGTGACGCCTCAGGAGTAAACGGCGCGGCTCACAGCAGAGAGAGGGTGAAGCAGCCCCGTTCATCTGTTCACTCAACACACAGGGCACACGACACAACGCTTTTTAAGATGTGCATCTGCTCCCTGCAACACGGGTGAAGACGTGGAAAGGGGACTGAACCCCGTACCTCCTCTGCGGTGGCTGATGTTTTTAGCCACAGCTGTCAAAGGATGGAAGTTAAACACCTTCATCCTCATCAAACGGGGAAGCTCAGAGTTGGCAGCTTCCACAGCTCAAGTTTCGGAAAATTCTCTGACCAAGGTTCACATAGAAAAAGTGATCCTTCCTTTCAGGCAACCCAGCATTTCCCACGTTTTCGAGATACGTTGTATTTGAAGAGGATTTTGGAGACTGTTGATGTGAATGGGGACAGCCTACGGCTGTGCCGATTGCTGTGGTGTAAATGCCACCACCACGGCCAACGACAGCTCCGTGAGCCCGAGCGCCACTGCCTCTCCTCGCTGTGCACACCTGGCCCTTCTCTCCCTCACCTGCCTTCCCCAGCTTCGTGGCGGGCAAGTGACACCTGCCGGGCCAGCCTGTAGCCATCCTTCTGGGTGGGGGACTCGGCCAAACAGTGAGGCCAGCTTCTTGCAGCCAAACTGACAGCCACATCCACACGATAAACACGGACTTCACTGTGTCTGCACGAAAAGGCTTGGTCCTGGCGCACCTGCCTCTCCTGTCCTCCTGGAGGGTGGCACTCCCACGGGCCCTGGCAGGTGGCCGTTTTTCTCAAACCCGAGCTCCACGCCGCACACCGTTCCCACCGCGACTGCGCATCCCGGACTGCAGAGGCCACAGAGCCTGGCTGTCGCGCCCGACGCCCGTTCCAGACGCAGGTCGGCAGACAGGCTCCCGGCGCAGGCCGGGCGATTCGCTTCCAGAGGGTGCACTCGCGCAGACGTGGACCGTCCGTGCAGCCAATTCCACGCCCAGGGTGCACCGAGTGTCTGGTGCTGCCTGTGGCTGTCAGTTTTCAGTCGCGTGCTTTGCTAAGCCCCAGAGGCCACAGCTGGGTCTGAGAAGGCTGAACAGGTTGGACGCCAGGTGCGCTGCGGATGTGGCCCCGACGCGCTGGGCGGGAAAAGGACCTCGGCTAAACTCTGACTGCCGTGGGGTCGCCACAGAGCTGCTGCTGGCTAGTGCGTGCTTCCTACCTTTGACCTCGCCTCCCGGGTGACCACGGCTGCTCCTGCTTTACAGGGGAGGCCCACGTGTTGAAATGCAGCCCCCTAGAGCTGACTCAACAGTTGTAAGCTTAACACTGTGTCTGCCAAGGTGCCAAACTTCTCTCCCTTTCTCAGGAAGTAAGGCCTGAGAACATTTGGGATTTGGGAGAGCAGTGAGCTGGGAGTGTGGAAAAACAGAGTGGGGACCACAGGGCCCAGCCTCCCTCCGGCCTCCCGCTCGCCCTCCTGTGTGCAGAGGGGCTGGGCCATGTTCACAAGAGGAAGAAAGACAAGGCAGCAACCAGCCCGAGGAGAGCGGTGACCAGCGGGTGGGCAGAGGAGGCCTGGCTCGTCCTGGGCCATGGCCCCCAGGCCCAGCCGCATCTCGGCAGGTGGCCTCCTGCAGGGGAGCAGGTGCCCTGCCTGAGGACCGGGCCTTCTGGCACCAGGCGGGAAGAGTGTTACAAACATCACAGAAAAAGGCAGGAAGGAAACACAACCCCAAGCTCTAAGCGACAGTATCACCAGTGATTCTCTTCAATCATCTTCTTTTTCCTTTTTAAAAACTTATGCAAAGCCCCATGAATAGATATTTTTATATTAAAAAGAATTTTTTTTTTTCCCCAGAAAAATGCGCCTTCTGGCAAGATTGCAGGAACTGTGCGTATGCAAACTGCAACTGCAGAAAGAGCAACGTGGCACTTGTGGGCCGGCCTGGGGGCCGTCCCCAGCTCCTGGCAACTCAGACAAGCACCTCAAAGTTCCAACCAAGGAACGGAAAACAAGGCACAGGATCCAAGTAACCCCTCGGGCCCTGGACCCAGTGAACAAAGGAGGGGCTGGAATTTCCCGATGCTGCTGGTCCTGAGGGAAGGTGCCGGTGACAGGGACCAGCCACCCGAGGGCCTGGAAGGTGAGCCCTGAGTGACCGGGACCAGCTCCTGTGGGGAGGCCCCCGTGGCAGTCCCAGGCGGGCGGTGAGCCACCCCAGCCTGTGTCACTGGAGGCTGACGTGGAGGGTGCCCCCGTCCAGCCAGAGGATCCTGTCCCCCACCACGCATCCGAGTGAAGGGGCCCAGGACACGGGGCCTGGCAGGTGACTCAGATGCGTCCCTCCAGCCTCTCTGGTTTGACTTCCCCGAGGACACAGACTGCCCAGGGCCAGGAGCGAGGAAGGGGAAATGGAGCATAGATGCCCCAAGCCCTCCACCTAGGGCAGGCAGGAGCTGCCGAGGACACACACTGCTCACGTGCAGGGAGGGAGGCCAGCCCGGGGGGCTGGGGCTGGGCAGGCCGGGGACACCCCAGCACCTTGGCTGTACCCCCACTCCCAGCTGGCCCTCGGTCAGACGCCCACATGGGCAGGGCCACGGCCGGGCTCCCCGCCTGGTCGCTCCTGCCCCAGAGGTGGGGCCGTGGGGCGGGAGAGTGTGGAGACAGCTCGGTCCCTGGAGGAAGGGCTGGACTCAGGTTTGGTGCTGGGCTCCACTGGGGGCATCCCAGAGCTCAGGAGCAGGCTCAGGGCGGCGGCCCCTTCCGCACACTTCCGCCGCCTCAGCCTTCCAGCGCTGTCAGAAATGCCAGCAGAGGCCTGGGTCACAGGGCCCAACTCCCACACAGGCTGGGGGCCCTGTCTGCCCACGGGGCAGCAAGGATGGGGACCAGGGAGACCACCCCCCTGCAGAGACCTGCCCTCCAATCCCACAGCAGCCCAGCAGGGCGAGGGCAGGAGCGTCAAGGACACAGGTGACGCCGGGACACTCACCTACCTAGAGCTTAGCAGAGAAGGATCCGAAATCCGCCAGCCGCCTGACGTCGTTTGGGAACGTCAGCCAGGCCCCACCGTCGACCACCAGCACAGCCCCTGTCACGTAGGAGGCCAGCGGGCTGGCCAGGTAGAGCGCGCTGTGGGCGATCTCCGTCTTGTTCCCCAGCCTTTGCAGGGGGCTCGCCAGGACCTTTGTATTCACGCTGGCCTGGGGGCCACCTGGAAGGCAGCAGGAGGTCAGGCCCCTGTGAGCCCCAGGAGCCCCACACCCCGAGCCAGCACCTTCCCCAAGCCACATCTGGGGACAACGGGCGCATTCAGTGTCACCAAGGCTTAGCAGAGGAGTGCAGCTGCCAAGGAACCAGCACAGGGCTTTCAACATGCACCTGCCAAGGTTCTGGAAGCTTCCATGGGCAGCCTATGCCCCAGGGGAGGATCCAAGGGAGGCCCGCGCGCCCCAAGAGGCTTACCCAGGCGCCGAAATCCCTCTGTGCCACTGATGGGGCCGGGGGCAAGGCTGTTGACACGGATGTGCTGGGGGCCCCACTCCACAGCCAAGTGCCGCGTCATTGCGTCTGCGTGGAAGGGAGATTGCCGTGAGGGGAGGATGCAGGGCCACTGTGCCTTCTGGGGTGGCCCGAGTGTGGGTGGGGGCCCAGGGCCTTGCCAGGCCTCCCCACTGCCCACAGCTGGGCCCGGCTTCTCCTGCAGTTGGCTGGCCTCCAGGGTGGTCAGGAGTGGGGCCCACAGAGAACCCAGGCGGCAGGCCGGGTGCCCCTACCCATGGCTGCCTTGGCTGAGCCCGCATGCACCTGGAGCACCTGGCCCCGGTACCCCAGGGTGGCAGTGATGTTCACGATCACCCCTCCATGGTCCTGCAACACAAGGGGCGGGCGGGGACAGTGAGCCGGTGACCAGAAGATAGGAGGCTCCAGCCGGGAGGACACCTACCCGGAAGAACTTCTCGTAGAGCACGCGGGACACGTTGAAAGTGCCAACGGTGTCGATGTCCATCACAGTCTTGAAGGCGTTGAAGGACAACGCGCCAGCAGGGCACAGGAAATTCCCAGCTGCACCTGCAGAGTAAAGGGGACAGCAGGGGTGCTGGGGCCTGGGAGAGGGATGCCAGGAAGGCGGCGGCCCTGCAAGGGAGGGCGCAGGAGGGAGCCCGTGTGCCCTGCAGGCAGGTGGAGCCCATGGACCCTCAGGGTGCTCCAGGCTGGACAGGGAGGAGACCCTGCACTCGGACAGGACAGACAGGATACCATGGGTGGAACTGTGTCCCCCAAAAGACACTCTGACGTCCTGACCTCTGGTACCTGTGAATGTGGCATTTTGAAAATAGGGTCTTTGCAGATACAACCAAGTTACAATGAAGGCACACTGAATTAGAGTGAGCCCCAAATCCAATGACCAATGTCCCCATCATAAGAGAAGACGCAGAGACACACAGGCCACGTGACACAGGCAGAGGGCAGAGCGATGCGTCTATGAGCCAAGGACAGCCGGCAACAGCGGAGCTAAGATAAAGGCGTGGAACAGATCCTCCCCTAGAGCTTCGGAGACCACGGCTCTGCTATCACCTTGACCTTGGACTTTCTGGTCTCCAGGTCTGAGAAAGAGGACATTTCTGCTGTTTTAAGCCACACGGGTTGTGGCGCTCTGTTACCCCAGGAAACTAGTGCACGGAAAACTTCTAAAAGAGAATTTCTGCAAGTGAACGTTAATGCAAACTGTGGACTACAGTTAGTAGTGACAGATCGATACTGTTCGTCAACTGGAGCAAATGCAAGATGTTACGGTAAGGAAAACGGGGGAGGGTATACGGAATTCCACGTACTACCTGCTCCACGATTCTGTAAATCTTAAACTGTACTAACAAAATAAGGTCTATCGCTTTCCTTCCAGGGAGAATTTCAGGACCCGAGGTACCCTGGGCCGGTGTCAGTCACGTCGCGGGCAGTGGCACGAGTGCAGGCTGTGCTGACCCGACACCTGGAAGCAGCAGAGTCTGGCCCGAGACAGAGCCCAGAGCCTGGGTCTTCGCCTCCGGTACCTGCAGCCGCTGCAGCTGTGCCTGAGGTGGCACCTAGGTTCTCTGGCACAGTCCCATGCAAGGACCAGAGTTCTGGGGCCTCCAAATGATATTGCTGACCTGCCAGAAGCCCCCCAGCCTTGCTCAACACTGACTCACAGTTAATGAGAATGTCGATTTTGCCGAACTCCTTTAGTGCCTGGTCCACAGCAGCCATGATGGCTGGGGGCGCTCGGACGTCCATGGACAGAGGGAGGCACCGCTGGCCAGTGGCAGCAGCTAGCTTCTCGGCAGCCTAGAAGCCAGATAAAAAGACACAGGGGGACAGCACAGCAGCCTCAGCCTGGAGGAACAGCCTTCAGAGTCCACGAGGATGACCTGTCCAGGTTCTACCCGGACCCTGGATTTGCTGCCAGACCCCACTCTGGGAAGCCCGGTCTCCAAGTGGCCCCTCCCTAGAGCCACGAGCCCTGGTGGGTGTTTGTAAGACATCCCACGCTCTCTATCAGCCCCCTACCCCTGCCCAGAATCCTCCCTTTGTTCTACCATCACTGGTCAAGGGCAGCCCCACCTGAATTCCCATCCCTGCCAGAGGTGGCACTGGTGAGATTCTAGGCTGGGTCAAGGACCCAGGTGGGTGGGACACCTTCATAACCCTACTAAGCCCAGAGATCTCTCTGGTGGCCACATTACCCCCCAATATGAGGGCCCCTCACAGGACCCAGTAATCACTTCCCCAAAGCTCCACTTGAGAGAGGAGAAAGTTCTGGTGTCACTATCCCCTGGACCTCAGCACCCTCCTAGCCCAGGCCCAGGGGCCCCCACAGCTACCCGTGGATGGGGCCACAGGAGAGACCCTCACCATAGACACTCTTGGCAGGCTCCGGCTGGCGATGACTGTGTGGCAGCCATGCCTGCAAGACCAGACGGCAGGTGTGAGGACAGCAAGGGGTGAGGGGCACTCCCGGGTGGGCTCCTGCCAAGCACTCTAGCAGAGACCCCACCCCAGAGTTTCTGAGCCCAAGTCAAGGGCAGAAGGCACGGCTGGCAGAGGGCATGGGCTGAGCAGGGCTCAGCAACTGTGGAGGGACCTCAGGCAAGTGCCATTGTTGCCCACCCCGGGGTTTCTGGGTGGGCCCCTGTGGCATGGGGTATCCCAGTCACACAGGTGCAGACCCCACCCTAAACACCTTGTGCATGCAGAGACAGCTGTGGCCACAGATGCAGCCCAACATCTGCCCGGGGTCTGCTTTGTCCCCCTGGCTCAGCCCCACATGCCTGAGCCCCCTTCCCCCCGTGGAGTTGGAGTGAAGGGCACAGAGCCCGTCCTGAAGCAGGGTGCCTCCCCTGCCCCACACCCTGACAAATGCAGCCTCACAGTAACAGCAAAGGCAGCTACTGCCTGCTAAGCAGGTCCGTGGGAGCTACAATAGCCCAGCTGATCCTCACAACGACCCTGAGCATAAATGGCCAGGCTCTTCTTGGAGAAGCAACATGCTCAAAGCCCCAGCTTTAAAGACAAGTCCACCCAACCTCTTTCTGTGGGACTCACCTCTTTGGTATTTAAAGCAGGGGCACTTGGGGGAACCGGGGAAGGGTCCCTCTCCCCCAGCCTCAGCCTAACTCTGGGCTTCTGCCAGGTAGGGTGACAAGTTGCTAACCCCAGCCTGAGGTCACAGAACTCTGCACGGTAGGGGGGTCTGATACGACCCACCCTGACCCCAGCTCTGTGAGGCCCCAAGACCAGAGCCACACAACCTCCACTGGCCTCTAGGAGACCCCAGAGTCCAGCCTCCCCGCTGGGCCAATACCTGACCTCTCCCCAGGCCCGCCAGGAGGCACCTGGACCCTGCTGGGCAGGCGGGGGACGTCCACGCCCCACCCCTAAAGTTCCACCAGCCACCGAGCATCTTGTCCAAGGAGCCCAGGATCTAGCAGGGGCACGGAGGGGCCCCAGAGCAGTGCTCACCTCATGAAAATCTCAGCAATCCGGAACCCAATCCCAGAGCCACCGCCTGTGATAAACGCCACTTTGTCCCTGAAAGCAGAAAAAACGAGGCTCTTTAAAAAGATCGCTGTTACTGTAATCCTAGCTCTCTGGGAAGCCGAGGCGGGTGGATTGTTTGAGCTCAGGAGTTCGAGACCAGCCTGAGCAAGAGCGAGACACTGTCGCTACTAAAAAAAAAAAAGAAAAAAGAAAAAATACAAAGAAATTAGCTGGACAACTAAACATATATACAAAAAATTAGCCAGGCATGGTGGCGTATGCCTGTAGTCCCAGCTACTCGGGAGGCTGAGGCAGGAGGATCGCTTGAGGTCAGGAGTTCAAGACCAGCCTGAGCAAGAGCGAGACCCTGTCTCTACTAAAAATAGAAAGAAATTATCTGGCCAACTAAAAATATATATAGAAAAAATTAGCCGGGCATGGTGGCGCATGCCTGTAGTCCCAGCGACTTGGGAGGCTGAGGCAGGAGGATCGCTGGAGCCCAGGAGTCTGAGGTTGCTGTGAGCCAGGCTGACGCCACGGCACTCTAGCCCGGGTGACACAGCGAGACTCTGTCTCAAAAAAAAAAAAAAAAAAAAAATCGATGTTAACTGAGGGGGGCAGGCAGGTGGCCACGGACGGTTCTGACCCTCCCAATTGGGCACTTCCGCCCGGTCGGAATTGTTGACAAGGAACGTGCAGGACTTTTACAGGAAGAAAAAAAAACTGCTTTTCAAAACCTGGTATTTCTGGGCTTTCTGGGTCTTCAGGAAAAGTGACTTCAACCTAAAACTCTGTTCAGAAAGTGACCAGGCGCGACCTGCTTTCAAACGCACGAGCCGTCGCCACCCCGACCCCACGGCGCGCCGCGGCGGGACAAACGCTCACCGGAGCAGGTCCGGGTGGAAGAGGTGGCGGTACTCAGGCAAGCAGGAGTCGTCCTCCACGTCGGGCGGCGGCTGCGCCATAGCGCTCGGCGCGGCGGGAGCAGCAAGGACCAAGGAACCCGGGCCGGGAACGGCCTCGACCTTCGCCCCCGGCGCTCTTCCGGGACAAGCCCCACCCCGCGCCCGCCCCCATGGAGGCCCCGCCCCGCCCCCCACGCACGGCATGCTGGGACTGGTAGTCCCCGCGCACGGCATGCTGGGACTAGAGGTCGGTCCGGGCTGCGCGCGCGGCGGGCGCAGGCGCAGGCGCAGTGCGGTGCGGAGCGCCGGGTCCGACCCCAGCGGCCTTCACTGAGGCGGGGCGTCCGCGCCGTGGTTGGAGCCTGCTGGCCGCATCGGAAGCTCCTGGTTCCCGCTGTGAGGCCAGGCTCGTGCGGCGACCGGGGCTTCTCGGCCTCCGCCACCGCCGCGGGCCCAGCCGTGCTCCTCAAACTCCGAGTTGGGGAGTCTGAGCCCGTCGCCCCCGCACCTCACCCTTCCCCGTTGCACAAATACGGCGAAGGGAAGGGAAACTGGCGCCGGGAAAGCAGAGGCAAACGAGGAGGGCCTTTCCCTCGCGTGGCCGTCCTTAGTGCCAGTTCCCCGCATGACCGGTTTGGTGGCCAATAAAGGGCCGCTGGCACTTCACCCGCGCCCCACGTGGCGAATCAGGCAGTGGCCGATGCCCTGAACCCGGGACCGGGCAACCGTCATCAACACGTCAAAAAGTAGAGTAAGTGACGCCCAAGTTGGCTTCAGCAGGTGTAATGATAGGCAGGGCCTGCTACCTGTGCTGAGGGCCCGGACACACCTGTAGCGCGCAGGACCCAGGGGTGGGGTGTGGTGTGTGTGGTGTCAACGCAGCGACAACTGGATGCCAGGCTGCTCCCCTGGCTTTGGGCCACATGAGGCCACAAAGTGGGGGAGGTCTGTGGTCACCAGGCTCATTCTGCCCTGGGGGCTCTCAGCCCCCACGTGCCCCTTCCTGCCGGCTCCAGCTGCAGCCTCCCGACCGCTCAGGGAACACCTGCTCAGGGAACGCTGCTCCTGGGACAGCACCAACCCTGGGGCTGAGCCTGTATTCCCCCAGATCTCCGGCTGGAGGTCCCTGGACCCTTGCCTGGCTCATACGTTCAACAAAGTTGTGGATCCCTTCCTGAGTGTGCAAGACAGCTTCATTTTTATTATTTATTTTTGCTTTGAGTCAGAATCTCTGTTGCCTGGGCTGGAGTACAGTGGCATGATCATAGCTCCTTGCAGCCCCGAACTCCTAGCCTAAGCGAGCCTCCCACCTCAGCCTCCCCAGTAGCTGGGACTACTGGCGCATGCCACCACACCAGGCTAGTTTTTCTTACTTTTTTTTTTTTTTTTTTGGTAGAGATGGGGTCTTGCTGTGTTGCCAGGCTGGTCTCAAACTCCTGGGCTCAAGTGATCCTCCCGCCTCAGCCTCCCAAAGTGCTGGGATTACAGCCACCTTCATTTTTAAACTGCTTACAACTTGCATAAAAGCATCATTTCTACCTCAGAGATGGCAGAAGTCAATGTGACTTCATAATGAGTGCACCACCCCCATGTCCAGCACAGTGAATTTTAATATCTCCGCTTTGGGGGAGAAGCAGTTACACTACCCACCTTTGAAGACACCCCAAAGGTTGTCTGGCACTTTGGTACAGAAAAGATTTGGTCCAATCTTATGCTGGTTGGGATACAGAAAGGCACGTAAAGCTGGTGGCTCAAACTCCTCCAGGCTGGGGTGCAGCAGGTAAACAAGGAAGTGATTTGGGAGACGGGTATGGGCGTGGGCTTGAGTTCTTGGTGACCGAGGTAGTTGGTCCTGGTTGGACGCTGGGGTGGCCAAGGGCAGCCTGAGCCCTCAGGCTGGGTACACGCTGCTCGGATGGCCCCCGTCTGTCCAGTTCACCAGCTCACTGCTCCGGAACCACAGCTGGATCTCTCTCTGGGCCCCTTCTATGGAGTCACTGGCGTGGATGATGTTCCTGTGCCAGGTGGCAGGAGGGAAAGGTAAGGCTCAGGCTGCAGTGTGCACCTCGGGGGGTCCCAGGGTCCCTCCTGTACTCTCCTGTTGCCCTGTGTCTAGGGGAACAAGCCGGGTGATTGTGCAGAGGGGAAAGAATAACAGGGGACTGGAGACCGGGTTCCAGCCTGGCCTCAGCCTCTTGCTGACAACCTCCTGCACCAGCCCAGACCCCAGCGTGTGGGCACATCACTTCCCCCCAGCTGTCCCACGCCAGCCCCTAGGGGTGTGTGGCAAGTTAGTCAGATAACAGGCAATGACGGCAGAGTATACACACAACACAAAGCAAATGCTTCATCTCCTACGTGCAGGAAAGGGTTGCGAAGAAAGCTCCAGCGACATAAGCTGTGACATCCCACTGTAAGTTTTTGGGCTTCACCTTCAGTACAGCAAGACACCCGGGTCTTGTGATCTGCCTTAGGAACAGGCCGTCACCCCAAACACTGGCCCTCCTGGCCCCCGAGTGGGCAGCTGAGTGTGCCAGGGCCCCATACCTGCTGATGTGGATGCTGAAGTCTCCCCGGATGGTCCCAGGGGCGGCCTCTGCCGAGTCAGTGTGTCCTATCATGGCCCTTGAGGCACGGACCACATTGTACCCTTCCCAGACCTGCAGCAAGAGAGAAAGTCTGGGGAGAAGTCGAGAGAGCCAAGGGCCCTTCCTTTTGCTTGGGGGAGGACACACCTGCAGCCCCTCCACTGCCCCTGGCCGCCATACCATAGCCACTACTGGCCCGGAGCTCATGTAGCTGATGAGGGCTGGGTAGAAGGGCTTTCTCCTCAGGTCCTGGTAGTGCTCAGCAAGGACGCTCTCAGGCGCCTGGGTGGTATGGGGGAGGGGTAAGAGGAGCCCCCAGAGAGTAAACTCCAGGCACTAGACAGGTGGCTGTGGTGCCCTGACCTCAGAGCACCTTGAAGATAACACCCGCATGGGTCCCCAGCCACAGAACAGATGCCTTCCCACCCGCTTCAACTGCCAAAGCCAGGACATTCCCCTGACGCTAGCTGAGATGTCCCCTCCGGGACACCCACCAGCCGTGAACCCTGGTACCTGCAGCATCTTCATCCCTACCAGCTTGAAGCCCCGCCTCTCGAAGCGCTGGATCACATCCCCAACCAGCCGCCGCTGCACCCCATCTGGCTTCACCGCCACCAAGGTCCGCTCCCGGGTCCAGGAGGGCCCTCCTTTAAAAGAGGAGGGTTCAGGGCTGCTGCGGCTTCACGCTTCCATGTCCCCCCGACCTGGGCTCCTCTGCCAGGGCCCAGGCAGCACCGGGCTTCAGGGTGTCTGCCTCTACCCAGGGCAGCTGCGGAAGAGACAAGTATGGTAGCCAGAGCCAGAAAGTGCCCCCGTGGCACTGCCTGTTGGGGATACCCAGGGCACAATGTCCCCGGGTCTTCTAGGCTGTCGGAGGGGCCACAGATTCGCTCAGGCAGTGGCAGAAGCTGCCGAAGATGGAGCCAGCTTCCCCTGCCAAGACACCTTAGCCTGGGGGCCGGGGAGGCACAGCCCGCTCGGTGACTGCCCGGAGGCCTGGAGATGCTGCACCACTCTGGCCTCGATTTTGACTCCTGTCCCTCTACGCGATGGCATAGACTCGGCCTGGACCTCAGACCGTCCTCCGGATCTGAGGTGAAGGGATGGCAGAGACCCAGGGAAAAGTGCACTTCTCCCACCAGGTGGGCTCTGGGCACAGGGACAAACGGGCCTGAAGACGGGGAGGGCAGGTAGAGGGTTCTTGTCTGCAGCCAGCAGACTCCAGCAGGCTCCTTCTCTCACACCCGGCCAGGCGGGAACTCTGCCGCTGGGGGGTCCCAAGGCCAGCGCTGCGCTCTGCCCCGGCCTGTCTCCTCTGGAGGGGGCACTGCCAGGGAGCCAGGAGGCAAGCTCACCCTCCTGCAGCCCCAGGCCACCCCCAGAGTGATGCTGACCCTCTAGCATTAGGTCCAAAGTCAAATGCTGCTTTTGAAAAGAGCCCAGACCTTGGATGTCCCACAAAAAGAGTGGACAGAACCAAAGGAGAGATGGCCAGTTAGGGTCCAGGCAGGCTGCACGTCTCTGGCCTCACCCCGGGAGGGAAAATTAGCCACAGCTCATGCTGAGTAGCAGGCAGGCAGTGGATGCCGCCACAGGCCTTCAGGACTGAATGAGGCCCATGCGAGGAACCCCCTGGCTTTTTGTTCCCCCCAAACCCAGTTCACAGGGGTCCCCCTTCGAGCCTGGGGGCTCTGCCGCCAGCTGCTCTGTGCCTGGGAGGATGGCAGTCACTTGTGAGGGCCATGAAGGAACATCGTAGTATCTGGCTCTCAGAAAGCACCCTGCGAGTTGGCGAGAGGGCCAAGCGGATATAGGGCCTGGTGTCCACACTCTGGCCTAACTCGGCGGGAGAAGGCCCAGCCACAGCGGCTCCCGGGGAGTGCTCTGCTGGGGACGGCCCCTCCAGGAGACCCCGGCCAAGGGGACCTCCATCACCGCCCTCTGCGGCCTCGTGGCCTTTGGCTTTCAATCGTTCCAGGGCCCTCGGCCCCAGCCGAACCGAGGCACCCTGGGGAGAAGGGCGGCAGGGCCCCGGCCAGGTGGGACGGGAACTCCGGGGCGGGGGAGAGCGCCGGTCCGAGTCTGCGCCTTCAGACTTGGCTGGACCCCCACCCCCGGCCTGCCCGCCCGCACGTGCGCGAACAAAGGCCGAGCGGCGCGCCCTCCCGCCGGCCTCCCGGGTCGTCCGGCCCGACTCACCCGAGCAGGTGCGCGCGAGCAGGCCAGGGCCCGGGGCGCGCAGGCCGCAGCGCAGCCCCCGCAGCGCGGCGCGCCCGAAGAGGCCGCCCATGGCGCGGGGCGGAGGGGAGCGCGGCCAGGAGCGGGGACGGGAGGGCGGTGCCAGGCCCCAGGCCCATCCTCCGGCCCCGGCCCCGCCCCGGCCCCCAGCCCACCACGGATCTGCCCGCCCCGGCCCCGCCTCCTGGCCCCGCCGCGCTCGGTGTCTGCCCCTGCACCGCCGCTGACCCTGGCTCCAGGCCCGCTGCACCAGCAGAGCCCGGGGCTCACTGGCACGTAGGAGTGTTGTGGGGTTTTTTTTGAGACAGGGTCTCGCTCTGCTGCCCAGGCTGGAGTGCAGCGATGTTATCACAGCTCACTGCAACCTCCCACTCCTGGGCTCAAGCATCCTCCTGCCTCAGCCTCCGGAGCAGCTGGGACTACAGGTGCCACCACGCCCAGATACTTTTTCTTTTTAGTAGAGACGGGCTCTCGCTCTTGCTCTGGCTGGTCTCGAACTCCTGAGCTCAAGTGATCCTCCTGCCTCGGCCTCCCAGAGTGCTAGAATTACAGGCGTGAGCCACCGCTCCCAGCTGTGGGAATGTTTAATGTCGATTTGTGTTGAAATCAGAAGAAAAAACAAAAAATAATGAATCCAGCTGGGATTATATTCGTCTTTATACCAATGCATCATTAAATAGCTCTTAAAATATTTTTCATGGGGGAAGGCCCCTCCTAAATCCTAATACTGCCCTGTTGGCAGGGTGGGCGTCTGCAGAGCCGTCTCCTTCTCTGGGACCTGGGCTCCCTTGGAGATGACACCGTCCTAAGGGAAGGGCACCAGAGGGACCCGACTGTCGGAGGCAAGGTTAGACCAGGGTTCCTCAACCTGCCCTGAGTCCGTGAATTTGAATGGGCAGAAACTCCACCTTCATTGCCTACTGGCCTCCAGTGTGTCAGTGAATGTGACGGACCGGCCCTGCTCCTGGATTCAGGCTGTGACTTTCCACGAACAGAAATCACAGGTACAATAGTGTTGGGTGTAGACGCCAAGACATGCTCCTGTCTGAAATAGGGCATCTCCTGCTAGGTCTTTCTTAATGAGTTTTTAGAAAAACATGGATTGTTTTTGCTGCCACTGTGAATGGAATTGTTTTCTTAATTTCATTTTAAATTGTCCACTGCAGGTGTACAAAATGCAATTGATTTCCGTATATTGATCGTGTAACTTCCAACCTTGCTGAATTCATTTGTTCTAATAGTTTTTTTAATTGAATTTCTTGGGATTTTCTACATACAAGATCATGGCATATGGGAATAGAGATAGTTTTACTTCTTCCTTTCCAATCTGGATGCCTTTTATTTTATTTTCTTGTCTCATTTCTCTGGCTGAAATCTCCTGTACAATGTTGAATAGAAGTGGCCCTCTTTTTCCAGTGTGTTAGGTGGGAGGTTAGGTTATTGGTTTGAGAGCTTTCTTCTTTCTTAACTTCCGGCAGTAAGAGCTATAAATTTCTGCTTCAGTTGCATTACAGAAGTTTTGACATGTTGTGTCTTCATTCTCATTTATCTCAAAGTATTTTCTGATTTCCCTTTTGAGTTCATATTCCTATATTCTGAAAATTACAAATCATTGTTGAAAGACATTAAAGATGATCTAAATAAATAGAAAAGCATTTCACATTCATGGATTGGAAGTCTTAACATTGTTAAGAGGGCCGTTCTCGAACTGATCAGTAGGTTCAAATCAATCTGTGCCAGAATCTCAGCTGAGTTTTTTGTAGAAACCGACAAGCAGATCCTAAAATTCAAAGGACCTGCAAGAGACCCAGAATAGCCAGAAATTTCTGAAAAAGAACAAAGAAGAACTTGCACTTCCTGATTTCAAAACACGTTACACAAAAAGCCGGGAAAAAAAAATTATACAGTTACTGTAATACAGACAGTGACAGCCTGGTCCTACACACCACAGGGGTACACACATAGACCAATGGAATACAACTGAATGCCCAGTAATACACCCCTACACGCATGGTCAACTGATTTTGGCAAAGGTGCCGAGACCATTCAATGGGGAAAGAATAGTCTTTTCAATAAATGGTGCTGAGACAACTGAATAGTCAGATGCAAAAGAATGAAGTTGAACCCTTACCTCATACCATATACAAAAAAATTAACCCAAAATGGATCAGTGACCTGGGTGTAAGAACTAAAACTAGGCCAGGCGCGGTGGCTCACGCCTGTAATCCTAGCACTCTGGGAGGCCGAGGTGGGCGGATCGTTTGAGCTCAGGAGTTCGAGACCAGCCTGAGCAAGAGCGAGACCCCATCTCTACTAAAAATAGAAAGAAATTATATGGACAGCTAAAAATATATATAGAAAAAATTAGCCGGGCATGGTGGTGCATGCCTGTAGTCCCAGCTACTTGGGAGGCTGAGACAGGAGGATCGCTTGAGCTCAGGAGTTTGAGGTTGCTGTGAGCTAGGCTGACGCCACGGCACTCACTCTAGCCTGGGCAACAGAGTGAGACTCTGTCTCAAAAAAAAAAAAAGAACTAAAACTATAAAACTCTTGGAAGAAAAAACAGGGGTGAATCTTCGTGATCTTGGATTTGGCAAAGGATTTTTAGATACGACATCAAAAGCATGGACAACAGGCTGGGCTCTGTGGCTCACACCTATAATCCTAGCACTCTGGGAGGCCGGGGCTGGAGGATTGCTTGATCTTAGGAGTTCAAGACCAGCCTGAGCAAGAGTGAGACCTCATCTCTATCAAAAAGGAAAAGAAATTTAAAAAAAAAAAGCGTGAGCAGCAAAATAAAAAATAAACTATATGTCATGAAAGTACAAAAGCAACCTACAGAATAGGAGAAAATATTTGCAAATTACCTATTTGATAAAGGACTTGTGTCTAGAATATACATAAAGAACTCTTCCAACTCAATGATAAAAAACAAATAACCCAATTAAAAATTGGTACTAGGCTGGGTGCAGTGGCTTATGCTGGTGTTATTGGGAAAAAAGCCAAACTCTATAAAATAATTTCAAAGAGATTTATTCTGAGCCAAATTTGAAGACCATGACCCAGAGCCATGCCCAAGAAGCCTTGAGCACGTGAATTTGCTGTGGCTGGGTTATAGTTTCGTTTTATACATTTCAGGGAGACAGTGGTTACAGGTAAAGTCGTAAATCAATACATGGGAGGCGTACATTGGTTCGGTCCGAAAAGGTGGGCCATCTCGAAGGAGGGGGTTACAGGTTATAGGTGGGTTTAAGGATTCTTTGACTTGTAATTGGTTAAAGACAGGTGCCTCATGCCTGTAATCCTAGCACTCTGGGAGGCTGAGGCAGGTGGATCCTTTGAGCTCAGGAGTTCGAGACCAGCCTGAGCAAGGACAAGACCCCTGTCTCTACTAAAAATAGAAAGAAAGTAGCTGGACAACTAAAAATATACAGAAAAAATTAGCTGGGCACGGTGGCGCATGCCTGTAGTCCCAGCTACTCAGAAGGCTGAGGCAGAAGGATTGTTTGAACCCAGGAGTTTGAGGTTGCTGTGAGCAAGGCTGACGCCATGGCACTCCAGCCCTCTAGCCCAGGGAACAGAGTGAGACTCTGTCTCAAGAAAAAAAAAAAAAAGACTGGAAGCTTTGTCTAAAGCCTGGGAATGTTTTAACATAGGAGCTGTTTATCAGAGATAAGCCACCGGACATAGATTTGTTATGTAAATTGAGGCCTGCAGGTCGTCTTGCATACCCTTAGGCCTGTTAATGGGTTACCAAGGATGTCTCCAAGAAGGGAGGAGGGCCTGATAAGGCATGTCTGACCTCCCTCCTCGTGGCAGGCAATCTGATTTTAGGATAGTCTTTTGGCCACAGGGGGTCCATTCAGTCAGCCGGTGGGGGGGTTGAACATTAAAATTTTTAGTTCACACTGGTAATCCCAGCATGTTGAGAGGCCAAGATGGGAGGATCACTTGAGCCCAGGAGTTCAAGACCAGCCTGGTTAACATAGTGAGACCCTGTCTCTACAAAAAATAAAATTAAAGAAAAGCTGGGTGTGGTGGTTGTATGCCCATAGTTCCAGCTATTTGGGAGGCTGAGGCAGGAGGATCTCTTGAGCCCAGGAGCTTGAGGTTACAGTGAGCTGTGAGGACTCCACTGCATGCCAGCCTGGATGACAGAGTGAGACCCTATCTCAAAAAAAAAAAAAAATCATAGCACATCTATATCATCATTTATTCACCCATTCCCTTCACGGAGCTCCCAGGTTTTTGCAACTATCAACAATTCTGCTGGAAGCACTCTTGCGTGTTGTATTACATTTCAATATTGCCACAGTAATTTTCAAAAGGGTGAGGTTGCTCGAGTTCCTGCCAGCAAAGTGTGAGCTGCCTGTGGCCTGAGAGGGCTGCGCCAGCTGCGCTTTGACCAGGTGCCTGGTTTCAATGTGCGCCCTGACTGCCAGCGTGCTTGAGCCGCGTTGCCTGTTGCAGTTCTTCCCCTGCTACTGCTCGGCCACTCAGCAGACCCCAGGGCTTCTTGTCCACCTGCAAGTTCAGCCTTCATACGCAGCACGGGGTGGGGGGACTGCAGCCCCGCTTCCTCCCTGGGGGGGAACTTGGGCACAGGAACCTCACTAAGGTGACACACTCAGGGGAGGGCTGTGGGGGGGTCTGAGCCCAGCCTGGAGCAGTGAGCGGACCTGGATGGAACAGTCCTGGAGCTGCTGACCACAGCTGCTGTCCTCGCGTGACTGGGAGCCAGCTCAGTGGGGCGGCACAGCACACTAAAATCACCGCTCAGCAAAGTCCAGAATCTGACCTCTGTCCCTTTAAATTGAGAACCACCTGGGAGCCCCCTGCAGCCAGGGCTGAGGGGGGCCCAGCCCAGATTCCAGGGGAACAAAGGATCTCTTGATGGCTTTGTACCAAGGGCTTCCTTCCTCCCAGGCCCACACCCTCCACCTCCCCTTCTCTGGCCTTCTGTGGGCTCGGGTTTTCCGGGTCAGCTTCCTCTCCCCCACCCCAGATCCTCCCTGCCCACCACCAGATACAGAGTTCAAAAGGTACAAACTGGTACAGTCGACACCACCACCGCCCTCCACGACACCAGGTCCCCTCCCCCAGG
This sequence comes from Eulemur rufifrons, assembly GCF_041146395.1. Classification (NCBI taxonomy): domain Eukaryota; kingdom Metazoa; phylum Chordata; class Mammalia; order Primates; family Lemuridae; genus Eulemur; species Eulemur rufifrons. The sequence goes on from NC_090996.1 coordinate 36,425,175, forward strand.
GTCAGCCAGTGTAGCCGGCGGCTGGGTCCTTCCAGAGCTCCTCTGTGCCTTTGATACACACAAATGAAATGTGTTTTTCTCCGTTTTCTACAAAAACAGTAGCTTTCTGAGCACACGGCCCTGCCCCTTCCTTTTGTTCCCGCTAATGCTGTGTCTGGTAGACCGTTTCCAACCCGTGCAAAGCGCGTCCCGTGTCTCCTTCTGCAGCGGCGCCGGAGCGCGGTGTTTGAGCTGCGGTGTGAGCAGGCACGGTCTGGACGCCCACCAGCCAACGCCCCACGTCCAGGCGTGTGTGCTGTCCTGGACGGCAGTGGACACGTGCAGCCTCACACAGCTGTGGACACGGCCGCGGGGACATTCGGATGTGGAATTGCCGCATCAAGGCGCTGTGCTCCATTTTGGTGGAGTCCAGAGCCTCCCTTGCGGCTCACCCTGATGCTCACCGGCTACAAGCGCGTCCCTTGGCCACAATGTCACCCTTTCGGTGTGATTAAACTTTTAGATGTTTGCCAATTAATTAGGTGAAAAAAAAGTCATTTCAGTGCCTTTCCATTTGCATTTCCCTCAGGAGGGAAGTGGATGCCGGTTCCGTGGCATTTGCATAGCCTTTTCAGGAACCCAGTCGGCTGGGTACCCTCTGGTCATTTCCCGGTGGGCTTACGGATTTGCAGCCCTTCAGTATTGACCCCAACAAGATTGGCCGTTTGCGGCATGAGTTGCAAGCACGCCCCCCACCCCCGTTTGTGGCTTGTTTTTTTAACTTCACTTAAGCAGTTTTTCTCTGCAGAAAAATTTTCATTTCCCGTATTAAGTTTTCTCAGTCTTTGCTCTGACGTCTTCTGAGTTTAGCGCTATACCCAGAAGAGCCTCCTCCCCCAGACTCTGACAAAGTCCCCCAATTTTCTTTTAGCGTCTAGCGCTTTTATGGTTTCCTTTTTTATGCTCAAATCTTACATCTGTTTGGAATCCATTCCGGCGCGAAGTGTGAGCAGCTAATCCCGCTGCCTTTATCGCACACTAAAATCGCGCACAAGGAGCTTTTCCCTGTTTCCATAAAAGTACTTTTTACACACACTCGTAGTAGCAGCTTTTTGGTGCGAAGGCCTGAGGGTCGCGACGCGGCCAGGCGACCAGCTCCGACCCGCGCGGACCGTGGGGCGAGCACCTGCGCCCCGGCCGGCGCCCGGCGCCCCCCGCAGCCCCCGGAGCTTGCCCCGGCCTCGTCGCCGCGCGTCCGGCCCGCAGCGTGGCTCAGTTCAGTAAACCGGCCGACCGTGGGGGTCCCAGAGCCTCCAGGAAGAAGCCTGGGGCGCTGTCACCTCCCGCTGCCTGCCATCTCCTGCGCGTTCCAACTCACGCCCGCGCGACCCCTCCGTCCCGTGTGACTCCTGCGCTGCCCGAACCCCCGTGCACCCCACGTGACCCGGCATCCTCTCCTGCCCGGTGTCGCCCAACGCTGCGCGCCAGGCCGCCGGTCCCCGTTCCCTGCCCATCGCCACCTCCCTCCCACCCTCTCCCCTCGCGCTCCTCCGTGCTCGCGTCCTCGCAGCGCCCACGCCCGTCGGACCCGGCTCCCCGCGCCCCACCCGCGCCCCACACCCCAGCTCTCCGCGCCCCTCCCGATCCCCCCCGCCAGCGCCCCTCCGACCCGGTTTCCGGCGACCCCCCCAAACCTCCGCGGGCGCACCCCGCACCCGGTTTCCCAAGCCCCCCCCCCCCGCGCCCTGGCGACCCGGCTCCCCGCGGGGCGGGGCCTCGCAGGCGGAAGTGCCCAGGGCTACGGCGGCGGGGACCCGCCGGGCCATGGGAGCCCCGGGCAGAGACTGCGGCGGCGGCCGCAGAGGCGGCGGTGGCTGCCCGGGTGGCGGCGGGGGCGGACGGCGGCGGACGCGGGGCGGGTAGCGCCGGGCCGAGCGGAGCCATGGGCCGGGCTGGGACCCGGACTGGGAGCGAGGCGGTGGCCGTGGCGGTGGCGGGGCCACTGCTGCTGCTGCTGCTGCTCGCTCGGCCCCCGCCTGCCGCCGGCGACAGCAGGAAGAGCGGTGAGCGAGGCTGACGGGCAAGCGCAGTCCGGGGACGCGTGCGGGAGCCCGGGCGGGGCCGCGATTGTGACTCACCTGAAGGCACCTGTGCGCTCACCGGGCTGGGGGTGCCGGGTGCTGGAGGGCGGGGTGGGAAGGATGGCTGCGCTCCCTCTGTCCCCCATCCGGTCTGGCCAGATGGGCCCCCGAGCGCCCTCTCCCCTCCGTCCTCCCTTCGCGCCCAGGTGGGACTCGCGGAGAGGCCCGCCGGGAAGGACGGCTGCGCGCGGGCGCCCGGCCCCGGCTGCGCTGGGAGAAGGGCAGAGGCGGGGAAAGTTCCCCGGGCTCTGGAGTAGGGCCCTGGGCATCGTGTCCCCCCGCCCGGTGACCACCACACAGGCGCGTTCACTTCCAGCTGCTGTCCCTGCCTCCAGGAGGCCGGGCTCCAGCTCGCCCCGGAGCAGGGAGCCAGGGTGGGTCTGAGGAAGAGAGCATCCCCCTTGTTTGGAACCTGAGCTCCCTTTGCATTTCTGCTCCCAGAGGGTCGCCGCCCTGAGTGAGGTCCAAAGAGGTGGCTAGCCCAGGGCGAGGGATTGAGGCCGGCCCGCCAGGCCAGGCACTCCCAGGGGTCGAGTGTCTGGCTGGCTGGCTGGGAGGGTCCACGTGCCCCCGGCCACTCAGGTGCTCCCTGGGCAGCAGGCAGCTCTCCCCGTGCTGCCCGGGGCTGGCTCTCGGCCCCTCCTTCGCTTCTCTGAAATATTGCTCCTCCAAGTTCCGGTTTCTTTTGAGGGCTGTGCCTTCTGGTCTCTGAGCTTGGCACAGGCACAGCTTGAAGTGAAAGGCAGCTTTCCCCGAGGCTCGTGCTCCTGATTAAACTGACCCATTGGATGCCGCCCCCCGTTCCTGCATCCCAGGGATGGGGCCTGGGTGAGGGTCACGGTGGGGTGGTATGTGGAGATGGAACACTTGGTGGGGGGCAGCGTGGGGGCCTGGGGAACCTGGCTCAGCCCCTCGCCCCCTCCTAGGCCTGCTGAGGGGCGGGCAGCTCTGAGGCCCTGGCTTCTGGGGTGTGTGGGTGGGCAGGGTCCTGGTCTGCAGGGTGTGGGGCAGAGGACCTCACTTGGGTTCCCAGGACAGGCTCAGGGACCTTCGCCTCCCCCTTGCCCAGCCCTGTGTCCATGGAGGGGGCCATGGGGCACGGCCGGGGTGTGTGTTGCCAGCCCTCCTCACCTCTCCTGATGTCACATCTGGCTCAGTCCACCATGCTAACAGCCTGGTTCACCAAGGTAATGGTGTGGGCATCTGGGGCAGGGCAGTTGGGCTGCGGAGCCCTGGGAGAGGCCCGGAGGGGCCGTGTGGCCCTGGGAGTTAGGGAGTGGGAGTTACAGCGACCTTGAGCAGATCTTATCTCTTGAGTACCTGCTGAAACTTCACCAGAGGGTTCTGGGTGTCCTTAGACTGGTACTCCAGGACACAGGGCCCAAGGGCTTTGTCCGTGGCAGGTCAGGGAGCTGCACCCTGCGGGGTGACCTCCACTGCCTGTCCCCCTCAGAGGCTGGGTGTCCCCCTGGCTGTTCCTCCAGGACACCGTGGTCCGGGGGGGCTGCCCTGCCTCAGCTCACGGCACTTTAGTTTTCTCTGCCCGTGTCATCGTCCCAGCCCAGGGCCTGCAGCACCTCTGGAGCGTCCGCAGCTCCTGGCACTCAGGCCACAGCAGAGTGGGTGGGACTTGGTGACCAGCAGATACATGAGACCTGGAAAGCCTGGAATACACTGTGGGTGGAGCCTACCCCTGCCCAGCCCCCCAGGCCAGGCTCCTCTGGACGGAGCTTGGACTGGCTTTGCCAACAGGCCGTTATCTCTTCTCCAGGTGCCTCTATGGGAGGGGCCAGGAAGCTGGCTGCTCACCTGGCTCCCCACCCCTCTCCTGGAGGGGCCGGGACAGCAGGGGGCCTGCTGCCGGGTGGCCTGAGCGGGCTGCTCTCCCAGTGGGGCAGAGGGAGACTGCTGGGTGGGCTGCGTGGGGAGCACCAAGCTCAGAGGAGAATGAGGCCACCCCTTTTGTATCCATAACACAGTGTTTCCTGAAACACTTTGCTGGTCGTTACCCTAAGAGGGAGGGGCTGTCCACTTCGGCCTACCCAGAGGAAGCCGGGACCTAGAGAGGGGACAGGAAGCCCAAGGTCACACAGGGCATGCGGCTGAGCTGGGGCTGGGGCCGGGGCCGTGGGGAGTCCTGGTCTGGGGGCGTGGGCAGTGCGGCTCCTGTGGGCTCCTGTTTCGCCCTGCACCACGGGGCATGGGCAATGTGCCCTAAGGGTATGTCAACGGAAAAGAAACCAAACTCTGTAAAATAATTTTAGAGAGATTTATTCTGAGCCAAATTTGAGGATCATGACCCAGAGCCACGTCCAAGAGGCCTTGAGCGAGTCGGGAGACAGGGGTTACAGGGAAAGTCATAAATCAATATGTGAGAATCATACATTGGTTGGGCCCGAAAAAGTGGTCCATCTCAAAGCAGGGACTTACAGGTTATAGGTGGGTTTAAAGATTCTTTGGCTTGTAATTGGTTAAAGACGTGAAGCTTTGTCTAAAGGCTTGGAATGTTTTAACATAGAGGCTGTTTATCCGGACAAGCCACCGGACATAGGTTTGTTGTGCAAATTGAGGGCCGTTAGGTGTGTTTTGCATACCCTTAGGCTTGTTAATGGGTTACAAAGGCTGTCCCCAAGAAGGGAGTGGGGCAGGATGAGGCCTCCTCCTGGCAGGCAATTTAGTTTTAGGATATTCCTTTGGCCATGAGGGGGTCCATTCAGTCAGCCTGTGGGGGGTGGGGGTGAGCCTTAAAATTTTATTTTAGTTCACAGGTAGTTAGGAGCCTCACGCATTTGGAGCACAGAGGCCAGCTGCCCCTTGTCCCCAGGGCTGGCCAGGCTTCTGGCATGGGGTGCCCTGCCCCACTCAGGGGGGACTGGGTAAGGGGGGACTTGGGCTCAGGTCTGGCTGTGTCCCAAGTCTTCACAGGCTGGAGCAGCGGCCTCTGGACCTGAGCCTCCTCCTGTGCAGTGGAGTGGCCCGAACAGACACAGGCTACAGGGGCGTGGGGGGAGGAAGCGTGTCCCGCTGTCCGGCAGCCGGGGCAGATGTGAGGAGGGGCATGGACTCCTGGCTGACCACCCCCTGTGTCCTTCAGCTTTGACCTTGGCCTGGATGTGCCAGGGCTGCGGTGCAGGGGGTGGAGCTGACTGACTGCTGGGCAGGAAGGGGTTGGCCCTGGAGAGTGGGGTCCTTCTGAGGTTGAAGGCAGCTGGGGTGGGTGCTGCGGGGGCCGTGCAGCTGCTGCAGTGGCGTGGTGGGTGGGATGTGGGCATTTGGGAGAGGGGGCTGAGCAGGAACTTCGCACCAGCCCACGACAACCTCCAGGGGCCAGAGAGGGCAGCGGCTTTTGCCAGGGTCAAGATCGGCGAGTCAGGGGCTCCAGGTCTGTCCACCTACGGCTTCCCGAGTCCTCTCCCTCTGGGCCTCCGGCTGGAGCCCACGCGCTTGGAGCTCCCTCGCCGCTCCCCGTCTGTGCCCTGGGTGTGGCTGACGGAGCCTTCTCCCCGCAGAGGCTGGGCTGGTGTCTGAGCACTTCTCGCAGGCCCCGCAGAAACTGTCCTTCTACAGCTGGTACGGCAGCGCCAGGCTCTTCCGTTTCCACGTGCCCCCCGACACCGTGCTGCTACTCTGGCTGCTGAAAGTGTCCCGGGACGGTGGCCCGGCGTGTGCCGACGTGGAGATCACTGTGTAGGTGGTGGCCTGCCCGCCCACCGTGCCTGGCCGTGGCCCCGCCCCTGCCCCTGACCCCTGTCCCTGCTCTGCTGTCTCCAGGCACTTCCGCTCGGGCGCACCCCCAGTCATCAACCCGCTGGGCGCCAGCTTCCCGGACCACACCTCGGTGCCGCCCACCTTCCACATCAGCATGCCCCTGAGCGCCATGCTGCCGGGCAACGCCTCCGTCAACGTCTCCCACCCCGCACCCGGGGACTGGTTTGTGGCTGCCCACCTGCCCCCCTCCTCCCAGAAGATCCAGGTGAAGGTGAGGGCTGCCCTCCAGGGCTCAGGGGTCAGGGCAGAGCCCTGGGTGCGGGGACGGCCAGTCCCGTGGTCCACTCTTTGGGGCTGGCCGACCCCACTGGGTCCGACCCCCACACCTCGTCCTCTCCCCAGGGCTTTGTTCCCACCTGTGACTACATTTTGCAGCCTGACATGCTGGTCATTCGGGTGCTCGAGGTCTCCATCATGGAGCCCGACGTGCCTCTTCCGCTGACCCTGCTCTCCCGCCCCAGCTACCTCAAGTGAGTGGGGGGCGCCCTGCAGCCCCAGCCTTTGAGTCTGGTGGAGTGGGGGAGCGAGCGGAGCCCGGGGCCCTGGGGTCACGCGCGGAGTGGGTGCGGATGCTCGGCCCCCCTCGCAAGGCCTCCCCCTGGCCGCAGGATCTTCGTCCCGGAGCACACGCAGGAGCTGCGGCTGGAGCTGCAGGGCTGTGCGTCCAACGGGAGCCTGGGCTGCCCCGTGCGTCTCACCGTGGGCTCCGTCACCCTGCCCAGCAACTTCCAGAAGGTGCTCACCTGCACCAGCCCCACCTGGCCCTGCCACCTGCTGCTGTCCTCGCCGCCATGGGGCCGGTGGCTGCAAGTGACAGCTGAGAGCCTGGCAGGACCCCACGAGGCGGTGGCTTTCAGTGCTGTAGCTGCCTTCACAGGTGGGCTGCAGGGGGAGGGCGGGGAGTGGTTCTGCCCCTCCTTGGGCCCCAGGCCTTCCTGCAGCTGAGCCCGCTGTCCTCTGGCAGCCTGCAGGCCCTGGAGCGTGACCTACCCCCACCTTCTGCAAAGCAGCCAAAACCGGAGCTACAACGCCACTGTGCAGCTGCCCCCGGGCCCCGGCCACCGGGACCCGGGCAGGAACGGCGGGTGGGGCGGTGGCCCCTTCTGCCTCCTGAGCTACCAGGTCATCCGGGAGGACTTCGATCTGCTGTCTGTGCACTTCCAGCCCCTGGAGAGGGTCTCAATGACGGCGCATTTGGACACACCCTCCGTGATGCGGCTCCACCTCAACACGGGCATGGACAGCGGGGGCTCCCTCACCATCTCCCTGCGGACCAACAAGGTACCGCTGTCCTGGCAGGCCGCCGGGCCTGGGCTCTGACCTGCCCGTGCCTTCGTGCACTCACTTTGACACAGGGCCTGGGTCAGGGCGACCTTTCTGGCCACAAAGTGCCCCAGCAGGCATGGGCCGGAGCAGGGGTCATCTGAGGAGGGGCCCTCCCCTACGGGACACCCGGGCCGTGCAGTCGAGAGAATTCGTGGTGGTTTGTGGCAGGGCGTCCCACACCTGGGAAGGAAGGGTCCCGGGTCGGGCCTGGGCCGGTAGCGGCCCCAGAGAAAGGCACCAGGCACCGGACTGGCTCGCGGGGACCAACCCTGCCCTGTTTCCGCTTGCAGACACAGATTGCGAACGGCTCCTTGGTGGCGGTCTGCGTGAATGCTGCCTCCCCCTTCCTCAGCTTCAACACCTCTCACAACTGCACCACAGGTGTGCTGGGCAGGCAGTGGCGGCGGGGTGCCCAGCCGTCCCCTGGCTGCCTCTGACCGGCTTCCCGCACCCCCACAGCCTTCTTCCAGGGCTACCGCCTGTCTCTGAGCGCCTCGTCCCACAAGGCCAACCTCATCATCCCCTACCCAGAGACAGACAACTGGTACCTGTCCCTGCAGCTGCTGTGCCCCGACAGTCCAGAGTGAGTGAACCCGGGGTCGGGGCGTGGCCAGGCGCCAGGTCACCACACTCAGGACCAGGCCTGGGGCTGCCGAGGTTGGAGTCTGGGAGTGAACCCGGGGGAAGGGGCATTTCTTCCAGGGCTGTTGCAGGCTGGGGAGCCCCCAGTTCTGGGTTCCTATGTCCGTCGGCCTATGGGGAGCACCAGGGGTATGCTTGCCTGCAGAATGCTGCAGCCAGCCCTCTGTGGCCCCTTCCCTAAAGGGACTGTGAGCAGGCCGGGGTCCACGTGCAGGCCACCTTGTACCTCATGCCCTGTTTGGACAGCTGCGGATCCTACGGCCAGTGCGCCATGCTCCGCAGACACGGCTACATGTACGCGGGATGCAGCTGCAAGGCAGGTGAGGGCCAGGGCCCTGTGCGCCTGGGACGCTGCTGCTGGTGGCTTCCCAGCCATTCCCCGGGGACAGCTCCACCGGAGGCTGGAGAGAGCACCCCTGCAGGGCAAAGCAGGGGCGAATGCCTGCTCCCCACGCCCCCAAGGCCCCCACCAGCTGCCCACCGTCCACCCAGGCACAGGCACAGTGAGGCGTCCCCAGGGGTGGCAGTGCCTCCTCCTTGGCTCCCCCCCATGCCCACTGGGCTTGCTCCTGAATGAGGAAGGGGCTTCTCTGTGGGGCCCCGGGAGCGGGATGGGCCCTGAGGTTCGCGTCCCACCAGCCTGGCACCGCGGCCCAGCCTCAGCCCCGGGTGTTGCATGGCCCCAGGCTGGCGTGGCTGGAGCTGCACCGACAACAGCACGGCCCAGACCGAGGCGCAGCAGAGGGCGGCCGTGCTGCTGCTCACACTCAGCAACCTCATGTTCCTGGCTCCCATCGCCATCTGTGTGCACCGCTTCCTCCTGGTGGAGGCCGCCGTCTACACCTACACCATGTTCTTCTCCACGGTAGGCCAGGCCCCTCCCACGGCGACCCTGGGGCGGGGAGGCCCCGGCCTGCGCTCATGTGCCCCTGCCCCCGCAGTTCTACCACGCCTGCGACCAGCCTGGCAAGGCCGTGCTCTGCATCCTCAAGTACGACACGCTGCAGTACTGTGACTTCCTGGGCTCCGGAGTGTCCATCTGGGTCACCATCCTCTGCATGGCGCGGCTGAAGACAGTCCTCAAATATGTGCGTGGCCTTCGGCCCTTGAGCACTGGGGTTGGGGCTGCAGGGGAGCAGAGGCCCTCGAGGGAGGCGCGCACAACGCGGGGAGGAGGGGGAGGCCAGCAAGGGTGCTGGGCCGTGGCCCTGTGCGGCTCAGGTGGTGCCAGCTGCTCGCAGAAGGAGCCGTAGGCAGCTGCCAGGGAACAGTGCCGGCTGTTTGGGGGAAGCCAGGAAGGAAGGTGGTGGGCAGGGTTAGGCGAGGCCCCCAGGCCTTCTCCCAGGGCCTGGAGCCCACCCCAGGCCAGGCCTCCCTGAGAAGCCCCAGCCATGCTCCTGGGGTCCCTGGTGCCAGGGACTCGGGATTTTCTGCAGCGGCAGGTCCTGGCTGGTGGAGACTGGCGGCCTGGTGCCCTCGAGCTGCACCCTTTGTCCCCACTGGGAGCTGCAGGCTGGGTGCTGCCCTGAGGGCCCATGGGAGCCCCATGGTCAAGGCACAGGGTGGCGGAGGGGAGGCTTGGAAGCATCAGAGTCCAGCTGGGCTGAGCGTTGGGGACATGAGCTTGCAGAGAGGTGGAACTGCAGGTTGTGGGTTGAGGTGTCTGAGGGAGACGTGGGGTGGGAGCCCCTCCCCTGAAGCAGCAGTGGGGAGGCTGAGGCCACCTGGATGGGAGACCCCTAGAAACCCAGGGGTGCTGGGGGTAGCTGAGCGTATGGGCACAGAGCTGCCACATGGGGCCATCCAGTTGGTGTGACAGTGTCCTACCTTAGGGAGGGGGACCACCTTCTAGTCCCTTCTAGAGGCACCCGCCTGGCCATGTCTGTGCCCCAGAACTGCCAAGGCCACACCACCTGTGCATGCAATACAGCAGCTGCAGGAGGGGACAGACCCGCTCAGAGGGTGCCAGTAGCTCCTCGGGGGGGGGCAGAGGTGCTGGGGGGCAGCGGGGTGCAGCCTGCCCCAGCTGCCTGCTCCTGCTGGGTCCTGTGCCCTCGCAGTGACCTACCGAGGGCTCCCACGGCCCTGCAGTCATCCCTATGTCTTGCACAGGTCCTGTTTCTCCTGGGCACGCTGGTCATCGCCATGTCCTTGCAGCTGGACCGCAGGGGCGCCTGGAACATGATGGGGCCCTGCCTCTTTGCCTTCGTGATCATGGTCTCCATGTGGGTAAGGACTTGGGGCAGGCCGGTGCTCCTGCCGGGCCTGGCCCCTCATTCTGACCATATTCCCACTCCTGCTCTGGCCACCAAATGCCCCGAGTCTACCAGGGGTTGCCAGCGGTGTCCAGAGGCCAGTTCAGCTGTGTGTGAGGCTGGGCCTTGTGCCCTCGAGCCGCCTCGGAGCAGCTCACCCTCATGGTTAGCTGCTCGGACCTGGCTGGACCTCCCTGTGACCACCGGCCCTGGGCCTGGGAGCTGCAGCTGCAGCCCCACCTGCGCTGACACCTGCCCGGCTGTGTTCTCCAGGTGTACCGCTGCGGGCACCGGCGCCAGTGCTACCCCAGCTCGTGGCAGCGCTGGGCCTTCTACCTCCTGCCTGGCATCTCCATGGCCTCTGTGGGCGTCGCCATCTACACTTACCTGATGACTGCCGATAACTACTTCTACACCCACAGCATCTGGCACGTGCTGCTGGCGGGGAGCGCGGCGTTGCTCCTGCCGCCGCGGGAGGCACACACGGAGCCCTGGGCCTGCCCCAAGCGGCTCCCCTGCCACTATCAGATCTGCAGGAACGATGGGGATGAGCTGTACACGGTGACGTGATGCTGGCCCGGTGACACGATGCCAGCTCGGGGCCCCTGCTCTCCGATGACCTCTTCAGCCAGGAGCAGGGTCAAGCGGAGGAGCCTTGTCCAGCGCCTTTCGACCGATGTCCAGCTGAATAAAACTGGCCTGAGCACCCTCTTGCTTCCTCCTCCCCAGGAGAGGCCCAGCCCTCACCAGCACTCAGAGCTCCCTGTGACCGGTCACTGCTGTCTGGTGGCTGCCGGGGCCTGGCTGCCTGGAGAGCACAGGTGCCCTGTGCAGAGGGGGCTCTGCCCTGCGGACCTGGGGGTGGTTGGGGACGTGGGGAAGGAATCCTCACTGCCCTGTTCCCTGTGAGGCTGTGATATGAGACCCACAGGGCCAAGGACGCCTGAGCCCACCTCTGAGGCTGGCAGCTGTGCCCTCCTGGCACTGTGTGCCCCGAATGCCAGCCTGCCTTGGGCACAGGCATCCCCTGCTGCTGCAGTCACCATGGGGAGAGGCCAAAGTCCCCAGAGAGCTGGTGGCCACTGCCTGTCCTTTCACTCTGGCTTTGGAGCCTCCTGGGGAGGGAGCCGCAGCTGCTGGGGACATGGTGTACAAGGCACAGCTTTCCCGGCTCCGGGCCCTTGTGTGGGGAGCATCCTCTTGGTCCAGGGGCTGCGCCCTTCCCTGGCTGCTAACCGGGCTTCCCTGCTCCTCCTGAAGCCGGTGGAGGACGCTGGGGCCAGGAGCCCTGCCCCACCCCGGGCCCGAGTGAGGGGCTGCCCGTCTGCACCAGGGGTCTCCGGCCAGGCCCCTGAGAAGCCGGCTGGGAGGCCCAGGGTGGGCCCTCCCTACCTCTGGGTCCCGTCCAGGGTGTGGCCTTCCTTCCTGGGGCCCTGACCCATCCCCAACCCCCCTGCCCTTGACCACCAAAGCAATCTCTAGGCTTGTAAAGGGGAAACATGTATACATGATGTTTTTTGGGGTAAAATTCTAAGATATATTTTTATGTAGATCTGATTTCGCTGTGATTGGTGAATTCAATATTCTACAGTGATTTTTCAAGCTAAACGCGTCTTCACATTTTTTTCCTGCGCTCTTTCCCGGGCGGGGAGGCGGGGCCGCGCATTGCCGACGGTGCCTGGAGCCGCCGCTGTCTCCGCAAGGTGTTTTCCACGGTCCCTGAGGACGGGGGCGGGACGAGGGCGGTGACGGACGGTGTGTGCAGCCAATCCGCGGTGGGGTGGGCGCGGCGGGGCGCCTTCCGGTTCCGGCGGGCGCGGGTTCCGGGCCCGGCGCGATGCCGCTGCACAAGTTCCCGGTCGGCGTGTGGTGGCGGCTGCGGCTGCGGCAGGGCATCTGCGCGCGCCTGCCCGAGCACTACCTGCGCTCGCTGGAGCCGGCGCGCGCGCCCGCGCCCGTGCACTACCGGCCGCACGGGGCCAAGTTCAGGGTCAACCCCAAGAGCGGGCAGCGGGAGCGCGTGGAGGACGTGCCCATTCCCCTCTACTTCCCCCCGGAGTCCCAGCGCGGGCTGTGGGGCGGCGAGGGCTGGATCCTGGGCCACAGATACACCAACGACGACAAGGTGGGGCTGCCGCGGCGCTGCGGGGGCACCTGCGGGGGCCTGGGCCGGGAGCCGCGGTCCAGGGGGCCCCGCTGCATCGGCGGAGCGGGCTGACGAGCGGAGGGCTGAGCCCGGCGGCCCAGACCCGTGAACCAGCGGGCGCGAGGGCCCTGGGGAGGAGGCCGGTGGACTCGCCAGGGTTTGCCAAATCTCGTGACAGCGCGAGGCTGGCGCGCTCCTCGCTCGCGGTCAGGAAGGCCGAGACTCACGCCGGTCAGGCGGCTTGCAAGGGGCAGAGCCCGGGCTCCTAGCCTGCTTTCGGTGGGAGTCCTGGAGGGGCTGCTGAGCCCTCTGGGGGAGACTTGTGCGTTTGAGACCTCCACGCCTTCACCTTGGGTTCCCGGCCTCCCAGGCTGGCTTCTCCCTTTGCCTCAGGCCCCTTGGTCCCTGTTGTGGGCTGTGAGGGCCTGGGCCCCCTGGGGGTACAGTTGTGCTTGTATCGCCGCCCACATCAGCACCCTGGGGGCAAGGGGAGGGTGTCGAGGTAGCAAGGGAGAAGCCAGTAGGTGCACAGCCAGGTTGAGGGCCGGGGCCTGGTCCACCCAGCTCTGCGCCACAGGTCTGTTAGCAGGGGTCTGTGATGGAGCCTCTTCCAGGGAAGCATGAGGCCAACTGGCGACCCCACAGGCCTGGCCCCACCAGGAAGGTGCCTGGGGCCCCCCTTGGTCTGCAGGGAGAAGCAGCCGTGCTCATGGGGTCTCTCTCTTGCACCTTCAGCTCTCGAAGAGAGTGAAGAAGATATGGAAGCCACAGCTGTTTCAGCGCGAGCTCTACAGCGAAATCCTGGACAAGAAGTTCACGGTGACTGTGACCATGCGGACCCTGGATCTCATCGATGAGGCCTATGGGTTTGACTTCTACATCCTCAAGGCAAGCGGGGTGGGGGGGGGTGTGCACGGGGGTCAGTGTGCAGGGGGGTGGGGGTCTCATGGCCGGTGGGACTCCAGGGAGGCCCAGCACAGCCCCACACTGGGGAGCAACAGCAAAACGAGAGTGGGACCCTGCCCTTCTCTGGGCAGCCCGGTGGGGGCCTCGTGCTGTAGGAGAGCCCGTCCCTGCGGGTGGCCTGCCCTGGGGCTGAGCCAGCACAGCCACCCCCTGCCCCGCTCATGGCCTTGCTCCTATCCTGGTCCCCCCATGCCTGGCCTGCTGGAGAAGAGCCCCTTGGGGCGGGCTGGCGGGGCAAGTGGGGCCCTGCCGTCGGCACCTGGTCCCACGAAAGCCTCTTGCCAGACCCCAAAGGAGGACCTGTGCTCCAAGTTCGGGATGGACCTGAAGCGAGGGATGCTGCTGCGGCTCGCCCGGCAGGACCCCCAGCTGCACCCGGACGACCCTGAGCGCAGGGCGGCCATCTACGACAAATACAAGGTGGGGGCTCCACCCGCACGTCCTGTCCTGTGCCCCCCAGCGCCCTGCCCGGGCCAGCCCTGGGCCTCACTGTGCGTTCCGTCTCTGCCTGCCCAGGAGTTTGCCATCCCGGAGGCAGAGGCCGAGTGGGTCGGCCTGACGCTGGAGGAGGCTGTAGAGAAGCAGAGGCTTCTGGAAGAGAAGGTGAGCATGTGTGCCCGCACTGCCACCCCCAGTGGCCGGCCGGTGGGCTGGGGCGGGTGCTCTGCCTTGGGGAGAGCCTGGACGCGGCCCCGGCCCTGGGCGGGCTTGGAGAGGAGCGGCCAGATGCACACGGCATTCTGCCCAGCTGGGGCAGCACGGGACACCCCCTCCCCTGGGGGTCCCCACCCCCTCCTTCCCCAAGACCCTTATGGGAAGAGTGGAATCCTCCCTGCTGTGGGTTCGCTTGGCACTCGGTGTCCCCAGGGTCTTCCCTTTTGTGTCTGTTCCCTGGAAGGGTCTGGACCCTGTGGTAGCTGGCGGGGCAGCTGGCTGTCCACTCCCTCTGCTGGGTTTACCTTTGACCACAGGAAAGCTGGGGGCAGGCATGTGACTCCGGCCTCCCCAGGGGAGGGGGCACTCAAGTCACGGCAGGGCTCTGCCCTCCAGGTTGGGGGCCAGAGGGTGGCAAGCAGCCCGTGTGGCACCGTGGCCAGGCCTGGGAGCCCAGGTCCTCCACGCCCCAGTTCCCGGGCTCTGGGCTGCAAGGGCCTCACTGCCATCCTCCCCCCCAGGACCCCGTCCCTCTGTTCAAGGTCTACGTGGAAGAGCTGCTCCAGCAGCTTCAGCAGCAGGCGCTGGCGGAACCCGCGGTGGTGCAGAAGAGAGCCAGCGGGAAGTGACCACACGGCCCCTCCGTGCCCTGCCACCGGCCCAGCCTTCCCTGCCGGGGCCTCTGACACGGTGGACACAGCCTGGGGTGGTCTCGTGGGCCACCTGTGGGCAGCGGGTGGGTTGGCTTTGCAGAGGCCCTTCCCAGCCGGGGTCACGTACTCCTCATGCCCGGGGGGCCAGGACCCAGTAAAGTCTGAGCCGAGTCCTGTGTGTGCTGCTGTGTTTGGAAGCCCAGAGTTCTCTGGTGGTCCTGGCCACGCCGCCCCCGCCCCAGAGACCTGGTGTGGGCCGTGAGTGCCGACTCCAGCTGCCCGTCCCCAGCCGAGCTGCGGAGACTGAGGTTTGATGTGGTGCGTTCCTTTTCTTGGGGAGACGGTCCATCGGAGGCAAAGGCGTCACGGGGCACAGCTGATGGTGCTCGCCCCCTCTCCATTGCATGTCCCTGTCTGTTCTGGAACATTCTCTAGGGCAGGGAAGGTAGGCAGGAGGGGCAGACCCCGGAGGGCCCAGCTGGTGCAGCTTCTTAAAGTGGGTGCCTGTGTCAGCACCGTCATGCAAGACGAGGGGGGTCTGCAGCTCTGGTGGCCCCTTTTCCGTACCCTCCGCCTAACCTGCTACACAGGGGTGTGGCTCCCCGTGGGAAGCTGAGCCCAGTTCCCTGAGGCTGTTTCTGCCCTGAGGTTTGGGGGGGCCCCAGTTCCCTTCCTCTCCCCTACCTGGAAGTCCTGAGTGTTGGGGCCCATTCAGTTTTCAGGGAGGACAAGGAGGGCTTCACGTGGAGGAGGCAGAGTGGGCGTTTGTGTCCCCAGGGCCCGAGCTGGGGCCACAGTGGGTGGCAAGAGAGGGTGAGTCGGAGGCACCTGCCTGACCTGGGCCTGGCACAGCCCACAGGGAGGTCAGTGTGGGCGGGGTCGGCCTGGGGGAGCGCGGCCTGCGGTCTTGGTCTGTCCATTCCGGGGGTCTCTGCCCTCGAGTCCCGGTGCTGCCCACACACCAGTGTTCTCACGCGTGACAGCCCTGCTCTGTGAACAGTCCTTTTAAAAATTTTACCAAAAGCAGACACTGCTCAACCGTCCTCTTTCTGGGGGGCCTGCAAGGCCTAGCCTGGTTGTCCGGACACGAATGCTGTGGTGTTCTGGCCGCGCCCCCACCACGCTGGTTCCCATGTTCAGCCGTGAGCTGGATCAGACGGAGCCCCTTCCGGCCCCTCAGTCTGCCCTGGTCTCCGCTGGAGTGTGTGCCCAGGACACCCCCGCTGGCCACCTCGCCCGCCTTGTGCCCACCCAGCCGGGCCCCAGGCCCAGCGGGCTCCTGCCAGGACCTGTAGGGCTTCTGTGAGAGACCCCTGGGGCGCCGAGGGGCTTGGGCCTGGCACAGAGGGGGTGTGGCCAGGTGGGCTGTGGGCCTTGAGGTTCCAGACTCGGGCCTCAGTCTCCCTGTTGGCAGTGCTGGGGTGAGCGTGTCCCTGCCTGTGTCAACTTGGGGCTGTGATCCCGGGCCCGAGGCCTGGGGTCCTCAGGAGGTGTCCCAGGCTGGCCAGTGGGAGGGACTGTGTGGGGGCTGAGCGGGTCACCAGACCCTGTGCCAGTCACCTCCCCTGGGGCCTGAGGCTGTTTTATTCCTCCCCACTTGGGGAGGCCAGGCAGGAGCGAGGTGGGGCCTGGGGGTGGCCGAGGCTGGGTTTCCAAACAGCCTTGTGTCTGGTAGGTGGTGACATTGCTTTCGTCAGTCCCACAGACACCCTTGACTCAGAGAAGGTTGAGAAGCCCTCAGTGAGTGACAGACTCGCCCCCACCCCAGGATACAGTGACCCAGGTCTGGGACAGGCCCCAGCTGCTCCTGCCTTCCGGGTCGTGGGAGGGGCCCCAGCTGGGGGCGCAGGGACTGTGCAGTCCTACCCACGGGCACGGAGACAGCTCGGGCTGCACAGTCCCATGCGGAACCGTGGGCCGTGTGAGCCGAGGGAGCCGGCCTGGGACTGGCAGCCAGGCCACGAGTCCCTGCCCTCCACGGGCCCCTGCCTCCAGGTCCTGCTTCAGAGCCCCCTTCCAAAGTCCTCGTTTCCGAGGCCCCACTGACCACACCTCTCGTCAGGCTCTTCCTGAAGTCCCTGTGTCTGCCTTTGAGAGCCTCCAGGTCCCCTCCCTGACGCTTGCAGCCCCTCAGGCTCCCAGGGTGGGAGCAGGCTGCACTGGCCACACCCCGGCCCTGCACCAGCTGGCTCTGACCGGCCCCAGCCCTTGGGGCCCTCATGTGCCAAGAGCCCTGCCCGCCCCCCCACCGTGTGTCCCAGGGACTGCCAGGGCCACATGTGTCCATGAGGGCAGTCGCCGCAGTGTCAAAGAGGCCGAGGCTGGACTGCGGGTGTGAGGGCGGGTGGTCGCTGCTGCTTTGGGCTGGAGGGGTCCCCTGGAGTTGGGGCCACGGAGGCCTGGGAGGGGGGCAGGAGTGACCCCATCGCTCCACCAAGGCTGGGAAGAGGCCAGCCTGCACCCGGTCCGCAGTTCTGCGCCTGACCCTTCACCCTGAGGGTCTCAGCTGCCTCCTGAGTCCTGCTCAGCTGGATGGTGGCTGCAGCGTGGCGGGAGGGAGGGGTGTGGGGAGCAGGCGCGTCCTGCTGGTGGCCTGGGCACGGGAGCCCAGGGCTGCCGCGGAGCCCACCGCGAGCCCCGTGGCCTGTGCATGAGCCTCTGCCACCCTCTCCCTGACGTGTGGCACCACCATGGCCCACCTACAGCGGCTCCCGCGGTCTCTCTCCCTCCGACACCCTCCAGCCACTCTGCACTGGAGCCCTGGCTGGACAAGCGTCCCCGTGGCGTGGCCCACGCAGTCCCTGCTCCACGGCTACAGTACGCCGGGCCCGCCCCAAGCAGGGCCCGTACCCCCGAGCGGGGCTCCAGCCTCCGACCCTTCTCCCTCACTGCGCCAGCCGGCCCAGGCCGACGTCCCACCCACACCCCACCCTGGACCAGCACTGTCTGCTGGTGGCCTCCAGCACGGCCGGGGAGGCCCTTCAAGGCCGCGAGCTCTGTCGTGACAGGCAGCTCAGGGCCGGGGTGGACCAGGCCAGCGTGAAGATGTGAAGTCTGGGGCCACCCCAGGGGCCGGTCGAGCAGCCTCTGAGTTCTGCGGCTCTGAGACCAGCCGTAGAGCCAAGCCAGCCGCAGCCAGGCCCACCCCAAGCCCGACTGCTGGGACCAGCCTGGCCAGCCCTGAGCCCACCCCCTCGGATGCAGGACCCCCAGGGACCCGCGTTCAGGATCCCCCTGGCTCCCAAGTCCCTCTGGCTCCCCACGCCTCCGTAGCCCTGGCTTCCTGGAAGCCTGCGGCTCACATCTGCTCCTCCCAGGCCTAGAGCTGTTCACCCGCTTCTGGGCCAGGAAGTGGGACTCGGCCTTCAGGCGTTTGGACAGGCCAGGTGCTGTTTCTGGCTGTTGGTGACAGGCCTTGCGGTGCTCCAGAGGTGTCAGCACCCGGCAGCGCAGGATGGCCAGGCTGCTGCGGAGCGGAGCGATGGCAGGTCACACCCATGCTGAGCAGACCTGGTCTCGGGGCCTCCGGAGACCTTGCCAAGGGGGTTGCGCCGGCACACCCAGGGGTGGAGAGGGGTCCCCATGCGAGCGAGCGAGGCTGTGTGGCCGACAGCCGAGAGTCCTGCTGGGTGAGGGCCGAGGTCCACAGGGAGCAAGGCCACCCCGGAGGCCGTGGGGCTTTTGAGAGGGGATCGCGTAAGCACACCTGTGTGTTCAGCAGTCAGTGGCTGAGAGAGTGTGGTGGAGTGGGCTGGGCAGAGAGAGGGAAAGCTGGCAGGCCCTTTGCCGTCAGAGCTGGGTCCCGAGGTGGCTCTGCCCACTTGGGGTGGGGGTTCTCCCTGCTCTTCCTCCCACTGCCCCCAGCGAGTCTTTTCTCAGCAGATTGGGCCTGGCCTTCGGCCCCTGGGGCAAGCCTGACCTGAAGTCCTCCTCTCGGCAGAGGCTGCAAAGGGGCTCTTACCTCCACCAGGGGGTCAGGCAGGGCATGGAGTGACCTGGGACAGGCCATGAGAAGGACAAGGACCCTCACACCGGACACGAATGAAATGCACACAGGCAGACGCTTGATAGCTGTTGTGGGTGCAGCTGCCATGCAGCCGTGCCGGGGCCCGACCCGCCCTCCGAGGGGACCCTGGCATGGGCCCACTGGCAGTGCTGCCTGCTCCCTCAGCAGTCAGGAGTGGCTTGGGGGTGGCGGTGTCTAAAGGGGCTGGTTGCCATGGCTACCATAGGGTTCCGAGGCCCGTCATCTGGTCCCTGCCTCAGCCAATCGGCGGCGGGAGCCCGAGCTGCAGCCTAGAGTCACGCTTCTGCCTCCCAGCCACACAGTGGCCAAGAGCAGGGACCTGCTTCCTGGAGTGGCTGAAAGTGCTCGGACGGACGGCAAGACCATCATGGCGGACGGCGGGATGGTGGGGCGCGAGCAGGCGCACGGAGCCAGGCAGGTGAGGTAAGCCGGGCGGGCGGGCGGACGGGCGGACAGGTGGACGTCCTCCTGCTGCCCATTGTTCTCGTGGCTGCGGCCCTGCCCTGGGCCCGGCCCGCCCCCAGGCGCGAGCCCGCACGTGCGGCCGCACCCTCACCCTGGGACCCTCTCCCCACGTGTCCCAAGGAAGGGTCGGGGGCAGAGACAAAGGGAGCAGCGCGAGGCAGGATGAATCCCACCGCGCCACGGACCCAAAGCCCGCCCTGGTGGGTCTTCCACGTCAGATTTCACAGAGCGGCATCAAAGACCCCCAGCCGGCCTGGGCCCTCGGCGTCCTGGCCTCCGCGCCGGGCGGGTGACAAGCCATGCAAAGTCAGTGCGGTAGAAGGAGCATTTTTTTCGAGAAGAAAAAGAAACGATAAAAAGGAAAAAAATGTCCACCTATGACAGGGGGAGCAGCCAGCCCGGATGGATCAGAAGTGCCAAATCCCATTACCCGGGACTTCAGGGGACAGGCCCGCAAGGGCAGCTGCGATTACGGGCTTGTCAATGGGTCTCCTCTGGAGATCAAAGGGGGCACGCTGGTGTGTGTGCACACGCGTGTGCGCGTGTGTGCGTGTGCGCGTGTGTGCGTGTGCGCGTGTGTGCGTGTGTGCGTGTGTGCGTGTGCGCGTGTGCAGGAGCGGGCACTGTGGGTGACGGGAGGGCTGTGCGCTGCAGCGCAGTAGGGACGGTCCAACTGGCGGCCGTGGCCACCTCCATGTTGCTGGTGTCCTTGCTGCTGTGTGTGAGGTGTGGCTGCGTCCAGGGGCCGGGCCCGGCGCCCCGTCCCTCTGCAGAGCGGGCCCGGCCCGGCCTGGTCTCCCTCCTGGGCCTCCACCCCCTTCTCCCAGAGTCTGTCCCTTCCCCAAGTCCTGCCCAGCGGGGGTCGGCAGGAGCCGCACGCACTGGCCTGGCGGTGGGCTGAGCTGGGTGTGAGGACAGCCGTGGCTGTGTGTCATCGCCCCGGCCACAGCCCCGCTGCCCACAGCCGCCTGGAGCCCTCAGTCGGCCCGGCAGGCACGTCCTGGGGGTTCAAAGCGTCCATCGACATGATTGTTAGGTTATTAGGTAAACTCTGAGAAGCAAATCTTTTAATCCACTGTGGCTAATCCAGTGCACTTTTGTTTGCCACAACAGATTCTGCGGCAACAAAGCGGCCGGGGGGACCGGCATACGTAATCGCATGCTTAGAACCGGGCCCGGAGGCCGCGGGGCTCCTAGGCAGCGGACAGAGACATCTCAGGACAGCGAAGCGGAGGGCGGGCAGTGGAGGGGCACTGTGGGCGGAGGGGCGCAGGTGGGCCGCCTGTGAGGGCAGCTGGCCCTGCGGTGGCACCTCCTCCCTCCCTTCAGGGTCCTCCTTGCCACCAGCTGGAGGGGGGCTGGCACTGTGCGGGCTTGGGGGCACCACGGAGGTGTCAGGTGGGAGGAACAGTGACTGCCAACGGGGGTACGAGAGCCCCGGTGCCCGCGGGGGCCCACGGGGTGGCGGGTGTCAGGGCAGGCAGGGCGTTCCTGGAGAGGGGCAGCAGGACAAAGGCTGGGTCGGTGCCACAGGGCCAGTGTGCCCAGAATGTCATATGTGACTCGTCTGCTCTTGCAGGGGTGGGTCCAAGGCCCCTCAGGTGTGCAGCCCGTCCACTCAGACACCCCCCTTTAAAAATTGTTTTAGAGATGGGGTCTTGCTATGTTGCTCAGGCTGGTCTTGAACTCCTGGGTCAAGTGATCCAGCCTTGAGGGGGAGTCACTGGTCCCGCAGCCTCCCGTGTGGCTGGGACTACAGGTATGAGTCACCGTGCCCGGCTCAGACACCTGAGAGAGTGGCGCTGGGGCTGGGGGAGGCCAGCGGCCCCTTCCCTGTGCTCAGATGTCCCTGAGACACTTGACCTGGGCACAGCCAGCTGTAGGCTCCATCTTGAACCTCTGAGGCCGTGAGGCCAGGTCAGGGTCCTCACTGTGACGCAGAGGACGCTGGTCAAAGGGACCCTGTGCCTGCCTTGCCCGGGGCCATGGCTCCAGGCGGATGCTGGGCCGGCCCTGCCGCTCCCTGATGTCTGGGCTCTCAGGGCGGCTGGGCTGCGTGGGGGCTGCGCTCCCAGGCCCCTGTGGCTGGGGGGGGGGGACAGGGGCTGTCCTGGACCTGGCAGCTATCTCCTGGCGTCCACCCGGTCCCAGCTCCTGGGCCCCCAGAGACGTTTCTGGGGTCAGAATCCCTTTGAAAGGAGATCAGGGCTCAGACCTAGTTGGAGGTGTGGACGGAACCCTAGGACAGAGGGTGCTGCCCCCGGGGCCACAAGCTGGCCGAGTCCCACCCTCGCGCCCGCTGCCACTGCCTCCCTCCTGGCCTTGAGTCTGACCCTCGGCCCCTGGGAGCCGGCAGGGACGTGAGGAGCTGTGTTGGGTCCATGCAGGGGGGACAAGCATGGTGCTGGCTGGCTGGGCCTGGGCTGGAGGTAACCCTGGGCCCCAAGCCAGAGGGGACAAGCAGAGTGACCACAGCAGCCATCCCTGAGAGCCCATGCCCAGCAGCAGCTCAGGAGTTTGCCCCCCACCCCTCTGTGTTGATCCTTTTTACCTGCGGTGTGGACGGCAGACCTAGCTGGTGGCATGTCCTGGGAACACGTGACCTCCATGGCTGCAGGGACAGTCACGTCAGCTATCATGCACTGAGTGGTCAGCTGACACTCGAACCAGGTCATGTGAGGCAAAGCCGTTACCGTGCACCCAACCCCCAGCTTGGCATTAGAACCAGGTCGTCCCTGGGGCACCTGCCCCAGCCGGCTTCGGGTGCAGAGCTGTGGAGAGAACTCGGAACAGCAGGCGTGATGTCACGTGTCAGCCTGGAGGACACATCTGCCCGACATCTGTGAGGACAAGAGGAAGACAGACCCGTCACGGGCACATCAGTGCTGTGGTGGCTGCCAAGGGTGGAGGCCAGGGAGGCCCGGCCCAGAGTGACCCCTGGAGCTGGGCTGCCCAGGAAGCCCAAGGCCGTGTCTCTCAGGAAGGTGGTGGCACCTTCCGGCCAGGGCCCAGGCCACCTCAGGGTGACGTGGCAGTCAGAGGACGGGGCCTGCCGCCCTGCCCAGCAGCGCCCACAGGTCAGCTCGGTCCCTCAGGGCCTCACCTTGGATGCCTGTCGTGCTCTGATGGCTTCCACGTGACTGTAACAGTAATGTCACTGCTACCAGCCCTGAAGGTGCAAAGAGGGAAATGGAGCCCACTCTTCATTCTGCTCTCTGCCAACGACACTCGGGCAGTTTCTGAGTCTTCGTGCCTTTATAGACATTTTTTGCTTCCACAAAAACTGGCACCGGGTACGTGTGGCCTTGTAGCTTTTCCCCTGGGTGTTGTGTCTCCTCGTCCTCTGCTGGGCTTAGGATGGGGGCCCAGACGACACCTGGCCCCTCCCCGGAGCTCAGAACTAATGGAAATAGGAGACTCAGGGCCGGGGCTGGGGCCGGGGACTCGGCTGCCGGCGGAGCCTGTGCCTCCCTGCGATGGACCGACGGGACGGGCTCCTTCAGAGCCTCCCTCTTCCCCCAGGATCCCGGGCTGGACCTGGCCCTCCTGGTCCTCCCTGCACCGTGCATGACGCCGCTGTCGCCTGTCACACGGTGCCCCATCTCCCAGCTGGCCCTCTGCTGCCAGAATTCTCTGTCACGCCTCGTGCGATGCCAGGCACTCCTGGGCACAGGACTTCGGAGCGGCTCAGATGATTTCCTTCTTCAGTCAAGTGCATGAGCACGTTTAACCCTTCAAAACTCACTTTATTTCAAGGAATTCCTTTTATGGCTACATTGAAGGAAATAATTTCATTTCTGCTCTTAAGTTTTTTGTTTGGTTCCTAGAAAGGCTGAACAAACGTCACTAGCAGCCAATCCAGTCAAAGCCTTCAGTGGGAAACTGCTGGTCCCAGAAGGGCGTCTGCCTCTCACAGGGTCCCGCGCGGAAGGCAAGGCTGGCTCTGCGTCGCCTCGGCTCTGGGTGGCCACGTGGCCCCCTGCAGGCCCCCACGCTCCCTCCCCGCCCCTCTCAGAGCCGTCCTCGGCTTCTCGTCCCTCCACGGTCTCCCTCGTCCCCCACCCTGCTCAATGTCCCCGCCATGCCCACTGCCGCCCACCCGAAGCAGGGCTGCTGCATGTCCTTCAGGCTTTCTGACCCACTTCCTGTCCCTGCAGGCCAGGGGCCCCGAGGAGCCAGAGGCCCAAGGGCCCTGTCCCGGTCCCAGGGCTTGGGGACACCCACCACCGAGGGCCAGGAGGAGGATGGACACGGACAGCACCCTGAGAGCCTGGCCTGGCCGCAGCGGCAGCTCTGCAGAACCAAGGCAAGCGCTGGGGGCCCATGTCTGGGAGGGGGGCCAGCCCAGGGGCCAGTGTCTGGAGGCCCTGCTGTCGGTCCAGCCACCCAGGACTCCTCCGTCCCACAGAAACCTGCTGCGCCGTGGAGGCTCCTCACTGCCGACCCAGGGGTCACCTACTGTGTCTCCTCTGAGGCTCCAGGGGGAGGGGCTGCAGGGAGGCGCCAGCGTCCGGCACTGTGGGACGCGGGCTGTCCGGCTGGACGTGGGTGAGCAGGGCGCCTGCCAGGACCTGGTGATTTGATGTTGGCTTCACAGTGCAGCCGTGTCCACAGCCCCAGCCCCTGCTGCCTGCCCTGGGCGTGGCGCTGGCCGAGGAGGGAGCCTGGCCCTTGGCAGGCCGGGGTGCCCCGGTGGCCGTTCCCCTGCTGCTCCTTTCCCTGGGCGCCTGGCAGGGGCTCGGGTGGGCTGCCTTCACACAGTGACGGATGAGGGGTGGGCACCCAGGATGAGCAGGTCCAGGAGACGACGTGGTGGGGCCTTGGGGAGTTGGGGGACGCAGGGAGGTGGGCAAGTGACCCGATGCACCCGGGAGGGTGGTGTGAGGGAGGTGCTGTCGGGAAGGGCCCTGCGGCCCGCAGGCATCAAGGAGCCCTGGAGGCTTAAAGCAGAACTCAGGCCCGGGAGGGCTGTTGGCTGAAGCTAGGATGGATGAGGTGTCGCGAGCCCCGGCTGGCAGGAGGGGAGCAGGTCCTTCTGCGGCCTGAGCTGCAGCCTCAGATGTTACCTGGGGGTAGAGCTGTTGCCAGGGGCTGCCTGAAGCACCCTGTGAGCTGCCAGGCCTGACAGTGCTCTGGGAAGGACAGGCTCCCAGGCTGTCCC
Organism: Eulemur rufifrons; assembly: GCF_041146395.1. Taxonomy (NCBI): domain Eukaryota; kingdom Metazoa; phylum Chordata; class Mammalia; order Primates; family Lemuridae; genus Eulemur; species Eulemur rufifrons. Next base: position 36,449,358 of record NC_090996.1, read on the forward strand.
GGGAGGTGGCAGGCGAGACTCCTCAGAGGCAGCAATTCCTGGTGCCCACATCCTTCTCCTTGGGTAGGGGCCGATGGTGGGCTGAGGTCTGGGTGGGCCCCTAGACCTGAGTGGGTTGCATCTGACAGGGTGGGGCTGGCCAGAGCTGCCGCAGGGGCTGCTGCAGCCAGGGGGTGAATCCCTTGGCCCCCGGTGCCTGGGGCTGTGGGCCTCTGCCCTGCAGCCCGAGGTGGGTGGGCAACTGGAGCTGGGCAGCCAGGGCTGCTGGCTGGGACTGGAGCCTCGGCAAGGGCTGCTGTGCAGACAGGGCGAAGGCTGGGACACGCAGCCGCGCTTGCGCTCAGGCTGGCCAGGGCCAGTGGAATCCCTGGGCAGCCGAGAGAGAAGAGCCCCTGTCTGGACCCTGGCCGGTGCCTGAGAGAAGGCAAGGCGGAGGGTGCAGCTGTGGCCAGCCCCAGCCCCAGCCCCAGCCCACAGCTCTTCCAAGTGACAGCCAGCGTTTGGCGGGTGCAGGCTGTGCCCTGGCCCTGAGTCCCAGCTGCCTGTGGACTAAGGGAGGGTGGAGCCCCAGCCCACCTTTCAGGGTCCTGGCCAGCTCGGGGGCACAGGAAACTGAGGGGCTGCACGTCATCAAGGGCTCAGACTGCCCAGCTCCCGGGACACCTGCTTCCCTGGGTGCCCTGGGCCCGCCGGGCAGGGAGCCCGTGGAGGTCGGAGGCCGGCTGAGCGCGCGCTGGCTGCGGACACCGGCCTGCGAAGCCCGAGCTGGGGACACTGGGCCGCCTTCCGTTGTGCGGGCGGCAGGGAGGGGCTGCGGCCGGGCGTGCGCCCCCCAGACCGCCAGGAGGCGGGGCCGTCCGCCCAGGGCAGCCTCGCAGTGGCCCCGCCCCCTCCGCGCCGCGCCCCGCCCCGGCCGACACTGGCCTCGCCCTCTAGCCCGCCTCAGGCCCCGCCCCTGCCCGGCCCCGCCCCGCGCTCCCGGCCCCGCCCCCTCCCGGCCCCGCCCCGCGCCCTGCCACGCCCCCGCACTTCCGGGCGCCGCCGGCGGGGGCGCTCGGCCTGGCTGCGGCGCGCTGGGCTCGGGCCCCGGCTCCCGAGGCGATCTTGGCCGCCGCCGCCGCCGCAGGAGCCGGCCGGGTCGGGCCGGAGCCGCGTCCCCGCGCAGCGGGCCGGTGAGAGCGGGCGGCCGAGCCTCGGCGGCGCCCCCGCGGCCCGCCCCGCGCCCGCCTCGGGCCGCCGCGCCTTCGCCGCCGCGATGGGGGCCGCCCGGGGCCGCGCCCCCGCCCGGTCCCGCCCGCCGCGCCGCCGCTGAGCGCATGGGCCGCGCCGGGAGCCGGGCCCCGGGCCGCGCCGCCGAGCGCGGGTGAGTGGAGCGGGCGCGCGGGCGCGGGGCGGCGGGCCTGCTGCGGCCGCCCGGTGTAGGCCGCGCTGGGCGGGCGGCCGCGGCGCGGGACCCGGAAGAGGGGCGGCGGGCGCGGGGCCGGGGGCGGAGGCGTGCGGGAGAGCAGGCCCGCGCGGGAGGGATGCTGGCAGGCCACGGGAGGCCAGGGCCGCGGAGGTTGGGGCGTGCGAACGGGGAAGAGGGTGGGAGCGGAGGGAGCGAGGAAGACCCAGGATTCGGAGGAGGGAAGGGGGTGCCCCTGGAGCCGGTGGGATTTGCCGCGGGACGTGTTCGTGTGCAGTGTGGGGCGCAGTGCTGTGGTCCGTGGGCCTGGGGCATGCTCAGGGGTGTGGGTGGGGTGCGGAGCAGCTGCTGGGGCAGCCAGTGTGTGCCGGGGTCCTGCTCGCCGCCCCCCAGGAAAAGGTAGGAGCAAGTCTGGAACCCGGGGCGGGCGCTCCCGCCGTCTCTGAGGCAGAGGTGCTGGGTTTGGCTGTGGTTTGGCTGTCAGAGAACCCAGTTGCCTGGTGTCCGTGTTCCTTGAGGTTAATGCTTTGCAGGCAAAACACAGGTCTCTGCTGTGAGTCTTAGGTTCTACCCCCACCCCGGGAAATCCACGCTGCACAGCCAGGGCAGTGAAACTGTTAGCTCAACATCCAAGGTGGTAGCTCTGTCCTCTGGGGGGGTTCCTAAGCCATCTCTGAGAGAACTTATAAAGGGTTCTTAATGTGCATTTTGGCTCCTTTTTCTCACACTTACTTTCTCTGCTTCTGCAAGAATCTCAGGCTTGCTTGAATCTACAGGCCCTGCTTTGGAGAACGCACACAGTCCAAACCTGACTACCTTAGATAGCAGCAGCTGGGTTTCGGTTTTAAGCACTTCCATTCAGAGAACAAGGATGAGAAAGCATACAAAACGCAGCGTTTTGTTTGATTTTCAGCAGGTGTTGGCTTGTCTTGGATTTCTAGTTTCAGAAAAGCCAAGTGGACTTTTGTGGGTTATGCTGGTCATTGAGAATTTAGGTGATGGGGGAAGAGGTTACACGTAAAATAGTGGCCCTAACCCTTTGAGAGTTTAATCAGTGGACAGTTGGGAAAACGTCTGAATCATGCTGTTACTGCCACACAAATCAAAAGATCAACAGTTACGTTTGAGTCAAGTCAACGCGTGTGCGCGCGCGCGGGAGTGTGTGTGTGTGTGTGTGTGTGTGTGTATAGAATCGTATGTAGCGTGCTGTCATCGTGCCCAGGGTGTATGCCCTAGGCAGTGACTAAAGGGAATTTTAAATAAGGTATCAGACTTGTGGATTCCTTTTATGGAATCACTTTATTGATGGTGGTTACAGGCCGTGGGCCAGATTTGGTGCTTGTGGGCATTTGACTCTAACCTGAGTTAACATAACTGCCTCGCGTGTGGCGTGTACGTGTGTGCACGCGAAACCTTAGCGTGCTTCCCTGTGGAGTCGGGAGGTTTCGGCAATTGGAGTGTTTCAACAAGGTCCGTAATTTGCGGAGGGTCCAGGTGCTCCCAGTTTCACCAAAAACCCTGGTCCGTTGGCAGCCCCCAAACAGATGTGGCTAATAAGAAATTTTCTTCTGGGCTCTGAAAAACAATTTAAAATGACGAGAGTAGACTTGGTTCACATGAATTAAAATGTTAGTTTTGAAACGCAGTCTTGTCGTCAAGGGCGAGATCTTGCATTTGCTCCCGTTGCTGTGGCACGGTGGTTCAGCGCCTGTGAAGAGCCCGCGTTTGGCATCTGTGACGGGTGTCTTGTTTATGTCGGTGCATTAGGTGTTGATTGGAGCCCGTTAGTTTCAAGAACCTTGCGGGCCGTGGGTCCTGCTGCTGCAAATACTCTATGTAGAGAAGACATGAGCACTTTCGGGAAGGAGACGGTGACGTGTGACCGGCTCCCGTTTGAACACACTCTCTGGCCAGGTACTTTTCGGTTTCTAGGGACTCAGTTTGTCCTTAAAGCTGATGAACTGCAGGGAGTCTGTCGGGTACGGCTCAGGTGGTCAGGGGTGCAGGTCCCTTTCCTGTGATGGTGTCCCGGACAGAGGACCTCAGATAACCACGAGCCGGTGTGGAGCTCACGCCGTGCGAGCTCGCGCCGTGCTGACGAGGCTCGTGAGAAGGTGCCTGCAGGTGGAGGGCTCCGTAAGTAGCAGGGAGCCGCAGCCCACCGGGCCTTGACCTTGAGAAGCAGGCGTTCCTGCTGAGGCCCAGGTTGCGGCCTGCCCAGCAGTTTTCATCAGAAGTCATTAGCAGCAGAAATGTCATTTGGGGCACGTAATTGTGGCCCGTCCTCCATCTGTGGATGCCTTTTGCTTTTAGCTGTCAGCAGCTGTCGGCAGGTGAGGACGTAGGTGTGGGGACAGGGTACGTGCAGGCCAGGGCTCTGCAGTGCATGGCGGTGGCCAGGGAGAGCCACTCCGTGTGGGTTTTGTTTTGCACCCTCTGGCTTGTTCGGTGCTCCAGGCATTTGAGCCTGACGTGCCCCACGAAAGCCTCCTCCAGCCCACTTGTAGCCGGGGCCGCGGACGTCGCGGCAAGCTGTGTGGCGCTCACCCCCCTTGCCCGGGTTGACGGGCACAGCCAGAGCTTGTGGGTTCTGTAGGCTGCGGCAGGAAGGACCCAGCACCCACCGCGGGGGAGGGTTCCGTCTGAGTCTGGCCCCGTCTCTCTCGCGCCCCACGCAGGCAGTGGCAGCAGCAAAACCCTCGGGTCCATGGCCTCTGAGCGGGTGGGTGGTTCGATTTTCAGCTTACAGAGTTAAAGCGTGTGGACCACATGCTTCCTTAGCTACAACGTGTGATTGTGTTTGTGTTTCATTTTTTCTGTCCCTTCTCTGCCCCTTCAAGGAAGGACGCTTTCCTGTAAGAGAGGCTCCAGCAGTGCCGCTTTCTGACAGGGGCGTTTTTAAGGTTGTCTGCCTTGGTGATGTCAGAACACGCTGTGTGCAGGGACGGTGTCCCCTGACCCCAGGCGGTGGTGCCAAGGTGACCCGCAGTTGACGGCTCTGCAGGTGTGTGCGGAGAGGTGGAGGCGCCTTGCTGTGTTTGCACGTGGCGGAGGCGTGCCTTGCTGTGTTCGCACGTGTTGGCGAGGCGTACCAAGCGTGCGGTGTCGCAGCAGGCAGATAGCACTGGCGATGGCCTTGGGGACATGGGACTCAGAGGATGCCCACCTGCCGAGGGGCTGTGTTGTGCCCACTTTCTTTCTCTGAGTGTCGCTGGGGCATCTCCCGTCTGCACAGCAGTCGGGCGAGAAGCACCTTCCTGCCGTGCCGGCCACTCGGCTCGCTCGCTGCGGGGGAGGGCCTCAGGCCGCTGTGGCCCTGGAGGGGAGTGGCGTTCGCTGTGTGCCGGGCATTCGCTCCTGACTGTGCGAAGCATTCTGTAGTTGTAAGAGTTTCCAGAAATTGTTTTCATGTAGAGCAAACCTTGTGGCCAAAATATGTCTCCACTGAACATTGAAAGTGAGCTTCTGGCTTTGAGTTTGAGCGGGAGGGCGTCACCGCGAGTCTTGTCTTGAGAAAACCTCTGGTCGTGTTTCCATGGACCCACCTTTCCTAATCCTTGTCCTCTTAATGGTTTCAACAGGACAGATTGATTCACTTTGGAGCTGTAAGTTCTGGTGTATTAGGGTGCAGCGCTCATTGTTCATTGACGCAGAGCCCCAAAATGAATGTCCAAGAGCAGGGTTTCCCCTTGGACCTCGGAGCGAGTTTCACCGAAGATGCCCCCCGGCCCCCAGTGCCTGGTGAGGAGGGAGAGCTGGCCTCCACAGACCCAAGGCCTGTCAGCCACGGCTTCTGCTCCGGGAAAGGTGCCAGCGCTAAAGGCGAGACGTCGACAGCCACTCCGCGGCGCTCGGACCTGGACCTGGGGTACGAGCCCGAGGGCAGCGCCTCGCCCACGCCGCCCTACCTGAAGTGGGCCGAGTCCCTGCACTCCTTGCTGGACGACCAGGATGGGATCAGCCTGTTCCGGGCTTTCCTGAAGCAGGAGGGCTGTGCCGACCTGCTGGACTTCTGGTTTGCCTGCAGTGGCTTCCGGAAGCTGGAGCCCTGCGACTCCAATGAGGAGAAGAGGCTGAAGCTGGCGAGAGCCATCTACCGAAAGTACATCCTTGACAACAGCGGCATCGTGTCCCGCCAGACCAAGCCGGCCACCAAGAGCTTCATAAAGGACTGCGTCGTGAAGCAGCAGATCGACCCTGCCATGTTTGACCAGGCCCAGACGGAAATCCAGTCCACCATGGAGGAGAACACCTACCCCGCCTTCCTCAAGTCCGATATTTATCTGGAGTATACGAGGACAGGCTCGGAGAGCCCGAAGGGTTGCAGCGACCAGAGCTCTGGGTCGGGGACGGGGAAGGGCGTGTCTGGATATCTGCCCACTCTCAACGAGGACGAGGAGTGGACGTGTGACCAGGACCTGGAGGAGGCCGGGGGCAGGGACCCTGCGCCCCCCAGCAGGCTCGCGCAGAAGCTGCTCCTGGAGACGGCGGCCTCCAGGGCCTCCTCTGCTAGACGGTCCAGCGAAGGCAGAGACTTCAGGTGAGTCCGGCACGAGGGGTGCGTTTTCTGTGCTCGCCCCCGAGACCTGGCGAACAGGCCCCTGCTGGCCACGTGCGGGCTCGTCTCGGCCCCCAGCGGAGCGTCCTGCTGCTGCTGTGGCGCGGTTAGGGTTCTGTCTCTGTCACGGTGCCTTAACGTGTGTCACCGGGTGCTTTTTTTTTTAATCTCCTTGTCTTTGTCAGGCAAGGTCCTGTGTGTGTTTGTAATGCTGAGAATGCTCTTACTGAGAACAGACCGAAACAGGTGGCTTTGTAAGTCATGGGGGACGTTGGCATTCTTAGAAGTCGTGATGATATTTAAACTTTACCCCTTAGCAGTGAAATACAGCCCCAGGGACCACACAGGGCCTACAGGGACAAACAGTGACGTCCCGGCCTCCAGGCCGCGACAGCCCTCAGGTTCAGTCTCATCCCTTCTTTCACACGGAGGATACATCTACCTGGTAGACATAAGCCTCTGGGCATAATTAAGGGAGCAGAGGGCTTTTTTAAAATTTTTAATTTATTTATTTTTGAGACAGAGTCTCACCCTGTCGTCCGGGCTGGAGAGCCGTGGTGTCAGCCTCGCTCACAGGAACCTCAAACTCCTGGGCTCAAGCGATCCTCCTGCCTCAGCCTCCCGAGTAGCTGGGACTACAGGTGCCACCACACCCAGCTGACTTTTTTCTGTTCTCATTAGAGACCAGATCTCGGTCTTGCTCAAGCTGGTCTCAAACTCCTGAGCTCAAGAGATCCTCTGGCCTCGGAGGCGCACCGAGAGCGCTGGGATCACAGGCCACCGTGCCCAGCCTGTAATGACCTTCTGAGGTCCTCCCTGGGGGCTGAGAAGTAGTGGCGAGGACGTTTGTGTGGGGAATTGAGAGCACTTTGAACACTTCCTGTGGCTTTGGTTAGCGTTCCTGGATTGGGCCTTTCTCCCTGCCAGCGAAGTGTGTGAGTGCTGTGTGTCGTCAGTCCCCAGACGCGGGGGTCCCGGGGCCCCCGTGTGTGCCCGCAGGCCCCTGTGCAGCCTGGGGGGGGCCAGACGGGTGCTGAGAAGCTCCCGCGGCTCGGAAACTTGCTGCCTCCTTTTTCCTCCGCAGTTGCCGTGTGGTTCCTGGAGGTTTGCTAGGCTTGCGGGTCGGCGTCCTCGGCACCCGTGAGCAGACCGCTTGCCTTTCCCACCCGTGTCCCCAAAGCTGGTGACTGAGACTCCCCCGTGTAACTTGGAAAGCCTGGGGTTCGTGTGAGCCCTGCTGATTCAATCCAGAGTCTGCAGATACATCCCCGCGTTGGGACTCTCCCGTGGAGTTATTGAAAACCCGGATCGGTTCTTGAGGTTTACGGGGACAGAAACATTGGCTGCTTGCTAATGAACACAGGATTAAACATCTCTAAGGTTTAAGCTCCTTTAGTTTAAGTGATATGATTCAAGATGAACTGTTCGAGGTAATTTTTTCTTTCTTTTGCTCATTGTTTTCAGCCAAATGCTATTCATTTAGCAAGCTTTTTAGGACAGAATGTGCCACAAAATTATCCTGTTAAGTAAGGCTATAAAACGTAACTTGAAGGTTTTCATGTTTGATTAGAAACGTTTTTAAGATGGGACTAAATTTGAGGGCTGAGCTGTAGGGAAAGAAAATCGCGCTCCGTTGCGATTTCTGGTTTCAGAATTCCCGCGTGCCCCTCGCCCTTCGTCCCCGGCAGGAGCGGCAGCTTCGCCTCTCGCTGTTCGTGTCGCTCTGTTTGTGATAAGCAGCCTTCGCCGTGACGTCACCTGATTGTGCTGGATCTCCCGTCTGCTGGCACTTGGCCGTGAGGACTGGGGCATGTTCTGGTTCCAACTTGCCCGTGTGGAGATTCTGGAGCTCGGGGTCCTGTCTGCGGCGTGAGGGTCTCCGGTGTGGAGGCCGTTAGTTACCAGCACTGGTGGGGTGAGAAGCCCACGTAGGTAAATGCTCGTTGGCACGTGCTCTCCTGGCCACGCGAGGGCGTGCGGTCGGGGGGGCACCGGGCTGGAGGTGCCAGCAGGCCCGGCCACCTGGGCCTGGACCCTGAAGGGTGTCGGTGGCTCCCAGCGTCAAACGTGGCTTGTTTGGGGCCCCGGCGCCCTTTCTTCCTGCTTTTCTGACTTTGCCTTCCTGGGGACCCGCTGTGTTGGAGGTGGCTGCCGCCCACGTGGGCTCTGGGCTCCCTGTCCTGCAGTTTGGTCTGAGGCGGGGGGAGGGGCGCACAGGGTGCCACCGTGTCCTGCCCGTCCAGCACCGTCATCGCAAGGGCCCGAGGCTGCGTGCGGGGTTAGGCCAGGTCGGGCCGCTCAGAAGGAAACTGAGGCACCGCACCCAGACAGCACGGCTGCTCCCGCTGCGGGGAGTGTGGTCCTCCAAAGGGAGATTGGGGTCGCCAGCCGGGCAGAGGAGCGTGGGCCGAGCGGGCAGTTAGCGGCACGTGTGCGGGAAGGGTGGGCCGGAGCTTCAGTGTCTCCTGCTGGGCTGCATGTCCTGAGGCCACGGGGCCGTCCAGGGTCCCGTCCAGGGTCCAGTCTGCCGGAGGACACCGGCACCCGGAGGGCCTGGCCCTGGCGGACGCCCTGGGGTGGTTCTGCGGGGCTGGTCCTCCCCCCGCAGAGGGTGCCGCTGCCCCTTGTTCCCCGGGAGGCCTGAGCGCTGGTCCTTACCTGTCTGCGTGGTGGTTCACACCGTTGACTTGGGGAAGGTAAAATGCGAGGCTTGCCCAGATCTCTGAGGAGAGAGCAGCCCGCTGGCCTTTCTCTGCACTCGCCCCGCTCACGGGGTCTCTCTGTCCCTGCCCCCGTGCTCAGACAACAGGTCTGCGTTCCTGTTGTCAGTGGAACTTCGAACATGACTTCGGTGGGTTCACGTCCCCCGTTGTAATCGGGGTGAGTGGGCAGGCAGGCTCCAGTAGGGCCGGGGGCTGTGACTCGGTGGCTGGCAGCTCAGGTTTTGCCCCCTGGGAAGGGCGGCTCGCCCGCCAGGTGGCTCAGGCTGGTCCTTCTCCTGCCAGCTCTGCTCCTGCAGCCGGCAGCCCTCGCGGCCGGTCTGCTCTCACTGCCGGGCGGTCCCCCGGGGACAGGCCCTTCCCAGCCCCGTGAGGTGCCCCAGACAGGCTGGTCTTCACCACACGGCAGAGCGTGCACCGTGGGTGGCGGCCCGAGGCTTCGTGCACTCCTGGGCCGTGGAGCTCAGCCCCTCGGAAGCTCGTGGGTCCCTTCGAGGTTTATCGTCTGTATTTCTGGTAATGGCCTGAAAGGTCAAGAGAAGAAATTGTAAAAAAAAAAAAAAAAAAAAAGGAAGCACCCAAAATGTGTCCAGAGTTTTAATGTTGATTTTGGGTGTCTGCGTCGGGGGGTGTTGGGAGGCAGCTCTGGTGAGGACGATTTTGGGTGTTTGCGTCGGGGGTGTTGGGAGGCAGCTCTGGTGAGGTTGATTTTGGGTTTCTGCGTCGGGGGGTGTTGGGAGGCAGCTCTGGTGAGGATGATTTTGGGTGTCTGCGTCGGGGGGTGTTGGGAGGCAGCTCTGGTGAGGACGATTTTGGGTGTCTGCGTTGGGGGGTGGGAGGCAGCTCTGGTGAGGTTGATTTTGGGTTTCTGCGTCGGGGGGTGTTGGGAGGCAGCTCTGGTGAGGATGATTTTGGGTGTCTGCGTCGGGGGGTGTTGGGAGGCAGCTCTGGTGAGGACGATTTTGGGTGTCTGCGTCGGGGGTGTTGGGAGGCAGCTCTGGTGAGGACGATTTTGGGTGTCTGCGTCGGGGGGTGTTGGGAGGCAGCTCTGGTGAGGACGATTTTGGGTGTCTGCGTCGGGGGGTGGGAGGCAGCTCTGGTGAGGACGATTTTGGGTGTCTGCGTCGGGGGGTGTTGGGAGGCAGCTCTGGTGAGGACGATTTTGGGTGTCTGCGTTGGGGGGTGGGAGGCAGCTCTGGTGAGGACGATTTTGGGTGTCTGCGTCGGGGGGTGTTGGGAGGCAGCTCTGGTGAGGACGATTTTGGGTTTCTGCGTCGGGGGGTGTTGGGAGGCAGCTCTGGTGAGGACGATTTTGGGTGTCTGCGTCGGGGGGGTGTTGGGAGGCAGCTCTGGCGAAGGATGCCTGGCCGCAGAGGGTGGAGGCTGCAGGGGCAGCAGGTGGCTCAGGGCTGGGGGACCAGGCTGGCTTGGCCTCGCACTCGTCTTCCTGGCCAGTGTGCCGGAAGCAGCTCCTCCTCAGTCCCGCTGTCCCTGCGGCACCGGGCCTGCTCTGTGTGCAGGTGGGAAGCCGCAGAGAGGGGCCCTGCTGCGCCCCGTCACCTCCAGGTGTGTGGCTGGGTGAGTTCTCTTAACTGAATGGGTGACCCCAAGGCAAGGTGACTGGAGGTGTTTCCAGGCACGGCGTCAGTGGGCGAGAGAGTGAGCGCTCACGCACCTTCTCCACGCGGTTGGGGCAGGCGGGGGAGGAGGCCCTGCGCACGGCCCGGAGAGGCGTGTGGAGCGCGGGGCGGCCGGCGAGTCGCTGTCTCTGTGACAGTGTGCGGCTTGCTCAGAGTCCCCTCGGGTGTGCACCTCCCTTATTTGATCCAGATCCAAAAAGAAATGGTTTTTGTTTATAGACGTGCAAGGAAAACATTAAAAATTATTCCTGAACTGAGTGGAAGAAGCAGGTTTTCCACGTAAACTGTTTCTGTCTGCTCTGAGAATGTTAAGCCCGTGGTCCCTCTCATGGGCTCCACGACCCTCCTCCGAGAGGTGTCCTGTGTGGTCGGCGTCCTGCGAGCTGCGTGACTGTGGGGAAGTGGCTGCACCTCTCTGTGCTTATCTGTGAAATGGGAACAGTGACGTAAGGGCCTGCCCGGAGGGGTCCTGGGGCAGTGCTGGAGGCGCTCAGACGCCCAGGGGCTTCAGCTCCCTGTGTGCCGTCACCACCGCCACCACCGTCACCACCACCGCCTCCACCGTCACCACCACCGCCTCCACCGTCACCACCGCCACCACCGTCACCACCGTCACCACCGCCACCACCGTCACCACCACTGCCGCCACCGTCACCACCGCCACCACCGCCACCGTCGCCACCGTCACCACCGCCGCCACCGCCACCACCGCCGCCACCGTCACCACCGCCGCCACCGTCGCCACCGCCGCCACCGTCACCACCGCCACCACCACCGTCACCACCGCCACCACCACCGTCACCACCGCCGTCACTGCCGTCACCGCCGCCGTCACCGCCGTCACCGCCGTCACCGCCGCCACCACCGCCGCCACCGCCGCCGCCACCGCCGCCGTCACCGCCGCCACCGCCGCCGTCACCGCCGCCACCACCGCCACCACCGCCGTCACCGCCGTCACCGCCGCCACCACCGCCGTCACCGCCGCCACCACCGCCGCCACCGCCGTCACCACCGCCACCACCGTCACCACCGCCACCACCGTCACCACCACCGCCACCACCGTCACCACCACCACCGTCACCACCGCCACCACCGCCACCACCGCCGCCACCGTCACCACCGCCACCGCCACCGTCACCACCGCCACCGCCACCGTCACCACCACCACCGCCACCGTCACCACCGCCACCACCACCGTCACCACCGCCGCCACCGCCGTCACCGCCGCCACCACCGTCACCACCGCCACCACCACCGTCACCACCGCCACCACCGTCACCACCGCCACCACCGTCACCACCGCCACCACCACCGTCACCACCGTCACCACCACCGTCACCACCGCCATCACCGTCACCACCGCCACCACCACCGTCACCACCGCCACCACCGTCACCACCGCCACCACCACCGTCACCACCGCCACCACCGTCACCACCACCACCGTCACCACCGCCACCACCGTCACCACCGCCACCACTGTCACCACCGCCACCACCACCGTCACCACCGCCACCACCGTCACCACCGTCACCACCACCGTCACCGCTGCCGCCACCGTCACCACTGCCGCCACCGTCACCACTGCCGCCACCGTCACCACTGCCACCGTCACCGCTGCCGCCACCGTCACCACCGCCACCGTCACCACTGCCGTCCTGCCGTCGCCGCCACCGCCACCCTCTGGGCTCGCTCTGGGCTGCAGATGGCTGCAGGGGGGCAGTGAGTGACACTCAGATGGTAACAGTCGTCCTTCCTCAATGTGGCCCTCCCCGACCCACTCCTGTCCTGACCCCGTCTGAGGAGTGGCCCTGCCCCCCACCGGGCCAGCCCAGCCCCCCCTCGCTTCCTGCCCCCGCCCCCTGCCCCTCCCGGGCACCCGGGGTCTCGGCCCCGTCTGTGTCCCCTGCAGTGACAGGGGGCTCTTCTGTAGATTCCGTCCCTTCCCCCAGCACTGCGGGGACTTCCCGCTGCACCCGGGTGAGGCCGAGCTCCTCCCGGCAGCCCCGAGGTGCTTCCTGCGCGCCTGTGTCCCTGCCGCGGGTCGGACCCCAGAGACCTGCTTTCTCTGCCGTGGCCGTGTGGAGCTCCACAGCCTTCGACGGGTTTCACCCGTCCGACTGCAGGCTCTGGGAGAGACAGGCCTCTCTGCCTCCGTCCCCAGGAGTGGCCGACGGTGGCGCCCGGCTGTCACGGTGGGTCTGTGACAGGGAGGCCCCTGCAGACAGCAGGGGAGTGACAGTGGTGGCCCGGGCTGTCTTCATGGGCCACGCTGCCCACGGTGCCGGCCTGCGGTGGCTGTTCCCAGGGGCGTGTGGGTGGCCCGGGTGGCCTCACTGTGGGCGCAGCACGGCCTCCCTGACATGGTGCTGTGCCGACAGGCCAGCTGCCTGGTCACCCAGCTCGTTCTCGGCTGTGTGCACCCTTCGGGGTCTCAGAGACTGGAACTGGGCTCGTACTCCCTGGTTCTGTCGATCTTCCGAGACGCAGGCTTCATGCCCGGCGGTTTACCTGTTGGCAGCGTGGGTTTGGCCGGGCGGTGGCTCAGCTGGGGGATGAGATGGTTCTTTCTTTAGTCCACATCTGGCTTGGAGCCGTGTCCCTGTGCTGTCCCCGTGTCCCATCAGCAGAAACTCGCTGTCCGTGAGCCAGTCGGGGTCCTCAGAGCCCACTGATTCCGGAAAGGTCTGGTCTGAGTAAGCCGCTCAGCGAGCCGCTCCCCTCCCTGCCGAGGCTGGGGCTGGGGCTGGCTTTGTTGAATGAGCGCGGCCTCCGCACTGCGGCTGCGTCTGCGCGGACCCCACGGGGCCGTGCGCCAGGCCGGGTGCGTACGAGCCACGCAGCCTCTGGCCCCGTCTCCTCGCGCAGGGACCCCGTCCAGAGCTGGACGCTGGCTGTGTGGGTGGCACCCACGGCCCACGAACCTCCTTTGTGCACCGCTGAGGCTTCTCGCAGCTCGTGGGCTCATCCGTGCTGCCCGGGCTGGGGTGAGCCCTGCACCGGGCGTCTCTGGCTCCTGGGTGGGCGCCGTCCTCGGCCCTGAGCAGGGCTCCTCTGCCGTGTCTGGGCCCTGTCCTCAGGGGGTTTGCACCCTTTGAGGAAATTTAAATGCCTTTTTGTCTTGGTATTGACCCACCCTGGATCTTGACCAGCTCATCTTCAGTCTACAGGGCTGGTGTCATCTCTTGAACAGACATTCAAAAATAATCATGGGCTGGGCGCGGTGGCTCACGCCTGTAATCCCAGCACTCTGGGAGGCCGAGGTGGGCGGATCGTTTGAGCTCAGGAGTTCGAGACCAGCCTGAGCAAGAGCGAGACCCCATCTCTACTAAAAATAGAAAGAAATTAGCTGGACAACTAAAAAAATACATAGAAAAAATTAGCCGGGCATGGTGGCACATGCCTGTAGTCCCAGCTGGGTAGGAGGCCAAGGCAGGAGGATCACTTGAGCCCAGGGGTTGGAGGCTGTAGTGAGTTGTAACGAGGCCACTGCACTCCAGCCTGGGCGACAGAGCGAGACCCCATCTCTTGGAGGGAAAAAATAAAGAGTGTTGCTTGCAGAGTTGCTTCTGAGCCGACAGTCAGAAAACCTCGATGTCCGGGAGCAGGGTGTTACACAGGGACTGTTTTCTGATTGGATACCTGCGCTTTTTGTTTTCTTCTATTTTTGTACATTTTCTAAATTCCTGTAACAACATGTTTGTAATCAGAAAGGGTATTATTAAAAGAATATTGGTTTCAAAAAAGGTCTGAATTACAGGCAGCCTTTCAAAAGCATTTTTTTTCTTTAGAAGGGGTACATGTAAATGTTCCCTTTCAATATGATCTTCGATCTCTGTGTTTCTACTACTATACCAGTATTTGAAGTTAATTTTAATTTTTATCAAAAAGCACACAGATAAGGGAAAATTCAAATAACCCCCAAAGGCTGGTAACTGTGGTCAGTAGTCTCGCTCTGTGGCCCGGGCTGGAGCACAGTGACGTGATCGTAGCTTGCTGCGGCCTCACACTCCTGCCCCTGCCCGTGTCTGACCCTGTCGAGCGTGTCTGCCGGGCTGCGGAACGAAACACCCCGGACGGCTCAGCAAAGACCTTTATTTCTCAGGGTTCTGGGGCTGAAGAGCCCACGACCAAGGTGCTGGCATAGTCGGGTTCTTTCTGAGGCCTCCTTTGTTGGCTTGTATGTGGCTCTCTGCTCTATTTTTTTTAATTTTTTATTTTTGTGAGACAGAGTCTCCCTCTGTTGTCTAGGCTGGAGTGCTGTGGCGTGATCACAGCTTCGGCACACGCACGGGGCAGCCACGGTTCCAGGCGACCTCAGGGTTTAGACGGCCTCTGCTGCCGTCCCCTTCTCCACCACCTGCCCTGACACACGCGTCGAGCTTTGGTGTTTCCACCGTTGAGCTGAGCTGGGTCAAGCATTTCCTTTTTTTCCCTTTTCTTGAGACAGAGTCTCGCTCTGTCACCCGGGCTAGAGTGCCGTGGCATCAGCCTAGCTCACAGCAACCTCCAACTCCTGGGCTCAAGCGATCCTCCTGCCTCAGCCTCCCCAGTAGCTGGGACTACAGGTGCCACGACTGCACTCGGCTAATTTTAAATTTTTTGAGGAGATGAGGTCTCAAGCCTGGTTGCCCAGGCTGGTCTCAAACTCCTGGCCTCAAATGATCTCCCTCCTCAGCCTCCCAAAATGCTGGGATTATAGGCATGAGCCACCGTATCTGGCCTGTCTTTTAATTTATTGCACATACTAATCACATATATTTTTATATCTGTAATTTCAAAATGGGGACATTTTGTGGTTCTTTTGCTATTGTCTTTTCCTCTCGTTTTTCAGTCGCGGGGTTCTGTCCCCTGGTAGGCTGAGCAGTGTTTTGTTGAAGGCCAGACACGTCCGTCCGTGGGAAGCTGGTCCTCAGCTGCAGTGTCCGGTGTCTCCCCGGTGCCGGCTCTGCCTGGCCTGTAGCAAGGCACCGCGTCCCTGCCCGTCCCTGCCCCGTCCCGAGCCAGGCTGCCGGGCACCAGGCTTCGGTTTGGGACGGCCGGGACTGTCTTCCAGATTCTCCGCTCTCCTGCGCACGGCCCCGTGGGAGCCCAGCGGAAATCAGGGGCTCACCGGGGCCCACCTGCCCCGAACACCTGCCTAAAATTCGTGGAGGTCCCCAGGCTCTGAGCCCTCAGTCCCTGCTTGAGAACCTTGAGGAGAGGGTGGGCCCGAGTGTGGGCGCTGCCGCGGTTCCCTTCCCTCGGGGTCTCGCTGCCGGGCTGGCTGCCCCAGTGCCTTCGAGCAGGAGGAGACGGTTCTGTCGGGTTTCCCTCGTCGTCGGTGCAGGAGGCGTGGTGGGCGGCAAGCCGGTCTTCCCTGCAAGCGGAAGTCTAACGCTTCCTCTATTTGAAGCGAAAATTTCTCCGGATGGAATTTTATTTTTACATCAGCTATTTATTTAGCACTTGATGCCTGGTTTTATTAAAGAGCTTTGTCGTGTGGTTTTGAAGTAGGAGTCAAGAAAGTCTACAGCGAGGTGAGCAGAGGTCGTTAGTTTGTCCCGTGTCTCCAGATGTGCCTTACGGACGACCTCTGGTCAGAGGTCGCCCCTGCGCCCCAGCGAGCACGTTCCCGCCCCCCCCCCCCCCCCCCCCCCCCCGGCTCCCGCTGCTCGGGCTGCTGTCGGAGGCGGCCGCGAGTGGAGATCGAGGCGAACCCTCTGTGGGTCACGAGACTCAAAGGGCTCAGCACCCCCAGCCGGTTCTCCCACTCGGCATGGTGCTCGCCTGCCCGCCGGCCCCCGCCCTGTGGGTGTCAATCATCCGATTTGCCTGTTCTGGAGTCTCTGCTCCTATCTGTTCATACACAGGTTAACATGAACATATCCTTGTTTTTTAACACTTAATACTTGCGTTTTAGCTTTTTTCTTAAGAGATGAGGTTTCACTGTGTTGCCCAGGCTGGTCTCGAACTCCTGACCTCGAGCGATCCTCCTGCCTCAGCCTCCCGAGTAGCTGGGGCTACAGGCATGCGCCACCATGCGTGGCTAATTTTTTCTATATAGTTTTAGTTGTCCGCTTAATTTCTTTCTATTTTTAGTAGAGACGAGATCTCGCTCTTGCTCAGGCTGGTCTCGAACTCCTGACCTCGAGCGATCCACCTGCCTCGGCCTCCCGGAGTGCTGAGATGACAGGCGTGAGCCACCGCGCCCGGCCACTACTTGTATTGTAACCATTACTTTGAGTGGTTACTGGTGTGAGCAGGAGCTGTGGCAGCGCCAGCCTGACCCGCGGTGGGACCCTCCCCACCCGCCGTCTCTCCTGTGAGGCGTCTGTCGTGGCACCCGCCGCCACGGGCCGTTCAGAACCGTGAGTGTCTGGGCCCCACCGGTATGTTCTGACAGCGGAGCTTTGGCCTTGGCTGAGCCTTTGCTGAGACTCTCACGGAAAGTTCTCTGGGGTTGTGGGACGTGACCGCGGCCTGCAGCCTCTGCCACCCGGCCCCACTTCCGCCCAGGCGAGGGGCCCTGCAGGGGCGGCGGCTGCCGGTCCGTGGCTTTCGGCACCGTGTGCCGGCCCTCGCCGAGAGCTGTCACTCAGGTGCTCGAAACCCTTTCCTAACGAATCAGCCGCTGTCGTTTCACTTCCCGGTGAGGAAACGGCGGCCTGGTGCCGGGCGGGAGCCGCGGGCCCAGGTCTGCGCTGGCTGCGCCCCAGACGGTCTGTGTCCCCCCCGCCTCAGGGCGGCAGGTTGGCCCTAACGGGCCTGTGCCGGGTGGTGCAGCGTGGTGACGCGTTGCCCGGCAACACTGCAGAAATGAATGAAACGCCTGCCGCAGAGCCGCCCCGGGCACCGGCCTCACGGTGCCTGCGCAGGACGCTCTTCCCTCACCGCCAGCCACCGGCTCGTCCCCTCAGCCTCTCACGCCTCCTGCCGGAGCTGTCGCGGAGCTCGGGTCTGCGCGTCCGGGCGGCGGTCACAGGCGTGCGTGGGCCTCCTGGTCAGCCGGCCTGGCCTGTGACGTGGCTGTCCCTTCCCCGGGAGGCCACACCCAGTGTCTGTCACACCAGCAGAGGTGTGGTAGACGTGCAGGGTGCGTGTTGCGACTCCGTGGGCTGCGTGCTGGTGACCTTGGCCACTCCTGTGAAGAGGCCACATCCCTGATTTTCCAGGGAGGAAGTGGAATAGAGATTATCACAGCTGACGTTGGCCCGATTGTGATCACATCATTGAGTATAAACTTTCTGACCTTTGGGTGCAAAGATGAGTTGTTTTTTGTATAACTCAACAAATGGGAGCGCTGAGGCCAGTGTTCTGCGTTTGTGGCGTTTGCGTAACTGTTGATTTGAGCGAGGACGCGTTCCCTCTGCCCCGCGAGTGCCTTTGTCCTGGTCGTGTGCGTCCCGCCGTGGGGTCGCCCTGGGGGGAAAGTGGCCCCCTCATGCCGGGCAGGGCTGGAGGTCCGCAGAGGGTAGGGGACAGGCCACGGTGACACGTGGGCACCGGTGGGGTGCGGGCTGAAGGCTGCAGGGTCTGTCTTGGTTTGGGTGACACTGTCCTCACCCCTTGTCGGCCCCTGCGACCAGCGCGAGCCCTGGGCCGGACCGTGGACGGGCCTGCTGCCAGCGCGCGGGGCGGAAGTGCTGGTCTCCGCCCGGTGCTGGCGTCGGGGTGACTGGGCCAGCGTGGGGGGCCGCGCACAGGGAGCTGTCACTGGAGCTGCCGTGCTCCCGCGACCCCAGCGGCCCTGCCAGGGTGGGAGGAGCAGCCAGACCACGTGTGCCACCGCGCGGCAGGGACCAGCCGTGGCTGCACACGCCAGCGTGGCTCTGCTCAGCGTCGGGTGCCGAGCGAAAGCCCACGGCGCCTCCCCGGTGACCGGCGTCCAGGGCGGGCGGACTCGCCCGGTGACGCAGCAGCGCGGGCGCGGCCGGGGCCTGGGCAGGTGAGTTTTGGGTGATGACGCCCACTGCCGTGGCCGTGGTAACGGTTTCCTGGGCGTGGACGAGCGTCGGAACTCACACGTAATAGGCTTCAACTCTGTGCCGCTTCCTGGGTGTCAGATCACGCTTCAGTAAAGCACCTTTAAAGCCCGTGTACTTGGCGTCATGCGTCGGGGCGCTGGGCCTTCAGGACCCGCGGGCATCGCTGTCTCTTTCCCTGCAGGTGCGGGCGCAGCGTGCTGGCCGGCGTGGCGCCTGTTTCGGGTCTCGGGACCGGGGCCCTGTGCAACGGGCGGGCTGGGCCCGGGAGGCCGCTGCCGTCGGGGGCGGGGCTCCCCGTTCTGCGGGTCAGATGCGTGTTCCTGGGACCCTCGGGGGTCTGCGTGTTGGGCGGCCCACCCCCTGCCCTTCCCCTCCAGCATAAGCTGTCGCTGGTCTCCTCACAACAGCTGCCACGTGAGCTGCCTGTCGTGCTCTGTGTCACCGCCAGCGTCCGGATCCTTCTACGTTCGCTTGTTTCTGTTGAGCTTTTGCTCACCCTCGTGCAGCCCGGCAGCCGCTGGTGGCGGGTCCTTCTGAAGCCGCCCGTCGTGGCCTTGGCCGCGGGATCCCTGCAGAGCTCTCAGGTGACCGTCTGCCGGTGCTGCCTGTGCCTCGGTCTCCCCTTCAGCTCTGCTGCGTTCTGAGCTTCCTCCGGACTGGGGCGTTCAGGGCGCCTCCTCCTTCCCAGGAGGGCTCAGCGCCGTTGCTCTTCTGCCTCACGCAGTGAGGCAAGTGGATGCTGACCGGTGACCACCGTGACAGTTGCTGGAAGCCTCCGCCCCGTGGAGGCTGCCGCTCGGTGGGGATGGTCCTAGTTCCCGGGGGCCGCGGGGGCCCCCGTGGCTGCGTGCTCAGAGCGTCCATTCTGCACCGCGGTCAGGCCTCGTGTGGCAGTTTGTCCTCAGAGCTGAGGAGACCTGTGCCCACGCCCCTGTGGTGCGGGAGCCCCTGCGATGCGGGAGCCCCTGCGAGAGCCCAGGCCACACCCCTCGGCCTCACCTTTCGGGAAGTCAGGGTCTCTGCCAGGGGACTGTTCCACCCTCTGGTGCCGGGGCCCCTTCCCTGGACACGGGGCGCGGGTCAGAGGCCCCCCTGGCCTGGGAGTGAGGCCGATGCCCGGGATGGGCTGGAGAGGGAGTGGCCTGCAGGCGTGGGCTGGTCCTGGTCCCCAGCCTCCCCCGCCCCCTGTGTGCCTTCACGTGGCTTCCTGCTGTGACGGGGGGTCCTGGCCGACGCACCCGCCCTTAGCGTGCTCTGGGCTCCAGGGGCTGAAGACGTCCCCAGAGCAGTCCCCAGCCGTCCTGTGCACGGACCCTGTGCACCGTCCTGCGCTGTCTGTGGGGTGCCTGGGGGTCTGCGTGAGTCTCCAGCCTCAGTGCCCAGGGATGGGGTGTCCCACCCGCCCTCGGGTGAGGTCCGGGTGCCCAGCTGGGGGGCGCTGGACTCCGGCACCTGCTTGCCGACCCTCAGCTCCTGCGCACGCTCCCCAGCCTGTGTCCCCGGGAGACGTTGCAGCGACATGCCTGTGTCCGCCCGGGGCAGGGGCAGGGGCAGGGGCACACCTGCGTCCACGCCTGCCGTCCATGCCTGCGTCCTCCTGGGGCAGGGGCAGGGACAGGGGCACACCTGCGTCCACGCCTGCCGTCCATGCCTGCGTCCGCCCGGGGCAGGGACAGGGGCAGGGGCACCCTCCGCAGGGCAGGCGCGGGTGGGGGATGGGGCCTGCTCCAGAGCTCAGACAGCTCGGAGGGGCTCGAGGGCCACACCCCCAGCCTGGTGCTCCGCACTGGGGTTCCTCGTGGGGACCGGTGTGTGCGGGCGTCCACGAGCACCTTTGCCTCCGGCTCACGCGTTCCTGTGGTCTCCTTCGGCCACGAGGCGGGCGCTCTGTGCTTCTGAGGTCTGAGCACTCAGCCCTCGTCTTCCTCGCCGGCCCGTGTGTTTGCGTGGCCGCGTCGTTGGCGTGTTCCTGACCACCCGGTGCCACCACGGGCTTCCCGGGCCGTCAGCGTTCGCTCCGGCCCCGTCCTTCAGAACACAGATGGCCCCAGCTTAACGCGTGACTTTGTGACGGGGCTAAAGCGTTCAGTGTCCTCGACTTGCCGCGGGGCCGTGTCGGGATGAGCCCGTCCTGAGCAGGAATGTTGTCCAGTCGGAGCCGACTTCCCCGGAGCGACGCTCCAGCCCGTTCTGCGAGGAGCAGCCCCGGGACTCGGAGCGGAAGGCGGTCGGCTCAGGGGGGCAGCCTCGTGTCCGAGGAGGGGCTCTGGCGCGAGAGGGTGGCAGAGGGTCCCCGTTTACGTAGCAGTGGCACACTGACCCACGCTGCTGACGCAGGGGTCTGGGTGGGTGAGCCGCGCCGGGCGCCCTGTGCCGTGGCCGGTGCGTCCCCGCCGTGGTGTCCCCCGGCTGACGTGCTGTGGCGCCTTCGCAGCAGGGATGGCAGTGGTGGGCTACGTGGGTAGCGCCGACCTGGGACCCCAAGTGACAGGAGGTGGAGGGGCCTGGACAGTGTGCTCTGGTGACTCCCGGGGACCGGCCCCTCCAGCCTCCTTCCCTCACCCCAGGGGACTCAGCCGGCTGCCTGTGTGGCCCTTTGTCATCAAATATTCTTTGTCATTAATTTTTATGTCATTGAGTGTATTTAATAACACAGGCTGCAGGTGTTTGGTGTCTCTCGAGTGTGCACGAGCTCATTGGGGCCCTGCTGGGACAGTTTGCAGCTTGACCTGGCTCTGAACTTCCAGATGACACCATCACAGTGCGCTTTGGAATGTCTGTAATTTTTTAGTTTGAACTTCATCTGCCTCTGGGTCCTTGTTGGTGTTGTCTTTCTCTAAGGCACTTGTCCCTTTGCGTTTAGTTTAATTGAAATTGCCGGACACGGCCTGTGAGTCCTCCCAGCTGGGTGCGCGGACGCAGCCGGCCGACCACGCAGGAACACGGCTGCCAGGTGTGTCCAGGGAGGTGACTTCGGCTGACTCTCGGTAGCACGTCCTGGAGACGCCGAAGGGTGTCTGGACCCACAGTGGCACCCACCGGGCCCCTCTCCAGATCGGCAGAGAAGATGTGGTTTGGTTTTGTTGATTTTCTTTTACCGCTTTCATTTGGCCAAATAAAAGTGTGGCAATCTCTTGTGTCCCTTAACTTTTTTTTTTTTTTTTTGAGACAGAGTCTTGCTTGGCCGCCCCGGGTAGAGCCTGCAGCGGCCTCCGACTCCTGGACTCAGCCATCCTCCTGCCGCAGCCTCCCAGGCAGCTGGGACTGCAGGAGCCACCGCCTGGCTGAGTTTTTTATTTTCTGTAGAGACGGGTCCCGCTCTCACCCGGGCTGGCCCTTCTTACCTTTTAAACCTTTTTATAAGGGTGTAGTTT
This sequence comes from Eulemur rufifrons, assembly GCF_041146395.1. NCBI lineage: Eukaryota > Metazoa > Chordata > Mammalia > Primates > Lemuridae > Eulemur > Eulemur rufifrons. The sequence continues at coordinate 36,471,022 of NC_090996.1, forward strand.
TTTGACCTTTTTAAATTTTGAATATCCAAATGTGTTACCTACTCAGAAAATTAAATAAGTGCCGTTACCTGCGAGGAGAGCGGCGTTTCCAGGTAGAGCAGCAGGCGAAGCGCGGCAGACGGGACGGCCGGAGCAGGGCCGGAGGAGGGCCGGATGGGCGGGCCTCAGACCCTGCTCACGGGGACACTGCCGTGGTTTCCAGGGCGACAGAACGTGGGGGTGGGGAGGAGAGAAGAGAGAAGCCGCAGACAGGGCGAGGGACAGGGCGAGGGACCGTGGGGCAGCGGCTCCCGTGGCGGGAGGGGCTGGGCAGACCCCCACCCGCTCTGTCCTGGGCTGTAAGAGCTTGGGGACCTGGGCGGCTCAGACCTCGAAGCTCCGTGGCCTGGAGGTTGCTGGGTTTTCAGGTCCCGGGCGCGGTGGGGCTGTACGTGCAGCGGCGGGTGTGGCAGGGCCTGGCAGAGATGTGGCTTGTGCCCAGGCTCGTGCCTGAGCTGTGCTCATGGCAGGAAGGAAGTGCTGCTGCGCTGGCTCTGCGTTTCCGTGGCGCCCGCGGGCCACGTGGGTCTGCACGTGCTGCCTCAGTGGGTCTGGAGGAGACGCCCCGCGGGAAGGGGCTCCCTGCTCCTCTGGCTCGTGGTCCCGGTGCTGGTGACAAGGTGGCTCTCGCAGACCCCGAGCGGCAGCGCTGCGGGCTGGCCTGGCCTGCCGCACGCCCGCCCACGAGCCTCCGCGGAGGCCGGACAGCCCCGACCCCTCCCGCAGACCTGCACTGAGCCAGGTGCCGATGCTGGGTCAAGGGGTGACGAGTCTGGACAGGAGTGAACCCTCCCGGGGCGGGGGGGGTCCGGCAGGGCCACGACGTCAGGACGCAGAGGTGGGAAAACCCCAGCACCTGGGCCCAGGTGGAGCATGGCGTGGTGCGGGGTCAGCCGCGGCTCGCGTGGAGACGGGGAGAGGAGCCCGCGGACGCTCACGCTTAGCCTCGGCGCTGGGCAGGCCACGTCCCGGACTCTGAGCAAATGCGCCTCTTGCACCGTGCGACTCCCCCGCTGCCGGGCCTGCCTCCCGGAACCGCGGCTCACGCGTGAGCACCGCGGGAGTGTCGCACAGCAGGTCTGGGATCTCGTGGACCCACAGAATCACAGATGAGTGTTGGGGCACAGGCTGCAGAGAAGGTGGAAGTCGAATTCGGTGAGGCCCTGTTCTCTCCTCTCCAACTGTGCCGCCTGGGAGGCGAGCCTCGTTGTGGGCGCGTGTCTGCAGGCTTGCACACGCATGCTCAGACGCACACACACAGCCATACACGCATGAGCACATGCTCCTCCCGCTGCTGGACCCAGCTGTCTTTCGGGGAGGGTCGTGGAGTTCCGTGTTCGGAATGTTGGCTGTGGCCGGAATGTTCTTTGTTGCGCACACAGCCTGCCACGTCCGGGCTCTCAGAGGTCTCCGTCCTGGGAGCCGCTGTGTCGTCTAGACTTTCCGGAGGCTAAAGGGAGAACCGGTAGCTCTTCACGTCGCTTCTCTTTCCTCTCAGCTGTTGGTTCCTTCCCATCACGTGACCCTGGCTTGCGTGGCAGGATTTGCTCTGTGCTGGAGTCTGTAGGACGTTGAAAATCTACATTTTTCCTGCTCATCGTCTGAAAGGCAGGTTTTCCAGACAGGTGAAGGCGCACCGGGTGCCAGAGTGGGGCGGGAGGGGGACGGACATGCTGGCGGGAAGGCTCGGTCCTGCCACAGGCGGCTCCCACGTGGCAGGCCGGGCGCTACCGATGAGGACGGCGCCGTGTGTGGGGCGCAGACCTGCCCACGCGGTGGGTCAGGCTTCTCCCTCTCTAATCCGAAACGGTTTTTTCTGACCAAACGAGTTAGCACTTAACCAAGGTGTGAATTTCGCTACAGGGTTGTCACGGTGGTGACATTGGTAGCTGACAAGAAGCTATAGCTTTATTCTGAAGCAGCAGGGCGGTGACTGTCATTTGGAAATATTTCATGATACCTGAAGCAGAGAATGTGGAGTTGCAGCCTGGCGTAATTTCACCCGCTCCGTGTCAGATAACGTAGGAGACGGTGCAGAAACCAAACTCGGGGCCCAGCACGCGGAGGACCCAACGCCTGGGAGCCCTAGTTGGGCCATGACGTGTCCGTGGCCCCCGGGATCCCCCGTATGGCTGTGACGTGTCCGTGGCCCCCAGGAGCAGCCTCAGGCGGTGGCGGGTGGGTCAGGGAGGTCCCCTGGCTGTGGCGCTGGCAGGGCCGTGGCCCCACTGAGCACGTGCCCTGTGGTGTGGGCCGTGCAGCCAGCCGACGTGGCCTCAGCGTCCTCCCACGGCTGGGACAGAGAGAGCGTGGCAACCACGCTGTTCCGACACGAGGCCCTGCACTGGGGTCTGCATCTGCCAGAGTGCTGGGGGGCCGGGGCCCTCGGGGGTCAGCCCCCTCCTGCAGGGCCCACCCGCCAGCGTCGCAGGCTGCTCACAAAGGCCTCCGCCTGGCCCAGCACAGCCGCACGCGTCACGTGGCGAGGGCGTGGGACTCTCGATGTCTGGTCCCACCGGCTTGTCGAGGGGCCTTGTCCAGAGTGCGTGGAAGCCAGTGCAAGCGGGGCTTTCCGGAAGGTCCTCGTCGGGTGGGTGGGTCCGTCCACAGGGATCCTGCTGCCTGAGAGACAGTCGGGGTCCTCCTGGCCCCGCTGAGAACACTGACGCGCGAGCTGCCCGGCAGTCGGCACAGGCCGCGGCCCCGTGCGGTGCTCGAGCTGCGCAGCGAGGCCGGCCACGGTTCTGCCACACAGGCACGGAGCGTCGTCGTGGCCATTTGCCATTTCACTACGGCCTGGGGCATCCAGTGAACACGGTCGTTCCCCCTCAGCTGGGGATGTGATCCAAGACCCCCGCTGGGTGCCCGGACCCCCAGATGGCACCAAATCCTATACGTACTGTTTTTCCTACACGTACGTACCTGCGTTAAAGTTTAATTTGTAGATTAGATGCAGTAAGGGAGTAACAGTGACTCGGGATCAGGTAGAACGACCGTGACCTTCTGTCATGGAAGTCCGTGACGGCGGCGGTGGGTGTGGCATCTCCCTCCCTCCGTCCGGGTCGTGTTGGGCCGTGGTCACTCATTTTCAGAGCTCGGGTGACTGCGAGTGACGGGCACCAGGGGAAGTGGAGCCGCAGCCGCGTGGGGACGACCGTGGTGCTAGTGGCCTTTAGGAAGGAGAGACGGCGTCAGGCGTCAGAGCGCCCTGCAGCGGGACGGCAGCTGGGGCCCCCGCGGTGGCGCGAGGGTCAGAGCAGCGTAGAGTCCAGACATAGGTGCTCGTGAGGCAGAAGTGCGGACGCAGAGCGGGATTTAAAACCAGTGGGGACGAGGCGGGTGTTCCGTGTTTAGTGCTGGCGGCTGCCTGTCCATTTGGTGCAAGCGGGTGACTCAGATTCACACACACGCATTTCAGGTAAAGGTCTAAGTTTAAAGGAAACCGTTGGAGCACATAGGAACAATAGCAGAATGTATTTGTCATGTTGGGATGAGGAAGGCCTGTCTGCAAGATACTAAAAAGCTAGAAGAGAAAAGATTGGTAAATCTGATTCCATAGAAATGAAAAACTTTTATAGGACCAAAGTCAACGTGAACAAAATTAAAAAGAAAAACGACATTTAGGGAGAACATATTTTTGGGTGCATAACCAGAGGTTAGAACCACTCAGAGAGAACGGCCGTGACATGATCGTGGGGCGCACAGAGGAAGACGAGGAAAGCCGGCTGCCACCCGGACGGTGGCCCAGGGCGTTGCAGCTTGAGGGAGCCGTTCTCTGGCCGGCTTGGGGGGGGGGGGGCGGCAGGTGGAGGTGAGCCCCCGGGGGGGGGCGGGGCAGCCTGTTCCCGGTAGGGGGAGGCAGGAGGCCACGCCGGCCACAGGGAGCTCTCCGCCAAACCCCAGCCGTCCTGTGGCCGTTCTCAGACCTGCGCACAGGCTATTAGCAGGGAGCACGGGGCCAGGTGAGCCCGCGGCCGGGCTGGAGTCCTGGGGCCCTGCCTGGGGCCCTGTATTTGCTGGCAACGTCCCGAGGGCGCCGGGAGGCCAGGGTCACCGCAGCCATGGCAGGGCAAGGACCAGCGTAGGCAGGTTCCATGGAAGAAAGAGCAGAACGACTGTGTCCTGTGTCTGGTTACTCGCAACTGCTGGAAACACAAGTGAGAAACCAGTTCACGGGGTAACCCGCGTGTGTGCACGAGAGTGCCTGCCTGAAAGCAGAGGAAAGATCTGGAAGACGCCCCCTGCTTTAGCCCAGCCACTGGGAAGGGGGAGGGGGAGATGGAGACGCTGGCCCTTCCTGCTCTGTCGTCTTGCCCAATTGCTTGCGTTTTAAATTCCCACATTGGGATGTTCAGATGACCCTGAAAGTGTGGATTGAACAAGAGGCTGTTGGGCGGCTGCCGCTAACGTGCTGTCTGTTTGCAGGTATGGATCCTGGCGGGAGCCCGTCAACCCCTACGTCAACGCCGGCTACGCCCTGGCGCCGGCCACCAGCGCCAACGACAGCGAGCAGCAGAGCCTGTCCAGCGACGCCGACACCCTCTCCCTCACGGACAGCAGCGTGTAAGTCGCCCTGCCGGGGCAGGAGGTCTGCGGCGTGCCCTGCGGTGTCTGCTCGGAGGTGTCCTGGTCCCCAGGCCCCGGCCTGGTGTTCGTGTGCCTGAGACAGGCTGTTCTGAGCAGGGACCGGCAGTCCCACCACGGGCTGGATGAAGCTGAGGTTCTCGTGGCCGCTGCTCTCGGTGGCAGAGGCTGCTGGCACCCGGGAAGGGAGAGTCCGGGCGCAGCTGAGACGCTCCAGGCTTTGGTTCTCGTAGTCCAGGGTTTGGTTTAAAGGCAGGCACAGGCCAGCTGCCTCACGGGCGGCTGCTGTCAGGTGAGCCTCCTGTCGTCCGCGAGGCCGTTCTGCGCTGGGCCCAGCGCCTCAGTGGCCGAGGACGGCCCGGTCTGCACGCCTGAGCCACGCGGTGCACGTGCCGTGTTGCGTCCCAGCCTCTGTGCCCCTCAGTGTCCTCCTCTCCTGCGTCGTGTGACAGCTGGGGGCCTATTCTTCCGTCGTCACACTGCTGGGGAAAGCCCCCCTTATGGAAAGGTGCCTGTTCTGTGGCCGCTCCTGTGCTTTAGCGGGGGCTCTTGGGCCCCAGGCGCACAGTAGGCATCTGATGGGCGAACGTGCTCCGGCTGCGTCCGGCACTGGCCGCGCAGTCTGGTGTGGTCGTCGGACTCAGGCCCCCGTGAGTCTCAGACCCACGTCGCTCTCGGTGTCTGGGCCCTGACTCCTGCCCACGGCAGCCGGGCCCCCAGGTCTCCCTGCAGCAGCGTCAGGGCAGCGGGCACATGAGTCGCACGCGCTGGAGCCCCCACCCCTGCCGTGCTCGGCGCTGCCCGTGGTCCCCGGTGTTGCTTCCCTGCCCCTGCCCATCTGTCTCTGTGGAAGGTTGGAGAACTGGGAAGGTTCAAAAGGAAGGAGAGGAGAAGCGTCCGACCCAGCGGCTGGTCCTGTCCGTCTTTCTCTGGCTGTTTTTTTGTTTTGTTTTGTTTTGTTTTGTTAAGACAGAGTCTTTCACTGTCACCCGGAGTGCCGTGGCGTCACCCTAACTCACAGCAACCTCAAACTCCTGGGCTCAAGCAATCCTCCTGCCTCAGCCTCCCGAGTAGCTGGGACTACAGGCATGCGCCACCATGCCCGGCTAATTTTTTCTATATGTATTTTTAGTTGTTCAGATAATTTCTTTCTGGGTTTTTTTTTTTTTTTTTTTTGAGACAGAGTCTCGCTCTGTTGCCCGGGCTAGAGTGAGTGCTGTGGCGTCAGCCTAGCTCACAGCAACCTCAAACTCCTGAGCTCAAGCGATCTTCCTGTCTCAGCCTCCCGAGTAGCTGGGACTACAGGCATGCGCCACCATGCCCGGCTAATTTTTTCTATATATATTTTTAGCTGTCCATATAATTTCTTTCTATTTTTAGTAGAGATGGGTTCTCGCTCTTGCTCAGGCTGGTCTCGAACTCCTGAGCTCAAACGATCCGCCCACCTCGGCCTCCCAGAGTGCTAGGATTACAGGCGTGAGCCACCGCGCCCGGCCTCTGTTTTTTTTTTAGTAGAGATGGGGGTCTTGCTCTTGCTCAGGCTGGTCTCGAACTCCTAAGCTCAAACGATCCGCCTGCCTCGGCCTCCCCAGAGTGCTGGGATTACAGGCGTGAGCCACTGCGCCGGGCCTGTGGCTATGTTTTTAACTTTGCCATTTTTATGGTTTGTTCTTCTCATTTTTCTGTCTGTGAATCTTCTTCCAACAGCTGGATTTTAAATAAACAGGCCAGGTTATCACCTGCCGTTTCTGAACCGAAGTTGGCCAGCCCTGTGTCGCCATGCACTGGGGCTGTCTGGTGTTTCCACGGTGACGCCGCGTGGTGGGGACGCTGGGGTCCCCGTCCCTCCAGGTTGAGGTTCTGTGTGTGGCGTTTCTCGTTCGTGTCATTCTCCTGCAATTTTGAATCTTCAGGATAACACGCTGGCCCGTTTTCGGCCACGTCCGGTGTGGCACTCCTGGGCCCCGTGTGCAGGGCGCGTGAGCGCGGCTGGCGCAGCTGCAGCCCCGCCAGCGTCCGGCGCAGACCGCGGTTCATGGCGTCCGGCTTTCCTCTTCTCCAGAACTGTTACTACAACGGAAATTAATCTGCCAACGCAATTTTCTCTAAACGCCTCTCATTCTAAGAAGAGAACATGTGTTTCCTAAAGGGAGCACCTAAAATAAATACACGTATCTGTTTTCCCTTGATGTTTTGTTCGTCTTGGTTTGCACTGAAGCATTTAACGATTGGGAATGTAAAAGCGGTACAGATGTGTGAATACACCTCAGGCAGAAGGGGAACCACGGTGCGTCACCTCTGTGGGGGCAGCTGCGCTCAGCTTCTCACGCTGGGGTCACACTCACAGCTGCTCGGCAGCGTGCTCTCAGCCGTGCATGTCCAGGACGGCCTGGTCCACAGAGGCACGTGGAGTTTTAAGGTACCGGTCTGGCCGGCACAGCGGTCACGCCTGTAGCCCTGGCCCTCTGGGAGGCCGAGGCAGGAGGATGCTGGAGCCCAGGAGTTGGAGGCTGCTGTGAGCTGTGATGACGCCACTGCACTCTACCTGGGGCAGCAGAGTGAGACCCTGTCTCGAAAGAATAAATAAATAAAATAAATAACTAAAGTACCCAATCCAAGTTACAAATCTGAGAGACAAACAGGTTGGTGGCTGCAGGACATCTGAACAAGCCCCGAGGGCGAGTCAAGGGTGTTTCACAGTCTTGGACTCACGTGTTCCTGCGCCCTGTCCTTTCCACGGGCCCCGCGTTGCCCAGCCCCGCCTGCGGCTCCGCCCCACGCTGCCCCTGGCACCCCGAGGTGCTCCGACAGCTCAGGTCACCTGAGAACCACTGGGGTCCGCCCAGTGGCCCTGGCCCAGCTCTCTCTGGTCGTCCTGTCTCCTGGCAGCTCCAGGGCACCATGACATCGCAGGTGTCTTGGGGCTGCCGTGCGTCCCAGAGCAGCTGTCACAGTGGCAGGAGGAGCTGAAGAGTCACCAGGGGTTGTGCCCGTGCAGTGGATGGTGTGTGTCACCTCTGCCCGTGTGGTGGATGGTGTGTGACGTCTGCCAACACAGGGGATCGTGTGTGTCACCTCTGCCCGTGCAGTGGATGGTGTGTGTCACCTCTGCCCGTGCAGTGGATGGTGACATCTGCCCGTGCAGTGGATTGTGTGTGTCACCTCTACCCGTGTGGTGGATGGTGTGTGACGTCTGCCTGTGCGGTGGATTGTGTGTCACCTCTGCCCGTGTGGTGGATGGTGTGTCACGTCTGTGTCTGTCTTGAGTAAGTGGTAGCCGTGCATTTGGCTGTCTTAACCCTGGGGTATGTAATCATTTAAAGACATACGTAGTTTGATTTTATGTTTTTTGTGATTTCCTAAAGCGTTCATAATGAAAGCCTGTTGTTTGAGGAAACTGGCTTGCGCACCCTCCAAGGTCACGCTGCCCGGCGGTTCTCCCGGGGGGACGCGGGGTGGTGGGACTCTGGAGCCAGGCTGAGCCCCCAAGGGGCCGCCCTGAGCCCCTGGCCCAGGCCGTGAAGCAGGGTCAGCAGATGTTTCCCGTGAGGGGTCAGTGGTGAGCGCGTGATGCCTGCGGCCACGTCCGGCCGCTGTGCTGGGAAAACCGTCCTAAGCTGTCGGCCCTAAGAAACAGGCAGGGGCAACCCAACGTCCCCGTGCTCGGGCAGCACCAGCCGGCAGGAACACGCAGTTGAGCTCCTGGGCTTTGCTGTCCTGTACATCCGAGCCGGTGTGCGGGTGCATAAGGCTGTGTGTGTGTGCACGCGTGTGACTGCGTGCCTGTGTCCGTGACGGTGGGCAGTGTGGGTCCTGCACTGTGTCCCGCTGACGGCGGGCGGGTGGGGCTGGGCCCGGGGCCGTGCGGGGGCTGGTGCTCCCGTCCGAGTTAACGGCTGCTCTTTCTCCCGGACAGGGACGGGATCCCACCGTACAGGATCCGCAAGCAGCACCGCAGGGAGGTGCAGGAGAGCGTGCAGGTCAACGGCAGGGTGCCTCTGCCCCACATCCCTGTGAGTACCGGCTCCGCAGCCCCGCCACCCCCGCCACCCCCGCCACCCCCGCCACCGCCGCCTGCCGGGCTGTCCGGGCTGTCCGGCCCTCAGAGCTGGGCCGCGGCGGCGCCGGCCGGCGGGAAAGCAGTTGCCTGTGCTCGAGCTCGGCTCACCTCCCGGCATCAGCACGTGACCTGGGTGCTGTGCACACGCTCGCGCCCTGCAGGCTGCCAGGGGCAGAGCTGCAGGCGACACTGAGGTCCCAGCGACCGTGGTCGGTTGACAGGAGCCCCCAGGACCCCCAGGGGCAGCGCGGCCGGTGCCTCCAGGGGCGGCAGGAAGCGTCCTCTGCGCAGCGCCCGCCACGTGGTCCTTTCCCGTGGTTGTGAAGCGGGAGTAGCTCTGAGCTCCCTCCGGAGCCCGGAGCCCAGGCCCGGCCCCTGCACGGCCGCCCGGCCCCGCGGCTCTGGCCCAAAGCCTGGCGGTGTCTGTGCTCCCGAGCGCCGAGTTCTGTGAGCGCCGCCGTGGTCGGGGAGGTTGGGGTATTGGCCGATCTGTGGCTGAACAGCGAGCGGCAGCCTCCTCCGCCTCGCCGCTTAGACGGTCCCGGTGGCTCCTCCTGAGCACGCGCCCCAGGGGCTTGGCTGGGCTGCGGGTCTCGCAGCCGGCGCGGGCAGAGCGTTCTGCCGGGGAGCGGAGTCGGCCTCCCTCACGCAGCATCTTCGACCCTGATGCCCGCGGCGCCTGCGCGAGGCGAGGGGGCGTCGCGGCGCCTGCGCGAGGCGAGGGGGCGTCGCGGCGCCTGCGGGAGGCGAAGGGGCGTCGCGGCGCCTGCGCGAGGCGAGGGGGCGTCGCGGCGCCTGCGGGAGGCGAGGCGAGGAGGCATCGCGGCGCCTGCGCGAGGCGAGGCGAGGCGGCGTCGCGGCGCCTGCGCAGGGACGCGGCCTCGCCCGTAGCCGGCGTTGTGCAGAGTCTTCGGGCGTGTCTGCAGACTCCGATTTCCAGATCAAGAAAGTGCTTGTGGTTGGGAAGAAACGACGTTGGTCCTTACTTCTGAGGAAAGGATAGTCCAGCACTTTGTCACCTCCCAGCCAACCCTTGGCACAGATTTGGCCTAAACCGGGCGCCAATGGTGTCTGCTCGTCAGAGAGTGGACGGTGCTGCAGGCGTGTGTGCGCGAGCAGGAACACGCGTGTGCGTCCATGTACGCCTGTGCGTCCGCGTGTGTGTGCAAGTGCCGCAGTGGGCCTGGGCCCTGCCTGCCGGTGGGGCCCGGCGCTGTGCGTGGGGCCCGGCGTGCGGAGAGGCTGGCGCTGGTCCGGGCCGAGCGTCGGCGGGAGGCTCCCTCCACGCGGCTCCCTGGTCCTGGGGGCGCCGGGTCCGAAAGTCCGTGTGCCGGAGACACTGCCGGCGGCTGGGGCGATGGCGCGATGGCTCGGCCACAGGCAGCTCCCCTCGGAAGGTCCAGGGAAGACGTTCTGTGTGTTTTTATTACAACTTTTCTGTAAGTTTGAGATGGTTTGAAACTACAAACATTTTAATTCAATAGATAAGTTGAACAGTGTCAGCGCCTAAAGCCCAGGTCCTTGGGCCAGGGTGACTCTGCAGGGGGCGCCACAGCGAGGAGAGCAGGACGGCCACCGGAGTCCAGGGGCATCTTGAGAATGTGCTAGAATCGAAAGCACAGTCCTCGAGGTCTGGAAGGTCGCAGTGTGAAGACGAAGCTGAGGGAGGCAGTGGGCGCATGCGGGGCAGACCCCACCCCGCGTGTGCGTGTCCCCCGCGCGGCCCTGGCTGTGGGGCAGGGGCTGCACGTGAGCTCCGCGAGGGGCGTCACCTCTCGGTGGTCTCCTCCCCTCTCTCCGCACGAACCCCTTGGTCTGAGACACGACAGAGCCGTCCAGGTGACGTGCCCTGACTGGCAGCTGGGGGTGTGGCTGGCGACAGGTGGGTTAGGCCCCGGGGCGGCCGCCCAGGAACCTGGGCATGCGCTGTCCGCACGCGCCTTGGAGCCAGCCCCATTGCCGAGCCAGGAGCGGCCTGCGCCCGGCAGCCGGGCGGGCTGTGGCCACGGCTTGGGACCCTGCGTGGGGACCCCTGTCTGGTTTCAGACACGCCTGTCTCTGGGGCATCTGGGACAGCCCGTAATTGGTGTGTGGGGTTGGGGCAAGGCTGAAGGTCGGGGATCGGGGAGTGTGGCCCAGACACAGCCTGGCGGGCAGCGGGAGCAGAGCAGCCCCTCATGCTCCAGCGTCTGGTCCCGAGACCCCTGTGGCTGGGGGAGAGGCTTCTCTTTCTCTCCCCGCCCCCCATTTTTTTGAGACAGGGTCTCGCTCTGTCTCCCAGGCTGGAGTGCTGTGGCCTCATCACAGCTCACTGCAGCCTCCAACTCCTGGGCTCAAGCGATCCTCCTGCCTCAGCCTCCCAAGTGGCTGGGACCACAGGCGTGACCCTCTCCTTTTTAATTCCTGAAAAGTTCCACATTTTCATTTACCTGGTTTTTTCCTGTATGATTTGTTTGTCCTGTTCCTGCAAAGCTGGAAAGGTTGCCTTTCTTCCATAAATCTGATGATTCTGATGATTTTGCCATTCCCAGAATCTTGGTGACGCAGCCTGCAGGGCCCCTAGCGTCTCTCTGGACGGTCACTCGTGCTGTGCACACACAGGCAGCCCAGCCTCGAGGCCCCGGGCTGGCCGCGCAGGCTCTGCGGGAAAGGCCCGTGTTGGGCCTCTGCGTCCCTCTGGGCATCCGGGCGTCCACAGCCCTCCAGACCACCCCGCCCCATGGGCCCCTCCGGTCCTTCCAGAAGCGCTGGGCACCCCAACCGCCCCGTCCTGACGTCTGGCCTCCTGCACCCCCTTCTCCCAGCCCCTGCGTCCGCCATGTCCTGGGCCTGCTGTGTTCCCCTCACTAGGAGTCCCTCAGCGTGAAGCCCACTCAGAGTTCTGTGGTCACCTCTGCGTGTGGCTCCAAGCCCAGCCTCTGCGCGAGTCCCACCTGCCACGGGGCTTTCTCTGGGCTCCGGCTGTGGGCGCCGGTGACACGACTCTCCTGTCTGATCTCATTCCATGTCCCTGAGGTGCTAGGTGTGTTCCTGTCCTCGTTCTGTAGGTGAGGAACAGGGGCCCAGAGGCAGGGCCACAGCAGAGCCCCCCTGGGAGGACAGCGGAGCTGAGCTGACAGCGCCCCTCCCTGCACCCCCACTGCTCCCTGCCTGTCCCCAGTCTCAGGGGGCCCTGTCCCCAGTCTCAGGGGGCCCTGTCCCCAGTCTCAGGGGGCCCCCGCCAAGCCCTCCCTAGCCGGACCTCGAGGGCTTGGGTTTTGCATGTTTTGTGAGGAAGGACGTGGTTGGGCAGCAGGTGGAACTGGAATGGGGTCGCCGAGTAGGTGACAGTGTTTACCTTCCGTCACTGTGCTGTGGTCATGCGTGCGGACACCCTGCTTTCCTGTAATCCACTCTAGCTGGTTCAGAAAGGTGTGCGTGTGCGTGTGCGTGTGTGCCTGTACCTGTGCGTGTGTGCGTGTGCGCCTGTGCCCGCCCGTGGGAGGGTCACGGAGCGGCCGTGCGGAGTGTGAGTGCCGGGGAATCTGGGTGCAGCTGGACCGAGCTCTTGCTCTTTTCCTGCCTGGCTGGAGGCTCCTGGGAGCCCCGGTGGCCCGAGCCTGCCCTGCCCGGCTCCAACAGCCCCTGTGCCGGCCGCAGTGAGGGAGAGACCTGGCTGGTGAGAACCGGGGCGGTGAGAACGCTGATTCCCACCGGAAATGGGGAAAGTGAACACTTGCTTTAAAATAAACTGGGTTTTATACATTGTTTCCCACAAAGTGTTTGCAAGTGACCTTGAGCCGGCTGTGCCCTGGCTAGGGTGGCGGTGGGGGTGTGGAGAGGCGCCCCTCACGCCGTGTCCCCCGCAGCGCACCTACCGCGTGCCCAAGGAGATCCGCGTGGAGCCGCAGAAGTTCGCGGAGGAGCTGATCCACCGGCTGGAGGCCGTGCAGCGCACGCGGGAGGCCGAGGAGAAGCTGGAGGAGCGGCTGAGGCGCGTGCGGATGGTGAGTGCGCCGCCCCGTCTGCTCCCGGTGTCTCTGCACAGGTCGCCAGTCCCGGCCGGCCCCGCGGAGCCTCCTCCGCCAGGCCAGGCCTGCCCCCGAGAGCCCCCGCACCCGCCTCGGCCTCCCCACCCCACCAGGGCCCACGTGTGAGGGGGCGGGACAGACACCGTCGCCTGCCGCGCAGTCCTGTGGCCCCCGCAAGGCTGTCACCCTGCACAGCCAGCCAGGAGCTGCGTGAGCCTGTGCGAGGCAGGAGGGGCCCCGAGACCTTTGCACACGCGTGCAGGGGCCGCAGCGCCTGAGACGTCGGCCACGGATGTGGCAGGCTCTGTGTCCTTCCGTGTGTCACGTGGTTCTTGGACACCACTGAACACAGCCCTCCGGGTGCCGTGGGCCTCCCCGTGTCACCTGTAGGAAGGCCTGTGCTATGCTCTCGGCAGGTGTGGCTGCCTGCTGGTGGCTCGTGGTGCCTGCTGGGTGCTGGTGCTCCAGTCGCACCTCAGTGTTCTGCGAATATGAGTATTTACAGAATAGAAATGTTTTGTTTACATGAGTTTCCACACCTTGAGTTTAAAACGTGATGTGTCTTTGAGGAACTATTTCTTGTGATCCATGTTTAAGATGCAGAGCTCGGCCCCCCTCAGCGCCCGAGACCCCCAGGCAGGGCTGCTCTTTCCCTGTCGTGGGCTCCCAGGTCTGGAGTCTTGGAGGTGCGGCCGCCAGGGTGGGCGTGGCGCTGCCGTCTGTCCCAGCTGCGTCCTGTGCTCTGCAGCCTGGACGCGGCGGGCCTGGCCCCGAGCTGGGGAGGCGGACGGACCCCACGTCGGGAGCTGGGATTCACGGCGGGAACCAGGTTTGACCGCCGTGGACTTTGAGAACGAGATGAGTAGCCAGGCGGCTCTGCAGGAAGGGGTTTGCGTGAAGACATTAGCGGGCTCATGCGTGCGCGCACACACACGCAGATTTTTCATCCTTAGTGAACCGTTTTGCCCCTGTGACCGGCAGCGTCTTCTCTTTCCCCTCCTGGCACTGGGCCTGGGGCAGCCCTCGCCCTCCCGCGGCCCAGGTGTGGGCAGGTGCTGCCCCTCCCACCCCGTGCACCCTGTCCACGGTCCCCTGAGGAAGGGACTTGGTCAGTCCTTGAGGCTCAGGAACCCGGCCAGGGCCACTTGCCAGGGCCGCCGTCCATCTGCGTAAGAGCAGAGTCACCCGCCACGCGGTTCTGCAGCTGGCGGGACTAAGACCTCCTCCTGGAGACCTGCCGTTCCCGGCGTGGCTGCCTCGCTGCCCAGGGCACCCGGTGGCCCTTGGTGGCCCCAGGCCATCTGCAGCCGAGACACTGGGTATGCGGCAGCCGGTCCTCCCAGGGCCTGTCGGCAGCCTGGTCAGGCAGTTAAGGGAGGAGGCGGAGTGCAGTTGAGACTCTGATGTCTGGAAACCAGATGTTGGGAACAGAGTTGCTGAAATACTGAGGATACTAATCCTGGTGGGCGCCACATCCCGGCTTGTGTGTCATGACAAAGTCCACATCGCCCTTCGGGTGGCAGAGTGCCCCACGGTGACATCGCTGTTCGTGTGAAGGTGGCCCTGGGGACGCCACAGTTAACAACTCTCAAGACGAGTGTGCCTGTGAAGAGGTGGGGAAAGGAAGAACCCCCCCTCGCTGTGACGCTGAGCTGCGGTGGTCCTGCCGAGGGGCCCCAGGCTCCCGGCTGCGTGGCCGTGGTCCTGCCAGGCCAACGTTCTTTGTGTTTGTTTCTTAAGACGGGGTCTTGCCCTGTTTCCCTGGGTAGAGAGCTGTGGCATCATCATAGCTCACAGCAACCTCAACTTCCTGGGCTTAAACCATCCTCCTGCCTCAGCCTCCCGAGTAGCTGGGACTACAGGCGCCACCATGCCCGGCTAATTTCTTTCTATTTTCAGTAGAGACGGGGGTCTTGCTCTTGCTCAGGCTGGTCTCGAACTCCTGAGCTCCAGCGATCCGCCCGCCTCGGCCTCCCAGAGTGCTGGGATTACAGGCGTGAGCCACCGCGCCCGGCCTAGCAAGATAGTTTAAAGTCGGATGGAGCGGTGGGCGTGTGGTGTGCTTTTCTGATACCCGAGTCCCAAACCCACAGAGTCCCTGGCTCTGTCGCAGCAGCAGGGCAGGCAGGCCGCGCTGTGCCGCCAGGGGCTGAGCACTGTTCTTTCATTTAACAGAAAATGCTAAGACGAATAAGCGCTCGTCTTTTCTCTCAGGGCGTCATCTGTGGACGGAGGCTCCCAAGTTCGGGGGCCGCCTCATTCTCGGTCCTGCGGCTGCCGCAGCTGACGTGGACCTCGCTCCGTGCGGGCTGTGGCGTGTCTGCTGGGCGGCCGTGCAGCCGCAAGGCTGTTGCGGTGTCTGATTTTCCAGGGCATCATGCTGTAGATAGTGGTCCTTTTTAAAAAGGAATAACTCAAATTTTTGATATAGTGTATTTTCATTGTGAAATGTGGTGCTGTTTGAGGCACCCACGGTGGGCACACCGGTGTGGACACGCCTGTCGCCCGCGCAGGGAGGCGTGTTTGCACGCGTGAGAGGTCGGTGCAGACTCGTGGACGTTCGTATGAAGTGTGGGAGTCGCTCAGTCCCTCCCCTGGTGCTGAGCACGGTCCCGGCAGGGGGGAAACAGACGTGAACTGTGGCTGAGGAGTAGGGTGGTCGCGTCTACACGGACAGATCTGCGTCCGCAGCCGTCAGCTCTCCGGGAGGCAGTTGAATCCAGGAGCTCAGCCTGGGGCCCTGTAGGACGAGCAGGCGGCAGGAGCTCTTGTGTGGGGGCAACGTTCTCTCTGCAAACGTGTAGAATATGTATCTCTGGGCAGTAACACGTGTAGAATATGTATCTATGGGCAGTAACAGGTGTAGAATATGTATCTATGGGCAGTAACACGTGTAGAATATGTATCTCTGGGCAGTAACACGTGTAGAATATGTATCTATGGGCAGTAACAGGTGTAGAAAATGTATCTATGGGCAGTAACAGGTGTAGAATATGTATCTATGGGCAGTAACACGTGTAGAAAAATGTATCTATCGGCAGTAACACGTGTAGAAAAATGTATCTATCGGCAGTAACACGTGTAGAAAACGTATCTATCGGCAGTAACACGTGTAGAAAATGTATCTATCGGCAGTAACGCTAAGAAATAGGGAAACAAAAACCTGCCTTTGAAGAAAGCACAGGAGGAGGCCACCCCTGTGCGGCGCCGTCTCTGTCTGTGACTGCCGTGTTCCCCCGGCCCCAGGCGTGGTCCCCTCTGGTCTGTGTCCCGTCCCGTCCCACGTCCCCAGCCTGCCGCCTGGGACCAGCGGGGGCAGGAGGCTCCCGGGCTCAGGCCCCTCGTCGAGGCCCTGCCCGGCCGGGCATCCTCGCGGCGGGGCCGGTCCCGTTTCTGCTGTTTTCCCCGAGCGTCCGGTTTTCACAGTGCGGCTGGCACTGAGGTGACGATGCCGCCTTGTCCCCGCGCAGGAGGAGGAAGGCGACGATGGCGACCTGTCTTCTGGCCCCCTGGGGGCGGGTCACAAGCTGCCTCCCGGCCCCGCCTGGCACCACTTCCCGCCCCGCTACGTGGACATGGGCTGCGCCGGGCTGCGGGACGCGCACGAGGAGAACCCCGAGAGCATCCTGGACGAGCACGTGCAGCGCGTGCTCAGGACGCCCGGCTGCCAGTCGCCGGGGCCCGGCCACCGCTCCCCCGACAGCGGGCCCGGGGCCAAGGCCGCGCTGGGGGGCTCCGGGCACAGCAAGCATCTGCCCAAGCCGGGGGCGAAGCCGGACGCGGCCGGCCTGCACCACCACAGACACCTGCACCACCACCTGCACCACGGCGCGGCGCGGCCCAAGGAGCAGGTGGAGGCCGAGGCCACCCGCAGGGTCCAGGGCAGCTTCACGTGGGGCCCGGAGCCGTACGGCCACGGAGCCAAGCCCCGCAGCTACTCGGAGGGCGTGGGCGCCGCCCCCAGCGCCGGTGACAGCCTGGCCCACGGGTGAGTGTGCGCCGGCTGCGCCGCGTGCCTGGGAGTCGGGCCTGTGCCGGGGAGGTCGAGGCACAAGGCTGTGCCCTTGTGGGAGGCCAGAACTTCCTGTGAAACTCACAGGGACTCATGGCTGCAGCCAACACGCGTGACCCAGCCTCTGTGGGGCATTCTCGGGCCTGGCGAGGGCCCCAGTGCGGAGTGGGGCGAGTCTGGGCTCGGAAGAGCAAGCGGGGCCTGGTGCCGGTGCCCAGCCGTGCGGGGCGGAGGTCCGGGCTGCAGCCCTGGGCGCTGGCTCCGTGCCGAGGCGTCAGGCTGGGAGGGTGGCCAGTGGCCGGCCCAGCCCGTCCCCAGACGGCACCGGCACAGCCAGCAGCTGGCCGGCGCCACGGGGAGCTGCCTCGCAGAGCAGGGCGCGAGGGGCTCTGCTGGCAGCGGGGGAGGCTGTGGGGCACGGGGTGACCGCAGGTCTTGCTCTCGCAGTGGGAAGGCGGCTGTGCCCTCCAAAAGGAGCGCCAAGAAGGCCGACTCGGGGAAGGGCGCCGGCGTGGAGGTGCCGGGGCCCTCGGAGGACGTGGAGAAGACGCAGAAGATCATGCAGTGGATCATCGAGGGGGAGAGGGAGATCAGCCGGCACCGGAAGGCCGGCCACGGGTGAGAGGCGCCCCCGGGCCTGACCCCCCGGAGCGAGGCGGGCGTCCATCGCGGTGGAGCCCGTTGGCGCCCGCCCTGCCCGGCAGCGCGTGTGGGGCCGCGACGCAGCCGTGGCCGTCACGTTCTTGACAGGTCGGGGCCCAGCAACGTGCTGCGTGTGGTTTCTAATTTATGATGTTGTGGGTGATTTGCGTTTTTATTTGAATTTCCCATAGAGTTCAGGTTTTTTACAATGAACACTTTAATATGAAAAACTTTTGACCAAAAAAAAAAAAAATACACCTTTTAAAACCCTTCATGTGGTGTACAATTTTTATTTTTGTTTTAGAGACAGGTTGTTGTTCTGTTGCCTGGACTGGAGTGCAGTGGTGTGATCACACCTCACTGCAGCCTCCAACTCCTGGGCTCAAGCGATCCTCCTGCCTCAGCCTCCTCAGCAGCTGGAACCAATACACTACTTGTGTCTCAGTAAAGCTATTAAAAATAAGAAAGAAAAAAGAAGCCTGGGCAGGCGCAGTGGCTCACACTTACAATCCCAGCACTCTGGGAGGCCGAGGCGGGAGGATCCCTAGTGCCCAGGAGTTTGAGACCAGCCTGGGCAACATAGCAAGATCCCATCTCTGAAAGAAAATATTTTTAATTAGCTGGGCGTGTTGGCACATGTCTGTAGTCCCAGCAGAAAAAAAGAAGTCTGCAAGAAAGGGATGTTTTTATCACGTCTGCTGAGGGAGACATTCACGGGGCTCGGTCACTGGGCCCGAGCGTGTACCCCCGCCCCATGCCACCCCCAGTTGGTGTCGGCCTGCCAGGCGGGTGACCAGGGTGCCAGCTGCTGCCACACACCGTTCTCTTGTTCCCAAGGTCTTCTGGGGCGAGGAAGCCACAGGCCCACGAGAGCTCCCGACCTGTGTCCCTTGAGCGCCCTGGGGCCATGCAGCCCTGGGCCGGCACTCAGCTCCGGGCCTCTGTGCAGCCCTCGCACCTCTTCATGCAAGACCCCACGATGCCGCCCCACCCGGCCCCCAACCCTCTGACCCAGCTGGAGGAGGCCCGCCGGCGTCTGGAAGAGGAAGAGAAGAAAGCCAGCAGGGTGCCCTCCAAGCAGAGGTAGGGCCACACGGGCCACACGGGGCGCGGGGGACGTTCCTGGGGCCAAAGCCCCCTGGGACCTGAGGCCTGCACAGGGGCCCTTGGGGGGACACAGCCCGAGGGGGCCGTGGCTGGTGGCCCTGCCGAGGCACAGAGGGCTGGACAGCAGCCACCCCCTCGAGGCAGGGTCTGCCCCGCCCCCTGTCCCCGAGGAGCAGGGACGCGTCCCTGCAGCTCACGCGGGTTGGCGGGAGGCGGTAGGCGATGGGCCGGGCTTCGAGGTGGCATCCTGGTGGCTGCCTGCCGACCACACCCCGACAGCCCCGGACGGGCCGTGCGCGGTGGGCCGACGCCTGGTTCCCAAACTCTCTTCCTGGAGAGACCCCAGCCCACAGCCCCCTCGGCCTCAGCAGTTGGTGCTTCTGCCTCGGGGGCAGGGTGGCTTCTGCCCCGGCCCCGAGGACAGCCCCTGTGTGTGGTGGCCCTTCCTCCCCAGGCAGGGATCTGCTTCTCTGGCCCTCGCAGCTGGGGCTGCGGTCGGCTGTGCCACACGTGCGGTTGTGGGACTTCCTATCCAAGAGACTCTGTCACCTCGGTGCCGGGACTGTGGCTCACAGAAGCTGCTGTTGCCCTCAAGTGACCACTCTTCCCGTCCTTCCGGGTCCCCTGCGGTCCGGCAGCCGGTCTGAGCTGGTGTCGGGCGCAGGCCCTTCTGTGTGGTTCTGGGTGGTTGAAGGTTCACAGTGGGCACCAGGCTCTGAGCCAATGCCAGCTTTGGGACAGAAAGGGTCACCGGTACTTAGAACCAAAAGGCTGAAAAAGGCTGACCATTGCGTGGCTAAATGTCCCCCAGCCTGTGACTTTGTCCAGCCCACAGTGTGCCAGAGCTGCTCGGGGCGGGAGCCTCGCACCCGGCTCCTTGCCCTCGTCCGGCCCGACAGAGCTTGTCGACCTGCAGGCAGGTGGAGCGTGGGGCGTCGCCTGGGGCCTGGCACGTGGCCCGACTGGGGGACGTGGGCGGGTCCACGGCCCTGGGGGCTCCCTGAGGCCGTGGACGAAGCCGCAGAACTCGAGCTTCCCGGACCGTGGCCTGGGCAGGGCTCTCGGGGACGGGGGGAGGCGCTACTGCTTCTCTCTGGCCAGTGACGCCCGCTGGGCCGTGACAACCGCTCGGTGCCGGGTGTTCTGGGGAGCCGGCGGCTCCAGCGTCTCCGCCGTGGGGAGGACCTGGCGGTGCAGGGTCACCTGTCCAGGGAATGTGCGTGTTGTGAGCAGCTGCAGGCGGCACAGGCTGGGGTGGGCGGGGAGCCGGACGCGTGGTCACGGTGACCCGGTGCAGCCGGGCGTGTGCGTCCCCATGGAGGAGCCGCTGCACCGAGGACCCAGGCAGGCTCAGCCGTGAGCCGGGTCTGGGCCTCCCCGGGCGCAGCTGGAGGCGGCGCCACACTCCGGCGTCCTCGTCGTCGGGGGGCTCCTGCCGGAGAGCTGAGCGGGGAGAGCCGCAGCCCGGGGAGGGGCCGCGCACAGACCCCCCAGCAGGCGCTTTGCCAGGTGGAGGCCACACCCCCCGTGCTGGCCGAGGTGCCAGGACTCGAGCCCCCCAGATCCGTGTCTCAAAGCGTGTTCCAGGGAACTCGGGATCCGTGTTCCAGGGTGCAGACCCGGCGCTCCGGACCGAATCAGTGACGCCTGTTTCTTGGCCGTCTGCGGCGGCTCCTCTGGGGTCGGGGGTCTCGTCCCCCTCCCGCTTGGAGCCTCCGGTGGGCGGGTCCCGCAGCCCCTCAGTCTGGCGCCTGCTTGAAGCCGCTCAGGCCCCACTGACGCGGTTGTTCCCTAGGTATGTGCAGGCCGTCATGCAGCGGGGACGCGCCTGCGTCAGGCCAGCGTGCGCGCCGGTGCTGAGCGTGGTGCCAGCCGTGTCGGACATGGAGCTCTCCGAGACAGAGTACGTGCCCCGGGTCCCCCCGTCCCGCGCCGGGTCCTGGTGGCGCAGCTGTCCCGGGACGGGAGCTCGGGCAGCGCCCTTGGAAGCGGCGGTGGCTGGAGAAGGTCCCCGGCGTCGCGTCCAAGCTGCCCGGTGGCCTTCCTGCCCGTCCCCCTTGGGCTGCTGGCCAGTGCGGTGACAGTGACCAGCAGGCCAGAGAGGAGGCCTAGGCTGGGCTGGGCCCTGCACCCTCCCGGGCATCACGGCCGGGCCTCGCCGAGGGCAGACCTGTCCCTGCCCGCCTCCGCCTTCGCCTTCCTGAGCCCCAAGCCAGGCCTGGGGACGCGCTGGTCCCCAACCGGCTGTCCCTGAGCGGGGTCAGGAGCTACGGCCAGGGTCCTGGTGCACAGGCGTCGAGGTGCTGACTGCAGCTGTGACCACACTGCGTGCCTGGCGCCCCCTGCGGGTCTGGACTCTGTGCCCAGCAGGAAGCCACTGCTGGGGCCTGGGCAGGAAGGCGCGGCCGTGTCCACACCCCACACCCCACGGCCCCTGCAGGCAGTGTAGACAGGGCTGACCGCTTCTGTTCTGCCCTTGTGTTCAAGACAGGAGGAAGCTCGCCCCAGAGGGGCCTTCCGGGTGGGGTCCCCCCGGGTCCCCCGTGCACTCAGAGCCTCTGCTCTGGGCAGCCCCCCGGGGGCCTCCGTCCGTCTCTGGAGCGGCAGCCCCCCCAGGCTGGAACACAGCACGGGGAAGCCCAAGAAAGCAGGTGTCTGGGCGCCTGGGTGACCACATGGATGGTCACGTGGCTGAGGCGGCCCAGCAGGCCATGACCCCAGCTCTGGAAGCTTCTGGGTGCACCCAGCTGGTGGGGCCCCAAGGTCTGGGCCCGCGTGGCCTGGACAGCATGGGCGGCTGGGCTCTGCCTGTCGTCCCAGGGGCTTAGTGGCCACGTAGCCGGCAGCAGGGGGGGAGGCCCCGTCTCTCGGGAAACGGCGCCGGCCTCACACACGGCGGGTCCGGCCCCAGACGGGTCCCTGCCAGGTCGCACACGGTTCTGTTTGTCCACCGCGGCCTTTCCAGCGTTTGAGTTTCGGGGCTTTGGGGCTCACCGGGGTACAAGCAGCGTCGCCGCGCTCCCGCCCTGGAGGTGGGGCTGCCACGGTCCTCAGGACCTGTGGGGGTGGCCCCGGCCCCCGGCTGGGCGCCGAGCATCCTGTGCTCACCGGTGTGGTCGGGGGGATCCGGGGCCTGCGTGGTGGCGTCACTGGGTGGGCTGAGGCCCTGGCCGTCAGGGGGCGGCGGGTGAGCTGGGGCCACGCTGCGTCCCTGTGGCCGGGCCGGTGCGGGACTGGCCCCAGGCTGAGGTGCTGCGTGGTGGGCGGGCCCCTGGCCTTCCTGAGCGTGGGGCAGGCCAGCGCCGCGATTCCGCCCGGGGGTCCCTGTGGGACCGGGCCTGAGCCCAGTGCCGGCCCTGTCTGTCCCCAGGACAAAGCCGCAGAGGAAGGCGGCCGGCAGCAACGCCCAGCCCTGCGACAGCATCGTGGTGGCCTACTACTTCTGCGGGGAGCCCATCCCCTACCGCACGCTGGTGAGGGGCCGCGCCGTCACCCTGGGCCAGTTCAAGGAGCTGCTGACCAAGAAGGGCAGCTACAGGTGAGCGTCCGGGGTCAGGCCAGAGGACCGGGGGTGTCTGCACCTGTCCACGCCGTGACGGGCCCCAGGCAGCGTCGGGACGCGGGCCCTCGCCCTGCGGGTGGGAGAGCAGCCCAGACACGGTGCTGGACCTGCTGCCGGGCCCCCCGGGTCAGCCCCTTCTTGCCTGATGGCAAAGGCCGGGGCCCCTTCCACCAGGTCCGCCCGGCGCTGCTCCGCCCTGGAGGCCCCTGGGCGCGGCCTGGGGGAGGGGCAGACCCGGAGAGCCTGGGGCAGTGTGCCCCACAGCGGGTTTCCACCACCCACCACGTGGCTGTGAGACACCCCGAGGGTGCTGGAGGGTGTGGCACGTCACCTGTCACCGCAGCGGAGACAGGGCTCAGCCTGACATCTGCCAGCTCCTCCCTGGCAGCGCCCTAGAGCCCCAGGCAGGGGTTCCCGGGGGATTTTCCTTGCCAGCAGGCCGTGAGCCGTCCTCGTGGCGGGTCTGGGGTCACACGCCTGCTCACCGGCCCCCCGCTGCGTCACCCAGATACTACTTCAAGAAAGTGAGCGACGAGTTCGACTGCGGCGTGGTGTTTGAGGAAGTCCGAGAAGACGAGGCCGTCCTGCCCGTCTTTGAGGAGAAGATCATCGGCAAGGTGGAGAAGGTGGACTGACCGGCAGCCTGGTCGCCAGGACACACGGTCCCAGCGCGTCAGCGCATCAGCGCCGGGGACGACCTGCGCTCGGCCGACAGGTGTGGCCCGCAGAGGCAGGGGAGGGCCGGGCGTGCCGCCCTCCTTGGTCTGCCTGTGTCTGGGGGGCCGGGGGCCCTCCCAGCGTCCCGGCCACCGCCCACAGCCGTGCTGGGGGCCGACCCCCTGGCGCCCACGCTGCGGCGCCCACGTTCCCGCGGGGTTGGCCTGCGGCAGTCTGGTCAGGCCCAGGCCTGAGCGCAGAGGCCTGCGGGGGTCTCTGTCAATTGTACATGTCACCGAGTGCCTTGAACACAGCGTGTCTCTCACCTGCCACTGTGGGAACCGGCGCCAGGGCCCCTGGCCTCAGCCTCAGCCACGCGGTCGGCGGCCCCGGTCCCCCTCCTGGGGCCGTGTAAATATGTACATTTCTCAGGCCAGGGCAGCAGGGGGCTGCCCACGCCCGTTTTTCACGCGATGACTTGTACAATTATCTTTTCAAAGGTACTTGGATAATAATGAAATAAAACAGTTTTTGAACCTGCCCTGGCTGTGGAGTGCACTGTCTGAGGCTGGCAGGACCCCAAGACCCGGCCACGAAGGCGGCCACGCTGGCCTCTGCGGCCCGGGGGCGGGGGGCGGGGGGCCGGGGCCTTGCGCAGGAACCAGGCGCACAGAGCAGGGCAAAGCGCTTTATTCACAGCTCACTCCGGCGCCCACAGAGGTGCTCCCGGGGCAGCTACAGCTCCTCCTTGGACCCCACGGGGGACTTGGCTGGTGACCCCTAGAAGAGGCCACAGGCAGCTCAGGCTCTGCCCTCGGCTGCCCCCACCCAGCCAGCCCCGGGGACAAGGGGAGGGACTGTCCGGAGGCCTGGAACCCTGAGATAAAGGGCACCCACCGGGACGGGGACCACGGGCTCCTCGGTGGGCTCCTCGGTGGGCTCCTCGGTGGGCTCCTCGGTGGGCTCCGTGGGCAGCTCGCCCCCGTTGTCGAGGAACTGGGAGAAGGTCTCCAAGTCCCTGGTGCTTTTGTACTCGATCACCTGAGGAGGAACAAGAGGGCCTGGAGGACACACACCCCCTCCCAGGATACGTCCGGGGTCCGGGACCAGCCCCGGGCCCGGGAAGGGGGTCCTGGCTCCCCCCGGCCCGCCCGCCTCACCTTCCGCCCAGGCCCTGCTGGGAAGTACGTGAGGGTGGGGAAGCTGCGCACAGCCAGGCCGTCCAGCTCGTTGGCGGTGGCATCCAGCTCAGCAATGACGATGTCCTCGCGGTCCTGGTACTTCTCGGCCAGCGCCTCCCAGGCCGGGGCCATCTCCCTGCAGTGGGCGCACCACGGGGCGTCTGGGACGCAGGAGTTGAGCACAGCCCGTGGCCCCCCGCCCAGCCCGCCTCCCCCCGGCCCCCTCGGCACTCACAGAACTTGACAAACACATTCTTGGTTTCGTCAAAAGCCACCTGCTCGAAATTCTTGCTCACGAGGGTCTTGACCGGCCGCTGGTCCCAGTCAGGGGGGACCTCCTGGCTCAGGAGATAGGGCTGGGGGGGCCAGGCGGGCGCCTCACTCACTGGGGGCCCTGCGTGCCGCTCCCGCCCCCTGCCCCGTGGCGGGCAGTGAAGCCGCCCACCTGGACGTGACCCCCGAGGACGGCGCGGCAGAAGGCGGCCACCGAGGCTGCGGTGACGGGCTCCCCGTCCGCAGGCGCGTACTTCTCGGTGGTCTCGATGTTGACCAGGCGCAGGGTGGGCGCCGCCTCGGCCTTGAGGCCAAAGTACTGCAGCACGTGGTCGTTGTCCGCAGCCACGTCCACCAGCACGAACAGCACCTGCCGCAGGGAGTCCAGGCTGGGCCCCTGCCGCGCCCCGCCCACTGCCCCGCCCCTGCCACCGCACTGCCCCGCCCCTGCCCTGCCGCCGCCCCGCCCCCTGCCCCGCCCCTGCCGCCGCCGCGCCCCGCCCCGCCGGCCCCACAGTACCTGCCCCCGGAACGGGGGAGCCGCCTCCCGGAAGCCCGCCAGGAGCTCCCTGTGTGGAGCCAGTGTCTGGTTGACAAACAGCAGCAGGTGGTTGAGGATCCTGGCAGCGAAGATCTTGGGGGACGTCTGCAGTGGGAGGGGCTCATGACTCGGGGCACCCCCAGATCTTAGGCGACATCTGCAGTGAGGGGCTCATGACTCAGGGCACCCCCACCCCCAGCACCTGTGGCCCAACACACCTGGCTGTTGAACTCGGTGACCAGGCGCATGCTGTGAGTGACCAGGAAGCGGGACAGGTCCCCCAGGTCCAGGCCGAGCTCCTTGTCCACCGGGAAGTCCGCCCTCCCCTCGTCAAACTGATGGCACCGGGGGGGTCAGTGGGAGCCGCGGCCCGAGCCCACCCGCACACCTCGGCCCTGACCCACCTGCTTGAGGAGGACCACGGTGTCGTTGGTGAGATCAAACTTCTGAAAGAGCTGTGGGCGGTCGGTGAGGCCAAAGGTCATGTCCAGGGCATCCTGGGCCAGGGCCAAGAAGGTGGCCACATCCTTGTCCTGCAGGTCCTAGGGGGCCCGGCCCTGTGAGGCTGGCGGGTGCCGCGTTGCTGGCCCACGGCCCAGCCCCCAGGCCGGCCCGCTTACCTGGAAGAAGCCGATGACCACCACGTCCCAGGTACCCACCAGCACCTGGACATCTGCCTCATCCTCCAGCCGCGTGGCGCTGGGCCCCACCCGCCTTCTCAGCCACTCCGCGATGCCCTCGGCCTCTCGGGGGCCTGTGGAGAGCCCCACTCAGCCTGGGCCCGGCCCTGTCCCCGTCCCTGTCCCCAACCCATGCCTGCCCCCCGCACCTGTGTACTCCTCCGGGTCCGTGCGCTTCCCGTCACGGAAGAACTTGAGCGTGGGGTACTCCGTCACACCAAACTCCTCGGTCAGCTCTGGCTCCGCGGGCCCGTCCACCTTGGCCAGCGCGGCCGGGACCGATGCGGCTGCTAGCAGGCCAGCCGCCTTCCGGTACTCGGGGGCCAGCGCCTCACAGTGCCCGCACCACGGCGCATCTGGGGGACGGAGCGGTGAGTGCCCCAGGCCGGGCCCACCTCCTCCCCGCCCGCCCAGAGCCCGCAGCACCTCAGGTCCAGCAGGGAGCAGACGCTCGGTCACACCCGCCGCCTCCAGGGCCCCTGAGCCTTGGCCCAGCCAGGCCCGAGCACCAGAGACTCCCCGAGACCCCCCAGGCTGGGGGCACAGGGACCAGCGAGATGTGAAGTCTGAGAAGCCGCCTGTCACCACTTTCTAAGGCCGGGGCTCCCGGGCCACATGTGGCTGCCTGCCGTGGCTGCCAACTAAGAAAACATGGTTTTCATGTTTGCAAAGGGTTGTACAAAAACCACAGACGCACAAAGGCACATATCTGGGCTGTCTGGGCCTTTACTGAAAGTTGGCGGGACGCCACCACCAGCCCCCTGGAGACACTGCCAACCGGCAGCAACGTCAGCGTCACGGCCACAGCTGGCCGAGCAGGGAGGTCCCCCGTAGGTCCCTGCATGGCCACCTGCTCAGACCAGACCCCGGGCCCAGCTAAACCCCAGGGCTCCCAGCACAGCGCCGCCCAGGGCCCTGGGCACAGCCGGGGGCAAGTGCCTGCAGGAGGCCGCTCCTGTGCCGGTGCCTCTGCACATGGCCGGGCCAGCCCCGGGGTCCCCGTGGTCCCCAGCCCCGGACACACTCACAGAACTCCACCAGCAGGGCTGGGTGCTCCCGCAGGGCCAGGCCCAGGGTGCGTCGGCTCAGCACCAAGATCCCATCCTCCCTGGGCACCTTCTCCTCGGGGGGCTCCTCCAGGAGCTCCTCTGAGGGACCCTCAGGCCCCTGTCCCTGTCCCCAAGGGCCCGAGGCTCCAAGCAGCAGCAGCAGCAGCAGCGCAGGCAGGAGCTGGCTGTCCATGGCGCTGCGGGCCCGGCGGGGCAGGAGCAGATAAGGGGACGGGAGGCCAAGCAGCAGCCGCCACGTGGCACCCAGGCCTGGTCACAGGGACGATAAGGCCCACATGGCAGAGGGAGGCAGAAAGAGGCGACACCGAGGGCACCGAGACAGGGCGATGTTTAATGGGACTGTTCGGGGACAGTGCCAGGCCCAGGGGCAGGGGGGTCCCAGGACAGAGCAGAGGGCGGGGGAGGGGTCTGGCCACTCACGACGGGGCTGGGGAACACTTGGGGGTCCCTGTGTGGCGAGGGAGGGAGGGAGGGCGGCAGGGCAACAAGGACCCCGTGGGGGGTGGGGTCAGTCCTCCCACTCCTGGCAGATGTGCAGGCCCCACTCCCAGGACAGGTGGTCCGTCCTGTCGTCATCAGTGACGAGGGACGTGACGGTGTAGGCGCCCCGCACCAGGGCGCCCCGCGGCGCCTCCTCCACCGGGCTCACAAACTCGTACTCCTGGGCGCTTGGGCCGTAACTGCCCACCATGTAGACAGCCTTGTCCACTGGGGGAGGGAAGGGTGTCAGGGCTGCCACGGCCCCGCCACGACCCCGCCACGGCCCCCGCTGCCCCCACCCCGCACTCACCTCGCAGGCCCCGGCGGTAGGTGTGATGCACACATCTGAGGCCGCTGACGATCTCCCTGTTGACCTGGGGGACAGAGGCATTAGGGGGTCCTCGAGGGGCGGGGCCCCTGGCTGGCCCTCGCCCCCCACCACAGCTGCCCTCACCTTGAAGGTAATTTTCACTTTGTAATCAACGCCCTCCTTCAGGACAAACACCTGGTTTTTCAGCGCAGCCAGGTCCCCTGTTAGGGAAACAACAGCCAAGGTCTGAACTCCAGGGATGAGCCGAGACCCTGCCCCAGAAGTCCCCGTGGGGGACACCACGCCCACGAGGTCTACAGCGGCAGGCCCAGGCCGGGCGTCCTGGGAGTTACCTGTGAGGTCCATGGTGACGGGCCCCGGGGCCTGCTCCGACATCAGCGTCAGCCGCCTCACCTGCACGTTGGGCAGGCTGGGGTCTGAGGAGAGACTGAAAGTCTGCCGGATGCCCCAGCCGGCCCGCCGCCCCGCCCCGCCCCAGCCCCCCGGCCGAGGCCGTACCCACGACAGGCGGCGAGGGCCCCAGCAGCGCCCGCTTGTACTTGGCCAGGCTCTCGTCCTCTGGGTCCAGCCGCCGGATCTCCAGGACGCTCTTCCTGCCCGGCGCACGGTACTCCGGCACGGCCTCGTCCAGCACGTCATCCTGCTGTGGACGCTCACCCTCCTTGTCAGTCAGCAGGACTGGGGGTCGAGGAGGGGGCGTGAGCAGCAGCCACCGGCTCACCCTGGCACTGGGGCTCCCACTGCCCAAGGGAACCAAAGCGGAAGCCCGAGGGGGGCCGGAGAGAGCAGTGAGTGAGGGGCCGCCGGCACCCAGCTCTCGAGGAGGGGCCCCGGCAGTTGGAGCCCGGCCCAGCTCTGCGGTGGCTCCAGCTCCTCCCGGCCCCGCTGCCCATCCGGGGCCCTTCCCCGACTCTGAGGCCAAAGGTGGGGGTAACAAAGACCCCAAATGGAGGACGGCTCCAAGAGGTGGGGGCTACGGTCACAAAGTGGTGACCCTCAGGGCCCTCCCTAGAGCAGATACTGCCCTCCCAGTCTTCCAGGGCTCCCCACATTCTGGGCTCTTCCCATAAGGCCCTGGGACACCTCTGGGTCCCCCACCATCCTGCCCTGGGACGGGGTCTCTGAACACCTTCCACAGTCCTAGGGGTTCCTCCCCAAGGTGCGCCTGGAGCACGGGTGGTTCTCTGCAGCCCTGAGCTCATGCTCTGGGACCACTGCCCCTGCCTTGAGGGGGCCTCTCTGAGTCTCGACCCACCGCGCTCCCGTCTTCTCAGGGGCCACCACGCGCCCTAAGGAGCACCAGCCCCACCCAGGAAAGACGGATCCAGGCCGCGGTCCCCAAGGGGAGCCGGTCCCGCTGCCTCCCTGGTGTCACAAACACACCCTTCCACTCTTGGCTTCCTTCCCGGGAGGGTCGGGCCTGGGCGCAGCTCCCCCCACCCCGCCAGCCCCCGGCCCGGGGTCTGCGCCGCCCCTAAAGTTGCCGCGGGGGAGGGGCAGGGACCCCCGAGACTCCCCCGCCCCGGCCCCCGGCCCGCGAGGCCGCTCACCTCGGGCGCACAGCGCCAGCCGGAGCAGCTCCAGCAGCTGCGCCCCCAGCTCGCACGCGTCCAGGCCCAGCATGGTGGCGCGCGGCCCGGCCCGCCGCGGAGCCGCCGAGGAGCCGCCGCCCGCCCCGCCGCCGCCGCCGCCCGGCTCGGCGCTCAGCCCCGGCGCGACTGCGGTGAGCTCATCCCGGCCGGGAGCGCCCCCCGCGCCCAGCGCCGCGCCCGCGCCGCGCGCCCCCAGCCGCTCCGCGGACCCCGCGCAGCCCCGGAGAGACGCGCGTGTCGCCCGCACGGCGCACCCGGACCCCGCACAGAGGCGCCCGGACGCGGACGCACGCGGCTGCGGTCACGATCCCAGTCGCCCGCCCGCCGGCTGCGCGCTGCGGCCGCCAGCGCCGCCCCACCCCCACGGCGCCGGCGGGAGTCTGGGCCCCCGGGAAGCGCTCCGGGCCGCGGCGGGGCTGGGGGCGCCGGGCGGAGCAGGTGCGCCCCCGCCCCCGCCGCGTCTCCAGGCGGCCATTAGCCGCAGGCAGCGCAGGCCACACCTGGGCCCGCAGCCCTCCCTCGCCCAGCAGCCCGTCGGGCAGAGGGGACTCCGGGGGCTGCCTCGCCCGCGGGGGGAGCCGGCGCCGCGCGCCCCAGAGGTTCGCAGTCACCAACAGGGAGGAACCGCGGTGAACACGAGTCCCACCCACACACCGAGGTGCGGTCTGGAGACGCCGCAGACATACAGGGAGCCCGCAAATGCTTACCGAGGCGGCAGGCCTGCGGGAGTGGCCGTTCCGGGGAGGGTGTTGGGTCTCTGCCGGGCCTGGAGACACGATTACCGAGGCCCCTGTCCTTGGGGAAAGGACATGGCCACCTCAGCACAACAGCAGTGGGGGGGTCGTGCTAACGGGGCACAGTAGGAGCTTCTGATTTTGACACCTCAACTGAGACCAGAGCGGGGTGGGGATGGGGGGTTGGTCAGCCAGGGGAGGGGTGGCAGGGCCTTAGGCTGGGGAACAGGTGGCCCAAAGGCCGGCGTCTGAGTGAAGGCGGAGGCGCAGAACACCAGCCTGAGCCCTCTTCCTTCCCAGACACCCCCTGTCCCCCATCCCCCTTTCTGGGCCCACTGAGATCAGACCCGCCTGTGTCCACAGAGCATCTCTGAGCAGGAAACCACCTTGGGTGCTGGGGGGGCAGTGGGGCTTGGGTTGGGACTGTTCCCCTTGAATTCCCCCATCTGCCCACAACCTTTCCAAGGCAGGATCCTGTGAGCTGGGCCCAGGCTCCCCTAGAGCCCACCTTGGCTGCCCCTGCCCTGCAGGGACCGGGGTGTTAGGCCCCTGGTCCCCAGGCTGGAGATGGTGCCTCCCGTCAGAACCCAGCCAGACCCTGGGGCCAGCCTGACCTACCACAGGGGAGAGGGGATCCCCCGGTAGGAGAGCCCCCCTCCAGCCAGGGCCGGCCTCCCCAGCAGTGGAAACAGACTCAGGCAGCCACGTCTGCAGGCTCCTGGCCCAACGCCCCCCACTCCTCTCCCCCGGCCAGCCCCCAGGACCCTGAGTGCAGAGGGGAGGAGAGGTACCTTGTCAACAGCAAAGCACAAACAGGCCTGTCGCGGCTACTTTTTTCGCTGCAAAAGAATGAATAGTGTTTAGAGAGAAGGGGAGAGACCAAAATCTGACGGAGAAAATGGCCTCCTCATCTAACTTCCTGCCCGTATTCATTTCCAAGGACGCGTGCAAAGGGCCAGTGCCAATCGCTAATTTCTTTAACAACTTCCATACAGGTCAGCTGTTTTCAGCTGAACTTTGCACTCAGCAAACAAGCAGCTTCGGGCAGGTGTTTTCGCCTGACCCTTCATTCACCTGCTCAGGTTCTTTCCATCCAGCCGTCCTTCCTTCCAGGGCCAGCCCCCACACAGGCCCTTACGCACCTTTTATTTATTTATTTATTTATTTTTTTGAGACAGAGTCTCGCTCTGTTGCCCGGGCTGAGTGCCGTGGTGTCAGCCTAGCTCACAGCAACCTCAAACTCCTGGGCTCAAGTGATCCTCCTGCCTCAGCCTCCCGAGTAGCTGGGACTACAGGCATGCGCCACCATGCCCGGCTAATTTTTTTCTATATATATATTTTAGTTGTCCAGCTAATTTCTTTCTATTTTTAGTAGAGACGGGGTCTCGCTCTTGCTCAGGCTGGTGTCGAACTCCTGAGCTCAAGCGATCCGCCTCGGCCTCCCAGGGTGCTGGGACTACAGGCGTGAGCCACCGCGCCCGGCCTGCACCTTTTAAAAGAAGTTCGATGCCCCTGTCCAGTGGGGCCTGCAGGGCCTAGGCCCGGCTCAGGGGGTCTGGGATAGGTGTGGCCAAGCTGCTGGAGGCTGGGGTGGCGCCCTGAGACCATGGCCGCTGGTGCAACTGGGTGGGGAGGGCATTGAGACCCCCCCGGCGGGAAAGTGCCTCTCCCCCAGTTCCAGAGTTCCCTGGGCAGGGTCTCTGCCTATTCCCCAACTGGCCCTCCCAGGCCGCTGTGCAACTGAGCCATCTGCCAATGCTCCCCTCCTCTCCCCCGGAAGGCCCTGCTCAGGGACCCACAGCAGGAGATGGGGGGACCCCAGGCGCACACATACGGCCTCCAGCTGTACACAGCAGCAGACCAGCCTGGCACGCTAGCCCCGGCACCGCTGCTCTTGGGGCAGCCACACCGTCCCCTTGACCCCACAGCCCGTGGGCCGCTGGTCCCTGCACGTCCTGAGGGCCCCACAATCCTTTCTCCTGGATCCTCCTTCACTGAGGCCCCGCCCCGTCTGAACCCCCATCCTCTCCCTGAGTCCTCACCCCTCAATGAGCCATGTGAGCCCCTCCCCCCTTCACCCTGTCCCAGCTGAGCCCGATCCCCTCAACCCGCGTTTTCCATCGGGGTCCACGCCCCGCCCAGGCCAGACATCTCCGGGTCCCACATCGCCCCGAGGCCCCGTCCCCGCAGGCGGCCCTGGCATGTCCCCGCCTGCAAGAGCCTGTTCATGGTGGAGATTCTCGGGTCGCTCGCCGGCGCCAACCCCTTTGCTTCGGGCCATAGCGGGGCTCTCAGACCCGCAGTGGGACCGGGCGACCGGGGACTCCCGCATGCCGGGGCGCGGAGGGTTAACTCGGGCCAACTCGGGCGCAGGGCCGGGCGGGGTGGGAGCCCGGCGGGGTGAGGGCGGGGCAGCCTCGGACACCCGCCGGCCTCGCCCGCAGCCATGGCCGCCAGCCCCGCACCCTCCGGCGGGCGCCCCGGCGCGCAAAGGCCGCATCTGAGCAAGGTGGGAGCGCGGGGGTCGCGCTGTCCCCCCACTGCCCGGCATCCGGGCCGGGAGGGCTGGAGAGGAGCGGGCGGGTGGCCGGTGCGGGAGCGCGCGGTGCCCGTCCGCGGCCTGGGGGCTGCGCTCGGTGCGCCCCTGGCCTGCGCCTCTGCCGCCAGCTGTCACCGCGCTAATCTGGCCTGAGCGCGCCGACCCGGGGCATCCGGGCCGGCTTGGGAATCGGGGACCTGGGACCTGGGGGCGGCCGGAGAAGCCCCTCACGGCCCCCTCCGCCCAGATGGAGCGGGTGGTCGTGAGTATGCAGGACCCGGATCAGGGCGTGAAGATGCGGAGCCAGCGTCTGCTCATCACCGTCGTCCCCCACTTGGTGACGGGTGAGGCTGCGGCCTGGGCGCGGGCCGGGCGGGGGGCGGTGCGTGCCTGGGCCTCCCTCCACCGCAGTCTCCTGCGCAGGCCGCGACGTCGTGGAGTGGCTGATCCGGAAGTTCTGCATCTCCCAGGAGGGTGAGCGGTCACCGGCGGGCCTGCCTGCCCCTCCGGCCGGGTGGTGGCTGGTGGCTGGTGGCCTAAGCCTGGGTCTTCCCTGGGTCGCGGGTGTCAGAGCCCTGCAGAGTGTGCTGGGGTTGGGGGAACCCCCCCCCCCGTCCCCCCAGCTGACACTCGCCACCCCACCCCTCCCAGAGGCCCTGCACCTGGGCACTCTTCTGGTGCAGCATGGCTACCTATACCCGCTGCGGGACCCTGGCATCCTGGTGCTCCGGCAGGACGAGACACCCTACAGGTTCCAGGTCAGGCCCGGCGGGGAGCCGCAGGGACCCCAGCTACCTACCCAGAAGGCCAACTAGTGGAGACTCCAGGGAGGGGCGCGGAGCTTGCTGGGATTGGAGTGGGCGTGGCCATGGCACCTTGGGCTGGTGGTCTACTGCCCCCTCCCCAAAAGGCCTGGACTGGAAGTGCCCATGGGGTGAGAAGGACCAGGTTAAGGGACGGAGTGTCAGTTTTTCTGGGGCCACAGCAGGGACCCCAATAGCGGTAATAACTGGAAGATTCTGCTGGCTTCCGGAGGGTCCTAGACCCTCACCCCTGGAGAAGGAGGCTACGTGCGGCATGAGGACTGGAGCCCTGCACTTCATGTACTCAAACGTGATGGACGCCCTTCCCACCTCCCCGACCACGTCAGGGACCCAGGCCCAGGCTGCCATCGGTGGTCGCCCCACCCCAAGCGCAGACTGTGACTGCCCCCGCCCCACCCTACAGGGAGGGCTCAGGCAGCCACTGTCGGGGAGGCTGCCCCTGCCCAGGGCTCCAAGGGGAGAGCTGAGCTCAGTTCCAGGGGGGCCCGATGGCCAATGATCAGCAGGGCCTCTGGGTGGTGGGCAGACAGGGAGGTCCTCAGAGACCCTCTGCGAAGCCCAGTCTCCTTCCAAGGGAGTTGTGAGGGTGGGGTGACACCCGGGGTGGTCCCAGACACCCTTCTCCCTGCGCCACACCAGACGCCGTACTTCTGGACAAGCACCCTGTGGCCGGCCGCCGAGCTGGACTATGGTGAGTGAGGAGGGGATGGGCCAGCCTGAGGACCGGCTCCCAGGAGGCTGGACCCAAGGATGATGCCACGGGGTAGGAGCAGAGCTGCCCTCTGCAGCCTGCACCGTCTTTCCAGCCATCTACCTGGCCAAGAAGAACATGCGGAAGCAGGGGGCCCTGCTCGACCACGAGAAGGTGGGACCCCGCACCAGGCCGCGCCCGGCTGGGAGAGTCCAGGGCCCCGCGTTTGCCCCAGAACAGCAGCCCAGGCCCCGAGATACCCCCCTGCCCCCCACTCCCGGCACGGTCTCCCTGGAGTGGTGGGTCGCACGTCCTAGAGCTGGGCCGGGGAGGGATCAGCCCTGCGGCCCTGCTGCCCCCAGGAGCGCTATGACCAGCTACACAAGAGGATCAACCACGCGTGGGACCTGGTGCTGACGCAGGCCAGAGAGCAACTGCGGTGAGGCCTTGCCGCCGGCCCGCGGCAGTCACCCAACCCTTCCGGAAGCTGTGGCCCTGGGTGGCACTGCCCGGGAGTGGCCGGCCACCCAGGCCCAGGGCTGAGGGTGGGGGGAGGCACTGCAGTGGCTCAGTGTACCCCAACTCTGCCTGCTCCTCTCAGGGCAGCTAAGCAGCGCAGGAAAGGGGACAGGCTGGTCATCGCATGCCAGGAGCAGACCTTCTGGCTGGTGCACAGGCCCCCGGTAAGCCCTCGTTGGGGAGTGGGGGTGTCACGCTCCCCTGAGGCTCCCGCAGGGCCTCCGTTTGGAGCACTCGCCTTCCCGGTCCTGGTTTGCCCAGAGATCTGCAGGTCAGGTCTGGGACCGCCCCACCCCTAGACCACGGGACAAACCGGTTTCTCTCAGTCTGAGGGGGACTGAAGACCCTCAGGAGGAGGCCGAGTGTGGGGCTGGCCTGACTGAGGTCACAGCCCGAGAGTTTCTGGGGTGCCCGCTTGGTGTCAGGCCTTACCAGGGCCGTGGTCCCGGCAGGCGGTTTGAGGTCCCACCACCATCCGAGCGAGCGGGGAGACCACGTGGACAGGCCACTGGGGGGCAGGAGCAGAGAGGGGACAGGGCCTGGGGCCGGGTCGGGGCTCCGCTTCTGAGCTCCCTGGAGCGTGTCCACATTATAGGGGGAAGCGCTTCAGCCGCTGGGGGTCTGTGGAGGTGGAACTTAGCCCTAGGGTGGGGTCTCCGAAGGCCACCAGAGCTGTGCCCCCACCGTACCTCATCTCCCCTCTGCAGCCCGGGGCCCCCGACGTGCTGGAGCAGGGTCCGGGGCGGAGGTGCAGCAGCGCCAGCCAGGTGCAGATGGTGAGCCCTGCCCGCGCCCACCCCGCTCCACCGTGGGGCTATTGGGGGCCGCCCGTCCATATGTCCTCCAGACCACCCAGTGACACACGGTGCAGCTGCTCCTGGTCACCCTGCCCTCGCCCTCCCCACCCCCAGTGGCCTGCTAACCCCCCTTCTCTCCCCTCCCACCGGCGGCCGTGCGTACACCTAAGTGCAGTGGTCCTGGGGGAGGGAGGGGCTCTCCCCCCGGGCTGGGACAACATCAGGGCTCACAGGGACCTGGAGGGGTGATCAGCAGGGTTCAGGCCTGAGGGACATGGGCTGAACCAGCCTCCTGCCTCCTGGGCCGCTGGTGGCCTCCTGGGCTGGAGGGAACCAGACCCGGACAGTCACATCCCCAGGTCGCAGCAGCAAAGCCCTTTGTTCAAATCAAACCCCACCAAACCCACAACCTAGAACAGATAAACTTCCTGAGTTCAAAACCCCATACAGAGTCGGCGATAGAGGGCTGGGGCAAATGCTGGAAGTCACACGTGTCCTGACCACTGGCGGGTCCCCTGCCTCTCGCTCTGGACCCGTATGGGGAACATGGGTCAGCAGCCTCAGGCTCACGGCTCCTGAGTTCGAGTTAAACCTGGGTTCCCGGCCGGGCGCGGTGGCTCATGCCTGTAATCCCAGCACTCTGGGAGGCCGAGGCGGGTGGATGGCTCGAGGTCAGGAGTTCCAGACCTGCCTGAGCAAGAGCGAGACCCCATCTCTACTGAACATAGAAAAAAGAAATGATCTGGCCAACTAAAAATATATAGAGAAAAAAATTAGCCGGGCATGGTGGTGCATGCCTGTAGTCCCAGCTACTCAGGAGGCTGAGGCAGGAGGATCGCTTGAGCCCAGTAGTTTGAGGTTGCTGTGAGTGAGGCTGACGCCACGGCACTCTAGCCCAGGCAACAGAGCAAGACTCTGTCTCAAAAAAAAAACAACAAACCCGGGTTCCCCAGCGTCAGCCCATTAGGAGTGCTTTTTATGTGTATGTTGTTTAAAAAATGATTTAAATGCATTTGAAAATACGACATATTAATCACAGTTGGGGGACTTCAAGGCAACCGTGAGAAGCTGAGGGTTCTGTGGAATATTCTGGAAATCTCTGGAGTACAGCTCCCCAGAGGTCTCCTGGAAAGTCGAACTCCCCACTGGCGCAGGGGCTCTGGGGGGCAGGGCTGGGTGCTGGGGCAGGGTCTCGGGTCGTGGGCCTGTGCTCTAACTGTGGTCACCGTCCCCTTCTAGACCAAGAGCTCGGATTTCTATAGGCGGGAGGTAGGTCCTGGCGTGGGCGGGGGTTGGGCGCCCAGCCCCAGCCCGGACGGGGCTAAGGCGTCTGTCGTCCTAGATCGAGCGCTGCAGGAAGGCCCTGGGCAGGACCCGGGTGAAGTCTTCTGTCTGCCTTGAGGCGTGAGTTGGGGGGGCAGCCGGAGACCCCCAGCCCAGAGCCCAGACCCTTTCTGGCGTGCCCTGTCCCTGAGGCCCCGTCCTGCCTGCCCCGGGCACTGTCCCCTCCAGGTACCTGCAGTTCAGCGTCCAACACAGGCTGCACGACCCCATGCTGTCGGGGTGCCTGCCCGGCAACCCCTGGATCACAGACAGTGCCGCCTACTGGGCCGTGAACTCGCCCACGTGAGCCCTGGGCGGGGCGGGCGGGACCTCCCAACCCGGGGCCGAGGCAGGGTCAGCCCAGCCCCCCAACACCCCCTCCCCGCAGGGCGGCTGCACCCACAAAGCTCCGCGTGGAGCGCTGGGCCTTCAGCTTTCAGGAGCTGCTGGAGGACCCCATGGGGCGGGCCCACTTCATGGACTTTCTCACCAAGGAGTTCAGTGGTGAGAAGCCCCCGCCCTCCTGCTCTGGGCCCCGTCCCCCCAGGCTTCTGCCCTCCCCTCACCTGTCCCCTCCTGGCTCCTGACTGGGGTCCCGGCCCCCCAGCCGAAAACCTCAGCTTCTGGGAGGCGTGTGAGGAGCTTCGCTACGGCGGGCAGGCCCAAGTCCCTGCCCTGGTGGACGCCGCGTACCAGTGAGTGCTGTGGGCCGGGCGCTGGCGGCTGCGGGGCAGACACGCCCGCCTGGAGGAGCCCACACCGTCCCCACTCCCAGGCAGTTCCTGGCTCCTGGCGCCGCCCGCTGGGTCAACATCGACAGCCGGACCATGGAGCGGACCCTGGAAGGGCTGCGCCAGCCCCACCGCTACGTCCTGGATGACGCCCAGCTGCACATATACATGCTCATGAAGAAGGTGGGCCCTGGGCCAGCCTGCAGGGCGCGGGTGGGGGCGCCCCGGCCGGCCTCGCCGCCTGCACAGTCCCTGGCCGCGCTGCCCCGGCCCCGTGGGAGCTCCTTCCCCGGGCCGGCTGGCCTGGGGGTCCCGCGGCCTTGGTCCCACCCTGCCGGCTGCTCACTCCGTCCACAGATAGCAAACAGGGTCGGAGGGGCCGAAGCACCTGCCCAGGTCACAGCTTAGTAAGGGACCGGCTTCCACTTGCAAAAGCTTTTTTTTTTTTTTTTTGAGACAGAGTGTCGCTCTGTCACCCGGGCTAGAGTGCCGTGGCGTCAGCCTCGCTCACAGCAACCTCAGACTCCTGGGCTCAAGCGATCCTCCTGCCTCAGCCTCCCGAGTAGCTGGGACTACAGGCATGCGCCGCCATTCCTGGCTAATTTTTTCTATATATATTTTTTAGTTGGCCAGATAATTTCTTTCTATTTTTAGTAGAGATGGGGTCTCGCTCTTGCTCAGGCTGGTCTCGAACTCCTGACCTCGAGCGATCCGCCCGCCTCGGCCTCCCACCCAGCCCCAATTCAAGTCTCTTGAATCTCTTTTTAAAGTATAGGTTTTTCTCCACGTCATCTCTCCCTTCTGTTTTGTTTCGGAGGCGCCGGACCCTTTGCCCAGCCTGTTTCTCACAGCCTGGCTCTTGCTGACCACATCCTTGTGGCTCCGTCGACCTGTTTCTCTGTCCTGTCTTTCTATAAAGTGGCAGTTACACTTAAGGCTTGCTCAGATTCATCTCCAGGGTTTGTGACTAGCTTACCTGGTTTTGTTGAGGTGGTGTCTGGCGTCCTCCATCAGGATCCGTGAGGTGCGGCTGCCTCTCCTTTCGTGGTGCAAGCTGCCACTGCGCCTTTACTGTGACTGCGACGGGCACGTTCTAGTTCGGCCCCTGCCTCTGTCCTGGCGGGCTGGTTCCACGAGACGCCTCCCTCACCTGCTCTGTGGGGTCCAGTGGGGCAGACTGCGGGGGCAAGCCAGGTGCTTGACACCTTCATTTACCACCTTCAAAAATAACGAGCCGGAGTCAGGCACGGAGGCTCACGCCCGTAACCCAGGCACTCTGGGAGGCTGAGGCAGGAAGATCACTTGAGCCCAGGAGTTTGAGTCCAGCCTGGGCCACACAGCAAGACCCTCTTCTCTAAAAACAAAAATTTTGAGTTGGACCCAGTATCTACCAAGGGTGGTCAGCGAGGTCGGATGTTTTTAATACCATCATAAAATCACAGACGTCACCGTATCTGATGTGTTTCAGTCCCCATGTCCAATCCTTCCTAGGTGGTGTGCACACGGCCCCACAGTGGCCCTCTGGCTCCCAGTCATCTGACGTGTCCCCGGCACACCGCGGTGGCTCCCCTGCTCCCACTCGTCCCCGGCTTGTCCTGCCCATGCCTGGAGTTGACTGTTTCCACGGGAACCCTGGCCCTTTCCAAGGGGGGTGTTTAGAAACCGCAGCCTGTGTTCCCGTGTTCCTTGCTCCTGGGGACAGAACAGGAAATATGTGTCTTAAACAAAAGCCAGGAGCACACGCTAACACTTCACTCAGGATCCCAGGCTGTCCTGAAGCTCTGTCCTTGTGTCTCTGTCCTCGCTCCCGCGCTGCGGGTCCTGGTTTCGGCACCGCTGACACGATTACTCGCGTGTTTCCTCGCACGTCAGCCCCGGCCGAGCAACACGCGCTACCGTCCGCAATGCGGCCACTGAAGACGGTCTCCTCTTTTCGGGCCTGTGCACACTTCCTGTTTGGGACGTCACCTTGAGCGGCTCTGCTGCGTGTGCTTAGGGTCCCGCCACCGACTGGGTGCATGGCTGGCGTCACATGGCCTGCTTTATTTTCAGTGTTTGGGAATTGCTTCTTTATTTTGTAATTATATAAAATACCTGCTCAGTTCCAAAATCAGTTCTACAGAGCAAGGTCCACTGAAGGGAGTCAAGCTTTCCCTGCCCCTCCCTGTCTCCCCTGCTTCCCACCAAAGTTAACAATTTAAAATGCATTTTTCTTTAAAAATACAAGCACTTACAGTCATAGATTCCTCTCCCTTTTATTTAACCCCATGCAGTTTCCCGCTGCCCCGCTTTGTGTTCACCCCACGCCCTGCCCTCGCTCTGCGGGCGCCTCCTGCGGCTGCTCAGGGCCCCTGGCTGGAGGTGCCGCCACCCCCTCCTCCTGCCTGGGCACCAGGGCCCCGCCCAGCTTCTGCCGTGAACGGCCCGGGGACAGGAGCCCAGGTGTCCCCGAGTCCGACAGTCCGGCAGGGCTGGGTGCCTGGCCACAGTGCCCGCGCACTGGGGCTGGGCTAGAGGAGGCCTGGCGGTGCCGGCTGCACCTTGGGGGGCCGGCTGGGAGGAGAGGGGGCGCTGGGTCAGAGCTGGACGCCATCTCTTGCAGGACTCCTACCCCCGGTTCCTGAAGTCTGACTTGTACAAGGGCCTGCTGGCGGAGGCAGGGATGCCGCTGGAGACAAAGAGACGGTGAGCCCAGCAGTGCCCGGCTGCCGCTGCCCCAGAAACGGCCGAGGCCTGCGTGAGGTGGGCAGGACCCTGCCGGCCACCTGCCATCAGCCCCCTTCTCACCCACAGGGTGTTCCCGTTCCCACGGAAGCCGTGGCACTCAAGCCCCAGCCCTGCTCTCCTTCCTACCTCTGGGGAGCCCACGGTGGCCGGTGGCCCTGGGGGTGGTGACAAAGTGGCCTAGGTGGACCTGGCCCCTGTCGTCCTCACCTCCTGCTACCTCCCAGGCCTCCTGCCCAACACCCTGCTGACTGCATGTCACCCTCCTCCTGGCCCAGGGTCCTGGCAGCTGCTGCCCCCCAGCACGGGTGTCCCCTGTACCAGCCTTGCTGGGGGCACACAAGCCTCTCTCGAGCTTCCTCTCCTTTTCCTTTGGGCAAGTCCTCTTGCCAGGGGGGCTGGTCCGGTGTGATGCCCAGGGAGGGGGCTGCACTGGCCACGCTCCGGTTGGGCAGGCCCTGTTACCTGCAGAGGGGTGAGACCAGGGCCACACCGAGTTCCTGGCAGGCTGTGGTCTTCAGTTCAGCACTGGGTGCCCATCCCCATCTCTGGAGCCATCACGTCAGCCGGTGACTACCTGGAAGCAAGAGGCACAGACACGTGGCTTCCCACAGGTGGCACCTGCCACGTGGTGAGGAAATGCAGGTCTCAGGGCAGACTCTGCCCCGTCCAGCAGCAGCTCTGCTGAGGACCCCAGAGAGCTCCCTCGGTTCCGGGGAGGCCAAGCTGAGCCCGCGTCACGCTTGCCGCCTTCCAGAGCTGTGCCCGCACCACCAGGCCTGCACTGGCACCACACGTTCCAGGACTCGGTTTTCCACCTTGGAGCTGCGGCTTCTGCACCAGATTTGTACAGATGACTCTGGGCCCGTTTCCGTTAGGGCAGATCTCGGCAGCTGTCCTCCCTGCAAGCCTTGCTGTGTGCGCCACACGGCCCCTCCCCAGGCGCCCCACCGCCCCCAGGCTGCGTGAAGGCACAGGTTGGGGGTACAGCTCTGACCGGCTCAGCTGGGGGCGCCACCCCTACCGCAGGGCTTGCCCACACGTCACGCTCCCAGCCCCTTCCAGCAAAAATAAAAGCCCCTTGGGCCCATCCTGCTCAGTGCAGCTCATGACGAGTGTGCGCACACAGGACGTGTGTGCGTGTAGTGCATGTGCATGACGTGTGCGTGTGTAGCGTGGTGTATGAGGCATGCATGTGCAGTTTGTGTGAGGCATGCATTACGTAGTGTGTGCACACGTGTAGGGTATGCATGCGAGGTGTGCACGTGTGTAGTGTCTGCATAGAATGCACGCATGTGGTGTGTGCGTGTGAGGCACGTGCATGTGTGGCGTGCGTGCATGTGAGGCATTCATACGTGTGTTGAGGCATGCATGTGTGTAATGTGTGCGTGTGAGGCACGTGCATGTGTGGCGTGCGTGTGTGTAAAGCATTCACACGTGTGTTGAGGCGTGCATGTGTGTAATGTGTGCGTGTGAGGCACGTGCATGTGTGGCGTGCGTGTGTGTAAAGCATTCACACGTGTGTTGAGGCATGCATGTGTGTAATGTGTGCGTGTGAGGCACGTGCATGTAAAGCATTCACACGTGTGTTGAGGCGTGCACGTGTGTAATGTGTGCGTGTGAGGCACGTGCATGTAAAGCATTCACACGTGTGTTGAGGCATGCATGTGTGTAATGTGTGCGTGTGAGGCACGTGCATGTAAAGCATTCACACGTGTGTTGAGGCGTGCACGTGTGTAATGTGTGCGTGTGAGGCACGTGCATGTGTGGCGTGCATGTAAAGCATTCACACGTGTGTTGAGGCATGCACGTGTGTAATGTGTGCGTGTGAGGCATGTGCATGTGTGGCGTGCGTGCGTGCGTGTGGTGCGGACGTGGTGAGGGAGGGTGAAGGTCACGGGGGGCGCAGGTGTAAGCAGCAGCATCCGTGGAGGGTCCCAGGCACGTGGGGCCGATGGAGGAGGAGGGACGGGCCCTCTGGGCCCCAGGAGACAGCTGGGGGTGCCGCCGGCCCTCTGGGCTGGGGTGAACCAGGGGGCGTGAGGGTGCCTGCCCTCCGGGGGGAGGTGAGGAAACTGAGTCCAGGGAGCCCGTGGGGAGGAGGGCTCCTGGCACTGACTCGGCAGTTGTGCCCAACCTGCCCTACGTCCCCCGAGATGCAGAGCCCCCAGGACCCCCAGAGTTCCCTCCCGGGCAGGGCTGCACACTCTCACCAGCCCCGTGGCAGACCGTCCCCTCCCCCGGCCCTGCCCTGCCCCCTGCCATCTCGGTGTCTTGGTTTTCCTCACGGGACTTGGCCCATGGCCCTGTGGCTCCTTCATGCTCAAGGCTGGGTGGGCTGGGTGACTTTTCTCAGGAACATGGGACCCACTTCTTGGCATGAGGGCTCCCACCTGTTCAGACTTCGGCCCCCAAGTCCCCCCCAAGCCTTGGCGAGGAGAAACAGGAGCAAAGCTACCCCCGTGCAGCTAGGACACAGGAAACGCCCGCAGGGCTCTCTAAAGCCACTGCCCCTTCAGAGGCCCCTGGAGGCTGTGCTGAGCCCGCAGGGCCCCCGCTTCCGGGGGCAGGTCCGGGTGTGGGGTGCTCACCTCCCCGGTCACCCTTCCCACCCTGACCAGGAGGGGCAGCGCACTGCTGGTCACCGTGCCAGGAACAGCTCCATCCCACGCCCTTGGGAGCAGAGAGACAGGCAGACAGACACCAGCTCACACCCGACCACTGGGCTTTTTCAGACAGTGCAAAAACGTTTATTCTGGTTTCTTCCGTGGTGACTGGAGTCCTCAGGCTGCTTTGGCTACAAAGCGTGGGCTGTTGTCTGGGCAGGGCCCACAGCTGCCCTTGGCTGGGGGCAGCAAGGCACAGAGGTGAGTCCTGGACCAGGCGACAGGCTGGTGGGAGCACCAGGGGGGGCAGGAGGCACCGGGTGCTTCCCACGCCCGGGCACGGGGCCCTCTCGAGGGACGAGCAGCCCGTGTGCACTGCCCCACGCGTGCATCTTGCGGCCCGCTCCCTGGGACAGTCACAGCACGCAGGGGGTGGGAAGCCCCCACGGGCACCCGGGGAGCCGCTGGCTCCCAGCTCCGGCGCAGCACCCTACCTGTCAGGAGCCTGCGGGCCGAGTCACCCACCGTGCTACAGGGTCCCCCCTCGCTCCGGGAAGGGCCGGGGGCTAGAGCTGCCTCAGGTCCCGGCTGCTGCCTTGAGGCCACCCCGGGCCCCCCCTGTGAGAGCCATGACTCCCAGGGAACAGTGCACAGACAGAATCACACAGGAGGCGGGAGGGGACTTTGCAGGAAGTGTGGGCAGCACATCCTCGGGGACACCCCGGGCCCTTCCAGTGATCTCGGCCTCTCTGGCCTGGGAGAAGCCGGCGGGGGAAGGGCGCCATTGGGGACGGGTGCTGTGGGACCGAACCCCACCTGAGGTGGCCCGGGGAGGCCATGAGCAGGACCCCGGCGGGGTGCAGCGCAAGCCCCGTGTGCGGACTCAGGACACGGCGTGCCGGGCAGCAGGGGAGGCCTGGGCGTCCCTCCCCCACACAGCGCTAGGGCCTGGGGGTG
The DNA here is from genome assembly GCF_041146395.1 of Eulemur rufifrons. NCBI lineage: Eukaryota > Metazoa > Chordata > Mammalia > Primates > Lemuridae > Eulemur > Eulemur rufifrons. The sequence goes on from NC_090996.1 coordinate 36,514,288, forward strand.
GGGCAGTCAAGTATGGAGACCGGGGAAGGCCGACGTCTAACTTCAGCGGCTGCAGTCGCCCCTGCAGGGTGCGGGGAGCACGCATCTCACACCCCACTCCAGTAGCGCAGCCGGGAGAACCGGTCCCTGACGGCCTGGTCACTGTCCGGCCCGGCCTCCCCCAGGTGGACCACCCTGCTGCTCGGGACAAGGTCCCGAACCTTGTGCTTGATCACGGAGACCAGGCCGGGCACATCGGAGCGGGCCGGGCCCGTCAAGAGGACGCAGGCAGCGTGGCGGCTCGGCTCCAGCAGGACCACTGCGGGGCGCAGAGCTGTCAGCACCCGCAGAGGACCCGACGGTGGGGAGACCCCGGCCCCGGCTCAAGGCCACACTCACCATCAGAAGAGACGATGTTGGCAGAGATGTTGGCCAGCTCCAGCAGCACGCGGGGCAGGGTGGGGTGGAACATGTACAGGCTGTGCCCGGCGGCGCTGGTCTCCTGCAGGGAGAACCGGCAATGGCCTTCGCTGTGCCCGGGCCGCAGCTGTGTCCTGGGCAGCGCCGGGTCACCGCCGCAGGGCGCTGCGGTCACAGTGGCCACGCCCGCAGCCCTCCCCCAACTCCACCCCTCCCCCACCGGGGCACCGCCCTGCCCCCCACAGGGCTGCCGAGTCCGCCCTCAAGACACCCCGGGACATTTCCTCTGGCACCGCCTCATCGTGACAGATCTCACTTGACTTCAATTTATCTGGGGCACCCAGTCACCGATTAGCTTCTGGGCACTCCCAGTGGGACCCAGGCCTGGTATCTCCCGCCTGGCTCCTGGCAGGGGCTGCTCCAAGGTGCCCCGTACCGTCTGGTTGGTCTGGTTGGTCTGGTTGGCACTGTCCAGCTCATGGAGGCCCCAGAAGAAGAACGCCGAGCGGTGGTCTGCGGTCGGCAGACTGGAGGACGGAGGGCTGCCGGGAAGGCTGGGGAGGACGTGGCTCCACAGGACGGCCCTGGTGCCGAGGTCCAGGAGCAGGATCTGCGCAGGGCGAGGTGGGGGCTCTGGGGCAGCCTCAGGGCCCAACAGGCACAAGCACCCCCCCTTCCCCCACCCACGCAGGCCCTGAGGGCAGCTGCTCCGTCCCCGGCCACAGCCCTGCTCTCAGACCAGGCCACCCCCAGCTAGGGACAAGGGTGGGACCTCAGAAGGAAGTACAGCCAACCTGTCTGTCAACACCAGTTCCATTCTCAATGACCATAGCCAAGGCGTCTGGTTTGTAGTGGCCGAAAATGGGTTTTCTAGAAGAATCAGGGAAGAACAGCTCACAGGGGGCCTCTACGAAGACTGAGATGTAGGAAATGCCCGGGGACAGGTGTGCCCCTCACCCTTCTGTGGCACCTGGGCAGGGCAGGGCAGGGCAGCCCACCTCGGCCCTTATCCCTGGGGTGTCTCCTCGTCCCTGGGACGTGCCGGGCTGCGGGGGCTGCGGGGGCTGCGGGGGCTGCAGGGGTGGTGGGCTCGGGTGGGGTCGAGTGGGGTCAGGTGGGGCCTCGGGCGGTGGGGGGGGCGTGCAGCGGGGGGGCGTGCAGCAAGCGCGCGGCTCCCAAGGACGACTCCTACCTCAGCACCCGGGCCGTGCTGAGCGTCCAGCGGGGAGTCAGCTCCTGCCCGTCCAGCAGCACACAGGCCTCGGTGCCCACAAGGAGCACATCCGCGCCAGCTTTCCCCGGGACGTGCACCAGGTAGCGCACTGCTCCAGCGCTAAACAGGAGGCAGGAGGGAAGGACCCAGGGGCCCGGGGCGAGTGGGAGGGCAGCCCCTCCAGCTCTGCCTGTCCCAGGGCTGCTTCCTCAGGCCCCCAAAGCCCTGTGTTTCTCAGTGCTCCAGCTTGAAATCGTAAAACAAGACCCGCGCTGCCCCTGCGCGGAAGGTGAGTGCACGCCGGGAACCTTCTTCTCCCGGGATCTCACTCAGCTTCTGCCCACCAGCTTCTGCTGTCTGAGCCCACGGTGGCCTCGTGGCACCAACAGCGAGGCCCTGGCACGCCCAGCCCACGTGGCCGCCGTGGGCTCCCCACACACCCTCTGCGCACGAGGCCGTGAGCCCGACCAACCTGTGCATAAGTGTCCTGCAGGTGGTGGCGTTGAGCATGTTCTGCCCCAGGGGGTCTCTCTTAAACGGGCCGTCTCTCCTGGTCACCTTCTCATAGAGACCTTGCACGGAGCAGCCGCAGAGGGAGCTTGCTATTCAAAACAGAGGAGGCTGAAGTCCCCAGGGCTGAGGTCCCAGGAGCCAGGCCCGCAGGCTTTCTGACCCGCCAGGGACTGGGCAGCACGGGGCAGGCGGGGACCAGCCTCCAGGGACCTCACAATTCCCTCCACGCTGTGTTCTCCAAGGGTGCTGAGCGGGTCGTGTTAAGGCCAGCACCGCCCGAGAGTGAAGCCAGTCCTGGGGACGTGGCAGGCACAACGTACCGCAGGGCAGGAGGATGTAGTGGACGCCCGTCCTGGTGACGTGCAGGAGGAAGCCGCTCTCTCCGTCTGTGCCGAGGCTGCCTCTGTGCCCGATCTGGTGCCCGGTGCCGCCCGAGTAGATGTAGCCGCTCACCTGCAGGGACAGAGGCGGTGGGGGCTGAGGCAGACCAGACGTTCGAGAGGGAGGGCGTTCTTAAACGGTGCCACAGGGTACGGGGCCAGTGTTCTCTGGGTGTGGAGGAAAGAGTGCTTCGACAGGAGCGTGCGGAGAGCGTGTGGCCGCGCAGGGGCCCCAGGTCCTCACGCTGGGACGGCAGGAACGCAGGTGCGTGCGCTGCCGCCCTCGGCAAGGCCCACGGGCGCCAGCCGCCAAGGAGGCCTCAGCACCCCGGGCGTCAGGAGTGGGGCCTGGGCGGACCTCCGGCAGGTGGCCAGACCCGAGTCCTGCCGGGCAGTGGGGGTGACAAGGGGGCCGGGCAGAGGCTGTGGCCCGCGTGGGCCTCGGGGATGGGAGGTTGGCGCTGCGGTCGGTACCTCCTCCGCCTCCCGGGCGAGAACCAGCAGGTCGGGGGCCCCGTCGCCGTCCACGTCGGGCACCTGGAGCAAAGGGCTCAGGATGGAAGCGTTGGTGCCGGGGCTGCCGGGACGGGTCCACAGGGTCTGCCCTGCAACCAAGCACACGCTCAGCGAACGTGGCTCCAAACCCCCTTGCGGCAACCTGGCAACGGCACGGCCTCTGCCGGCAGAGCCACGCTGAGGCATCCGTCCCGCACCCCGAGGCTCGCGCACCCCCGAAACGGGATCGCCTGCCCAGGGAAGGGCAAAGGCGTGCGCGGCCGTCCTCGTCCGGAACGGCAGGCACAGTGTGGTGTCAACAGAATGCACAGCGTGACCTTGTGAAGGAAGTGTGGACGGTCACGTGCCAGCACGGTCACAGTGGTACTTCTGGGCACTGCAGGGCTCCCCCTCCTTTTCTGGTATCTGCGTTTCTACCACGTGGCACCAAACAAGCACCAATCCAGAATGTGTCCCCGACGTGGACAGGGCCGGACCTCAACCACCTCTCAAGGCCCCTCAGAACCCTGCCTCCGCCTGCACCTGGCACCGCTGAACCCACGCAGGCCGCACGGGGTGGCCCCTCTCTCTGCCCTGCACACAGAAGGCAGCCACTGAAGCTGCGGCTCACAGGTGGACCTACCGACCACAGGTGCTGGCGTGCAGCGGTGCGATCACAGCTAACCGAGACCTCGTACTCCTGGGATCGAGCGATCCTCCTGGCTCCCCTCCCAAATAGCTGGGACTACAGTCACATGCCACCACACCCAGCTTTTTTTTTTTTTTTTTGTAGAGACAGCATCTTACTATGTTGATCAGGCTGGTTTTGAACTCCTGGTCTCAAGCGATCCTCCTGCCTCGGCCTCCCAAAGTGCTGGGATTATAGGCGTGAGCCACCGCGCCTGGCCTATTACAGCTTCTTACCCATGCACGAACTCACCAAACCCTTTTTTTCAGACTGATTCCTCGATTCTTAAAATAGTCCCAGCCTGCTCTTTACTTTCCTGCGTACCTTTCAAACTACAGCTCACAAGGGAAATGCTAACATCCACCAAAGCTGGGCAGACGATTCCTTCAGACCTCGGTAAAGTGCAAGGGACTCCAGCCAAACCACCTCTGCTCCACCGTGCGCTGCCTCCCTTGGTGACTGACCTGTGACACCAGGGCTCAGAGACATGTGCCCTCAAGGTTAGGAGCAGCAACAGCCTCAGACCTTGCCTGGGGGTGACGTACGGGTTCAGGCTCCGGGCCTGCCCTGGGCACTGCCCCTGTGTGGCCACGAACGGCTGGCAGCCTCCTCTCCCTGTCCCCACCCCACGGGTTTCTGACCGACTCTGCCGCGAATCCACAGCCAAAATGTAACCCAGAGGTGACAAGACAGCGGTAGGACACCTCAGAGCAGGCGCGGGAGCTGAGGCATGATGAGGCCTCCAAGCCTCCTTGGTGGCACCCCTCCTTCCCGCCCAGCCAGCCACCCTGAGATCTCAGGCCCACCCCGTCAGGGCGTCCCGCCTTGGCCCTCCTGGGTGAGGCGGCTCAGGTGCAAGCCTGTGTGCTGCCCACCTGTGGACAAGTCGACTGCAGTGACGGGATCGGGTCTGCCCACGAGGATGCAGGCGGAGGACCCCTCGCTGCCCCGCGGCTGGGACACGGCACACTTCACGAGGGCCACATCCGGGGCCACAGGCGTCTCCCAGAGCGTGCTGCCGTTGGCCCCCGACACAGCTGCCACAAAGGCGCAGGGGGAGGACAAGCCTGCAGGGGACAGACGCGGGCGGCTGGGCCGGCCACAGCCTGTGCTCCGCCAGCCCAGCTCCCCACACTCCACCCCCGGCCACAGGGCCCGCCGCACGGCGTGCTTCCTCCGTCCCGGGGCCCTGGTGCTTCAGATCCAGGAGGGCTCTAGTGCCGACCCCGGGGGTCACAGCCCAGAAGGTGCCGAGAGCTGAGCCTGCTCCCTGCCCCTTCCTGGTCCTGCTAGGAGGAGAAATGCTGTCGTGGTTTCCAGAAGTGCCACCATTTGCTTCCCCCAGACACTGCTAAAGTGAGAGGATGACCTAAAGCAAAGATTCCTCCTCCTACAGGGGGTTCCTCCTTTTCCAGATAAAATCAAAATTACCTTCGTCAGCGCAGGATCGGTTGAAATTGTTGATGCCGTTGGTATTTTTATAAAGAAACAGAACATCTCGGATCCTGTCCCTGTTTATGTCTTCCACAGCCAGAAAGTCGTAGGTGACTGAAAAAGAAAACCACAGACCGTATGCCATGGGCCACGCCTGGTCACAGGGAGGGTCGAGTCTAACCCCGCCTACACCTCTGCTCCGCGGGGTTGGCACAGTCAGAATCTGCCACCGTGAGATCAGCCCACTAGAGAAGTGGCTTCCGTCTCACTAGGGTGAGAGAATCCCTACGCCTCTTCAGAACAGCAGCAACTCTTCGTGGCCACGGCCGGGATCGGACGGCAGCGCCAAGTGTTAACCTTCAGGAAGGGACGTGCAGGACACCTGGGTACCATGAACACCTTCTGTTCAGGGACGATCCCTCCCCAGACCAGGCTGGGAGCCAGACAGCCCACACTCCGTACCCTTTCATTCAAGGACTGAAATGATAAACTATATGCCTTAAAATAAAACACCAGAAGAATGAAGTTGGACTTTTACCTTATACCATGTATTTTAGCTGACACAATGTATCCAAAATGGATCAGAACAGCTGGGTGTGGTGGCTCACATCTACAGGCCCAGCTACTTGGAGGCTCAGGCAGGAGGATTGCTTGAGCCCAGGAGTTTGAATCCAGCCTGGGAAACATAGCAAGACCCCGTCTCTCAAAAAAAAAAAAGGGGGGGGGCGGCCAAAGCCCTAAACGTAACAGCTAAAATGACAGAACTCTGAGAAGAAAACAGAGGGAAAAATCTTCATGACATCGGATTTGATAATGATTTCTTTTTTTTTTTTTTTTTTTTTTTTTTGAGACAGAGTCTCACTCTGTTGCCCAGGCTAGAGTGAGTGCCGTGGCGTCAGCCTAGCTCACAGCAACCTCAAACTCCTAAGCTTAAGTGATCCTCCTGTCTCAGCCTCCCGAGTAGCTGGGACTACAGGCATGCGCCACCATGCCCGGCTAATTTTTTCTATATATATTTTTAGCTGTCCATATAATTTCTTTCTATTTTTAGTAGAGATGGGGTCTCGCTCTTGCTCAGGCTGGTCTCGAACTTCTGAGCTCAAACGATCCGCCCACCTCGGCCTCCCAGAGTGCTAGGATTACAGGCGTGAGCCACCGCGCCCGGCCGATAATGATTTCTTGATATGAAACCAAGAGCACAGACAACAAAAGTAAGAACAGGCTGGGCTCACGCCTATAATCCTAGCACTCTGAGAGGCCAAGGCAGGAGGATCAGTTTGAGACCACTCTGAGCAACACAGTGAGACCCCGTCTCTACAAAAAGTACAAAAATTAGCCGGGCGTGGTGGTGGCACCTGTCTACCTGCTACTCAGGAGGCTGAGGCAGGAGGATCGCTTGAGCCCAAAGTCTGAGGTTGCTGTGAGCTAGGATCATGCCACTGTCGTCATGCCCAGGCAACAAGGTGAGACCCTGTCTCTAAAAAAACAAATTTTTTTAATTAAAAAAATAAAAGCAAAAATAAATTGGACTTCATCAAAATTAAAACCTTTTGTACATCAAAGAACACTATCAAGAGAGCGAAAAGACAGTCCACAGAACTGGAGAAAATATTTGCGAATCACAGATGATAAGGGATTACTATCCAGAATACATAAAGAAGTCCTAAAAGCCAACAACAAAACAAGCCCCCCCCAAAAAAGGACAAAGGACTCAATAGCCATTTCTCCTCAAAGATACACAAACGACCAATAATCACATGAAAGGAGGCTCAAGGTCACCAACCATCAGGGAGCGCAGACCAAAACCGTAACAAGGCACCATTTCAGACCCATTAGGATGGCTACCACAAAACTAAACACCAAAACAGAAAACAAGTGCTGGCAAAGCTGAATGCTTGTGCACTGCCGGTGTGAAGAGAAGGTCGGCAGCTCCTACAAAGGCTAAGAGTAGGGTTGGCCGGTCATCTAGCAAGGCTGCTCCTAGACACACCCGTGAGAACCGGGAAAGGGACCTAAATAGCTACTCGCACACCTGTTCACGGCGGCGTCATTCACAGCAGCCGCATGGTGGAGGCAACACGCGTGTCCGTCAACAGGGTGAGGAAGCAGAATGTGCCACACACGGAGGAGCGAAGCCACGGAAAGGAAGGAAGGGCTGACCACGCCACGACATGAGCGAGCCGTGGGGACATCCCGCTACTGATAGGCCAGACACAACTGGACCCATATCGTACGACGCCACCCACGGGAGGCACCTGGCGTAGGAAACCCACAGGGACAGACAGCAGAGGCCAGAAGTGGCCGGGGGCAGAGAGATGGGAGTTATCACTCACGGGGTACAGAGTTTCCGCTTGAGGTGACGAAGAGTTCTGGAAACAGGGAGCCAGCCACGCGGCCCTGGGAATGTACCCAATGCCACCGAACTGCACACTCACAAGTGGTTAAAACGGCAATTGTTTTGTGAGGTCCTTTACCACGAGTTTTAGAAATCAAGCACCCGACACAGACTCCTGCACCCAGTGGTGCAGTGAGGAGCTTGGCAAACGCTCTCCCCAAAGAGTGGAAACACAAGAGGACACAGTCGTCAAAAACAGCCACATCAGGATTCTGGATGTAGATTAAAGGCAAACGAAAAGCTGAGACGTGATTACAGTCCCGTGTCACACCGCGATGCTTTGGTCCGTGACAGGCCGCGTGCACAACAGTGGCCCCCAGGATGACAGCGGAGCTGCCCTATACAGGCGCACCACGGTCCGATCCCCATACCGCACTTTTATTCCGCCTTTGCTGTGTTCAGGCGCACAGCACTCACCAGTGTGTCACGGCTGCCTGCGGTGCCCAGCACAGCCACGCGCGTACAGCTGCGCAGCCACACGGCCGAGCTGTAGCGGCCAGACCCTCTAGGCCTGTGTGAGTGCACTCTGATGTCTGCGCAGTGACCTAGTGACACATGTCTCGGAACACACCCCTGTGGCTAGGCGGCCCACGACCATACTTCAGAAGAACTACGAAGCCCTGGGTCAGAACCGTGGGAACCGGGGGCGTTTTACCCTGGGCGGCTCCCGTTCCCCACCTCCCCGCAGTCAGCTGCCCACACGTCTGGGCATTTTTGAAACAACAGTGACCTCCTGAGCAGACACATGGTGTCCGACTGGAAGCTGGCCACAGGTGGCGACACAGGTGGGACACGTAACACACAGGAAGATTAGCCAGACACTGAACAGAAGGGCCCAGCGGTGGCTGGTCTTGATAAGAGCTTACCCATCACTGCAGGCTGAAGGCTCTGTACGCAACCAGGAGAGACCAGAGAGGCCCCTGGCTATCTACACATTTATAAGGACAGAATAATCCTAACATCACAGCCAGACAAAGATATCACAAGAAAAAACCGCTATGTTCAATATCTCTCATTAATATGGACTTAACAATCATCAGAGAATATTAGCAACCCGAATCCCCCAACTAAGAAACAGGATTCTGCTGGGCACGGTGGCACGTCCCTGCACCCAGGAGGCCGAGACAGAAGGACGGCTTGAGCCCAGCCTGGGCAACACAGCGAGATTGTGTCTCCAAAAAAAGAGAAAAACGAAAGATTCTATACCAACATCTAGCAGATTTTATCCCAGGAATGCAAGGTTGATTTAACATCTGAAAATAAATTAATGCAATATACCAAATTAATAGAACAAAGGACAAAAATCCCACAATCATCTCATGGACACAAAAAAAGCATTTAGTGAAATCCAGTATCTTTTCATGATAAAAGCTCAACAAACTGGTAAGAGCATCTATGAAAAACCTACAGCTAACATCATACTTAGTGCTAAAGACACACTGTTTTCTCCCTAAGACTGGGAAGCTGATATCTGCTCTTACCAGGTCTATTCAAACTTGTACTACAATTCTAGCCAGTGAAATTGGTCAAGAAAACGAAATAAAAGGCAACCAGATTGGAAAAGAAGAAGTATCTTTTTTTTGGCAGATGACACCATTCTACATACAAAATCCTAAAGAACACACACACTTCTACTAGATCTAATAAATGAGTTTAGCAAGGTCACGAGAAAAAAGTCAATATAGTATCAATAGTATTTCTATATAAAATCAATGAACACAAAAATTAAATTCATAAAACAATTCCTTTCATAACAGCATCAAAGAGAATACTTCTGGAATCCAGAAGTGTAAGACTTATATATGGAACACTACAAATCATTGTTAAAGTTAAATTAAAGATCTAAATAAATGGAGATACACTCCATATACATGGACTGGAAGATTTAATATTGTTAAGACAGCAATTCTACCCAAACTAATCTACAGGTTCTACACAATCACAGCTCACAGCAACCTGAAACTCCTGGGCTCAAGCAGTCCTCCTGCCTCAGCCTCCCGAGTAGCTGGAAGTATAGCCGCCACCACCACGCCCAGCTAATGTTTCTATTTTTTGTAGAGATGGGTTCTTGCTATATTGGCTCAGGTTGGTCTCAAACTCCTGAGCTCAAGCAATCCTCCCACCTCAGCCTCCCAAAGTGCTAGGATTACATGTGTGAGCTACTGTGCCCAGCCTAAATCTGCCTCTATTTCTAAGGTCCTGCTAGCAAGGAAGGGTGAGGTGATGGTTTTCAAAATTCTACCATTTGCTTCCACCAAACACTGTGCACAAAAATTAGCTCAAAATCGATCACAGCCTTAAGTATAAAAGCAAATACTATCAGCTGGGTGTGGTGGCCCACGCCTGTGGTCCCAGCTACTTGGGAGGCTGAGGTGGGAGGATCCCTTGAGTGCAGAAGCTCAAGTCCAGCCTGGGCAACATGGCAAGATCCGCATCTCTTAAAAAAAAAAGATAAAACTACTTGAAGAAAACAGAAGAAAATCTTCCTGACTTTGAATTAGGCGGAGTTAGATAAGACACCAAAATCACAATCCATAATAAAAAGCTGATAAATTAGACTTCATCAAAATTAAAAACTTTTATGCCTCAGAAGACACCATTAAAATAAACAGACAAGGCCGGGCGCGGTGGCTCACGCCTGTAATCCTAGCACTCTGGGAGGCCAAGGCAGGAGGATCGCTCGAGGTCAGGAGTTCAAGACCAGCCTGAGCAAGAGCGAGACCCCGTCTCTACTAAAAATAGAAAGAAATTATATGGACAACTAAAAATATATACAGAAAAAATTAGCCGGGCATGGTGGCGCATGCCTATAGTCCCAGCTACTCGGGAGGCTGAGGCAGGAGGATCGCTTGAGCCTAGGAGTTTGAGGTTGTTGTGAGCGAGGCTGATGCCACGGCACTCACTCTAGCCCGCGCAACAGAGCGAGACTCTGTCTCAAAAAAAAAAAAAAAAAGAAAAAAGTAAATTACACTACAATAAAGCTGCAAAAAATAAAGAGAAATATATATATCCTCTTCCCCAAACGTAGGCCCTAAATTCTGCAGGAAGTGGCCCTCCACAAGGAGTCCTCCTTCCCCACCAGAGGAGCCCTCAAGCCTGTGCCCAGAAACACCCCGAGGCTGTCGGCATTCACCCCGCCTGCAGAGCTGTCCTCCCAGGGACAGCGTCCTGGCTAAGGCTGCCTCAGTGGCTGCTCGGGGCCACGATCGCAGACTGACAATTTCCAGACAGAAGTGAAGGCGCTTTCTTGGCTAACGAGAGTGCTCGCCGGAGCACCTCGGGAAGCTGAGCACACAATCCGCTGCATGTTTTTCCCATTTCATGGCCGTCTTCTCTGTATCTTCCAGCCAGTTGCTCTATTAATTTTTTTATTTAGAAAAGTAACCAAAAGGGCCACTTTCCTGTCTCTACCCAACCCAGTCTCCCTAAAAAAGGGAGAGCAGCCACACCTTCCTTTTCCCTGAGGAGCCTGCACCTCACACGGAGGCTGCTCCAGAGCTCCCTAAGATCCCAGGAAAACCCTGGACAGAGAACCGGCGGCCACCTGGGTCTGATGGCTGCTGGCGACCTGCCAGCCTCGGACACACAGCTCCGCGCCCTCCCCGCGCAGAGGCACAGGGCAGCGTCCCAGGACTCACCTGCTGCGTTGTAGTCCACCCTCCACATCCGCTGCGACACAGGCCGGTCTGGACAGGGGATGATGAAAGAGACCACAAACACCACAAAAAGGCAGATAAACAACGAAAGGAAAAATGCCACCGCACGGCATCGGGAAAGCCGGGACTGCAGACGGGCGCTCTTTAAGTTATCTTCAGTTTTCAGTTGGTTTCCCAGATTTTCCTGAGATTTTCCGTCTTCATTCTTCAAGGGGTGGATTTCAGCTTCTAGATCCTTGTTGTCCATTGTCATGTGCACATCCCAGCGTGGAACGCCCGGTCACTGTGCCAACAGAACGAGAGGCAGGCAAGGCTGGCGGTGCCACGGCACGGAGCTGCCGCACGCAGACGACTCTCCCATGACCAGGGACCACGGCCCAGGACAGAGCAGCGGGAGGAACGTTTGGGGCGTCCGTCTCCACAGGCGAGGCTGCACTGAAGGTTTCCGATTAACGCAGAAAGGTCCAGCAGCTGCGCAGGGCCGGCACGAGTGGAGTGAGCCTCAGAGGAGGGCTGGGGTTGGTGCCAGGAAATAGGCCCACACGTTACATATTAACCCAACCCCACCTGCTCCGCACCGGGCACACCCGGCAACCTTCCTCGAGCCTCAAGCACAGACGGAAAAGGTGGCCCAGGGAAGACCTTGGTGAAACCAACGTTCTCACACATGGCTCCCCGGAGCGCCACAGACCCCCAACCCGAAGCATCCTAAGTGAAGATGGGCTCTGGACTGACAGCCTGGCCCTCGCTAACCGTGTGACCTGGGACGAGCGATTTAACTGTGCTTCAGTTTCCTTATCTATGAAAGAGAAATGAGATCTACTTTAGGAGACTGACCCAGGCGTGGTGGCTCACACCTGTAATCCCAGCACTTGGAGAGGCCAAGGCAGGATGATCACTTGAGGCCAGAAGTTTGAGACCAGCCTGGACAACATAGTGAGACCTTGTCTCTACAAAAAATTAAAAAAAAACCTCGCCAGGCGTAGTACACGCCTGTCGTCCTAGCTACTCCAGAGGCAGGAGGATTGCTTGAGCCCGGGAGGTGGAGGTCTGTGCCACTGTACTCTAGCCTGGGCAACACAGTGAGACCCTGTCCCAAAAAACAGACAAAACAACAAATCTGTATGCCTTGTCCTCAGTGCCGAGGCAGGTCAGAAAAGGTGTGCCTACCCAAGGTAATGAGTGGGACATGAGGAAATGAGTCAAACAGTGAGTCATGATCAGGGACCTCATCAGACCCACGCGCCTGGCACGGGGCGGGTGGGACAACAGCAGTTGTCGGAAAGGGGAACTGGGGGAGGCCAGCAGCGGAGCCCGGGAGTGGCTTATCAGCGGCGCCTATGGCGCTGAGGACCAGGGCTAAGAACCCCAGAGAGCTGTTTATTTAGCAAATCTAGTGACCATGTCCCCAGTGGAGGGATGTTTGAAATGTTTCAAACATAAATTCTTTTGGCAAAGGGAAAAAACTGAATGAGAAACCAGAATGCTAAAATTCTAGATTTCTATCTTTAAAGCTTTAAAATTTCAGGCAAGGAACTCAGGCTCGTTGAGCCTCAGCGGGCCCCATCTGTCTGGAGCCAGAGCACCTCCAGGTAAAGCACAAGACGGTGCCCCTACAACCAAGAGGCACCGCACGGGGAGGCGCACCCGCTCAGGATGCACCAGGATCTGGACACACGGCCCACCCGTCTGATGTGCCCACGTTTCCCAGACCTACCTGGTGGCAGGAGGACGTGTTCAACACTCGTTCCCGGCCAGCCGCTGGCACATCTGGTCACTAGGTTTGGACAGGGAATCTGTGCCTTTATCAGCCCAGGCAGACCTAGGAATTGTAAAGCCATTGGTGAAATTCATCTCGGGTAGCCTGTGAATGTATCAGCTGCAGGACCTCGGTCCTTCCCAAGCCGTGACTCTCAGCCGCGGCTCCACAGCAAAGCCTCTCGCTCGGGTGCTTTCACCACCTGACGCCACACCAGGTGCAGCAGCCTCCCTGAGGAGGGGCTCCCGGCAAGCGCAGCTGCTGACGCCGCTCTCCGGGGGATTCCAGGGTGCAGCCAAGCGGAGAAGCACCGTGTTCTGTCTCACGCTAACCCCTAGGTGACGACTAGATGTCTCCTGGCCCCGAGGTGGAGACTCTGTGCCCCCACTGCCAGCCTGGGAGAAACCAAAGCACGGGAGGAAAGAGCCTCTCCCTCTCACCCACACACCAAGGCTGCATGCTGGGTCTTCTCTTCCTTGGAATTCTCAGCAAGTGAGTAACGCAGACCTCAAGCTAGTGAATCAAACTGCTCCTTTCCTTAATCGTTCGTCTAATCCCTAAACTATGTGGATTCTCAACACTAAGACCAAAGGATAGTGCAAACAATTATTAGTGTAGTTTGGAGTTTTAATTTTTTAAAAATCAGCAATAAGGGCCGGGCGCGGTGGCTCACGCTTGTAATCCTAGCACTCTGGGAGGCCGAGGTGGGCGGATCGTTTGAGCTCAGGAGTTCGAGACCAGCCTGAGCAAGAGCGAGACCCCCATCTCTACTAAAAAAATAGAAAGAAATTATATGGACAGCTAAAAATATATATAGAAAAAATTAGCCGGGCATGGTGGCGCATGCCTGTAGTCCCAGCTACTCGGGAGGCTGAGACAGGAGGATCGCTTGAGCTCAGGAGTTTGAGGTTGCTGTGAGCTAGGCTGACGCCACGGCACTCACTCTAGCCTGGGCAACAGAGTGAGACTCTGTCTCAAAAAAAAAAAAAAAAAATCAGCAATAAGGCCAGGTGTGGTGGCTCACGCCTGTAATCCTAGCACTCTGGGAGGCCAAGGTGGGGGGATCGCTTGAGGCCAGGAGGTGGAGAGCAGCCTGAGCAAGAGCAAGATCTCGTCTCTATAAAAAGTAGAAAAATTAGCCAGGCAAGGTGGCGAGCGCCTGTAGTCCCAGCTACTGGGGAGGCTGAGGCAGGAGGATCGTGTGAGCCCAGGAGTTTGACGTTGCAGTGAGCTAAGCCACTGCTGCTGCAGTTCAGCCCGGGCAACAGAGCGAGACCTGGTCTCAAAAACAAAACAGCACCTCCTGTGTGTTGCATATAGTAAGGAATAAGGATTGCTACATTTTCCTGGTGGACTAACCTGTCATTATATAATGTCTACTCTGTCCCTAGTAATTTCCTTGCTCTGAAGTCTGCTTTGTCTGATGTTAACACAGTCACTCATCTTCTGATTGGTGCGTCTCACTTTTCCCTCCCTTCTGCTATCCACCCACCTACATCTCTACATATTTGAAGTAAGTTTCTTTCAGACACCATAAAGATTTTTTAAGCCACTCTGCCAATCTGTCCCTTTTTTTTTTTTTTTGAAACAGAGTCTCGCTCCATTGTTCAGGCTAGAGTGCTGTGGCATCGGCCTCGCTCACAGCAACCTCCAACTCCTGGGCTCAAGCGATCCTCCTGCCTCAGCCTTCCGAGTAGCTGGGACTACAGGCATGTGCCACCATACCCAGCTAATTTTTCTATATATATTTTTTCAGCTGTCCATATAATTTCTTTCTATGTTTAGTAGAGACGGGGTCTCACTCTTGCTCAGGCTGGTCTCGAACTCCTGACCTCGAGCGATCCACCCACTTCAGCCTCCCAGAGTGCTGGTGTTTTCTTTTTCTTGACCTCCTGTGGGTTACTTGAACATTTTTTAGAATTCCAGTTTGATTTATCTGTAGTGTTTTTGAGTGTATCTCTCTGTATAGGTATTTTAGTGGGTACTGTGTTACATTATACCCACTTATCACAATCTACGGGGCAGGCGTGGTGGCTCGCGCCTGCAATCCCAGCACTGTGGGAGGCCGAGGTGGGAGGATAGCCTGAGCTCAGAAGTTCGAGACCAGCCTGAGCAAGAGCGAGACCCCGTCTCTACTAAAACCAGAAAAATTACCCGGGGGTGGTGGTGCCTGTAGCCCCAGCTACTTGGGAGGCTGAGGCAGGAGGATCACTGGAGCCCAGGAGTTTGAGGTTGCTGTGAGCTGTGATGACACCACTGCACTCCACCTGGGTGACAGAGCAAGACTCTGTCTCAAAAAACAAACAAACAAAAAACTACTGGAGTCTACATTTTACTAGTTGGAACATATTACCAGTTGGAGTGAAGTATATAAACCTTAACTATCTTCATAAACCTTCCCTGTTTACAATTGTATCAAATATTTTCTCTGCATACATTGAGAATCACAGCAGATGTTCCACTTTCACTTTGTCAAACATAATTTAGAAAACCCAAGAGAATAAAAGTCTATTATATTTACACACATTTTTGCTTTTTCTGTTATTCTTTCTTTCTTATTAAATGTTCCAAGATTTTCTTTTATCATTCTTTTCTGTTTTAAGAACTTCCTTCGACCATTCTTTTAGGGTTGGTCTGCTGGTGACAAATTCTCTTAGTGTCCCTTCACTTGATAATGTCTTATTTCCCCATCATTCCTGAAGACCAATTTCACTGGATACAGAATTCAGGGTGTGATAGGTTCTTTTCTTTCAGCACTTAAAAAATGTTACGCCACTTCCTTCTGGCCTCCATGATTTCCAATGAGAAATCTGGTGTCATTTGAATTGTTTTTCCCCCAAAATAAGGTATCAATTCTCTCTTGCCCCTTTCAAATTTTTTTTCTTTGTCTTTATTTTTCACAAGTTTGATTACAATGTGTCTTGGCATGGATTTCTTTGGGCTTATCCTTGTCAAGGTCTGCTTGGTTTCTTGAATCTGTAGATTTATACTTTTTGCCAAATTATGAATATTTTAAGCCATTACTTCAGTTTCCTGGGAGGGCTTTAGGGATGCAAGAACTTAGCCCAGACCACGGGGGACCAGGGGAGAACACGGGAGCCCAGGGCTCTGGGCTCCAGCCAGGTCCTCTGCACTGTGTCCTCGACCGCTTCCTCATTTCCTTTTAAAGTATATTCATAGAGAAAAAGTGAGTAGATTAAAGAAGTATTAAATAAAAATAATACAACTGTTATGCAGACATGGCACAAATCATGAATGGTGCATGGAGGAAGTCTGGGAAACACTGCTCTCTGTGATGCTGCAGATGGTGGTTCGCCTCACTGGGAACCCGTCTGGGAAGAGAAAACCAAAATATCTCACACGGTGGTGCAGCCGCAGCTGTCTGAAAGTTCGCTGTATTCTGAGCTAAAAATCTGCTTTCCTACAACAACCTCCCGATCCAGATTCTGTGCTTTGGAATAACATCAACCCCCTTTCCCACATGTAGCCTTTCCAGTGTCTAAAGAGCATTAACAAAAAATGCATTCAGGTGGTTCAGCTGCATTAATATAGCGCAACTGCTGTTCACATGACATGGGTTATAACCGCGTCAGTGTCCTGGAAAAGCCTAAGCCTAACACTTTGCAGTCTCCTGTCTACTTAAAAATCTTTCCCTTGCAAATCCTACCCATCCCTCCAGCTCACAGCAAAGCACGCCTGACTTGTGAAACCCTTTTCTGATTTTTCTTTTTTTTTTTTTTTTTTTTTTTTTTTTTTTTTTTTTGAGACAGAGTCTCACTCTGTTGCCCAGGCTAGAGTGAGTGCCGTGGCGTCAGCCTGGCTCACAGCAACCTCAAACTCCTGAGCTCAAGCGATCCTCCTGTCTCAGCCTCCCGAGTAGCTGGGACTACAGGCATGCGCCACCATGCCCGGCTAATTTTTTCTATATATATTTTTAGCTGCCCATATAATTTCTTTCTATTTTTAGTAGAGGTGGGGTCTCGCTCTTGCTCAGGCTGGTCTCGAACTCCTGAGCTCAAACGATCCGCCCACCTCGGCCTCCCAGAGTGCTAGGATTACAGGCGTGAGCCACCACGCCCGGCCCCTTTTCTGATTTTTCTAACCAAATGTGACTCAAAGTGAAAAGCACTCCCGACTATTTGGGGAGGAGCGGGCAGCTGTGTGAATTCGCAATGCCAAAAACGGAGCATCACAGTTCAGGAGCACAGATGTCTGCGAATTGTTGCTGAAGTCACACGCCACTGCCTAGCCTCCTCCACGCAGGCGGGGCGCGCAGCCTGGCAACACAGCTGTGCCCGGAGGCCCCGGCGCCAGCCGCCTGTGCCCGTGTCTGGGCCCACCTCCTCCCGCCTGTGGCACAGCGGGCCAACACCAGCCTCTCTACATCAGTCAGGGTTCTTGGCTGTAAAAAGACGACAGCTAACTGAGGTAGAAAAGGAGTTTGTTAGGAGATTGGACAGTACCCAGAAATGACGGGAAGACCAGAGCGCCACGCGCAGGACGTGGTGGGTACCAAGGGATGCAGGTAGCAGAGACTCCAGGGAGTCCGTGGCCACGGGCGCAGGCAGGTTAGGGCACTGCGGCTGGCACCATGCACCTGGTCTCCGGATACGGCCCCCAGCAACCCCACAGTCCCCGCAATGGGGATTCTCCCAGGACAGGCTGCTCACACCGCAATTGGCAATTCCGTGGACAACCCAGTGTCCTCAGGCTGGGCCTTCAAAGTGCTCATCAATGTCCCTTTCTCTCCCTCTACACTCACCAGTGGCCTAGAGAAGTCTGGAGATAGCAACTAGCATATTACACAAAGACCTATGGAAAAAACAAGCAAGAACCATCCTCTGGTTCCCTCTGCCATGCAGAGGAGGAACAGGGAATCGTCCACCTGACCTATGGGAAACTAGCGAGAACTGCCCTCTGGTTCCCTCTGCAATGCAGAGGAGGAACAGGGAATCGTCCACCTGGGTTTTCTCCTATGGGCTGTGCCACACGGGTGCCCAGGCCTCACCACATGCCAGCACAAACAATGCCAGACGGCCGCAGTCCTCACCCCAGGCAAGGTCTGGCCTCACAGGGCTATTTTTACATTGGGGTCAATAATAAATGATTGACAGAAGGGAGATATGAGCAGATGAGCCGGATCATGCCCATAAGCCCAGCGCTTTAGAGGGTACTAGTTTGAGGTCAGGAGCTCGAGGCCGCAGTGAGCTAGGATCACACCACTGCACTCTAGCCTGGCGACAGAGCAAGACCCTGTCTCAAAAGAAAAAAAACAACAGAAACAGAATTGACACCTGAGATATTGAATCCTGCTTGGTGATACCTTCCTATGTCTGAAAGTCTTTCCATGAAGGGCGGCGCTGGGGTGGACAGAGCCGTAAGAAGGCATTCCCAGGTAAAACAGGAGGGACTTTGTCGGCATTGCTCCGAAATTTAGTGAGCCTCTCGGGAGATACCAACCCCCGTGAAGAGTGCAAGTGCAGGTGAACAGACCACCTGGCACGGATGTCTTAGGAGACAACCTTTGAGTTTCCTTCCAACCCTGACATTCGGTGACTAGAGGCTGAACCCCAAAACTGGTCTTACATCTCCAACTTGCCTGTCGTCTCTTTGAGAACAAAGACTCTCGCTGTTTCTGCATAAATGACTGGCTCACATAATTTACCCTGAACTGTCTCTCTTTTTCTTTTTGAGACAGAGTCCTGCTCTGTCACCCAGGCTAGAGTGCCATGGCGTCAGCCTCGCTCACAGCAACCTCAGACTCCTGGGCTCAGGCAATCCTCCTGCCTCAGCCTCCCGAGTAGCTGGGACCACAGGCATGCGCCACCATGCTCAGCTAATTTTTTCTGTATACTTTTAGTTGTCCAGCTAATTTCTTTTTATTTTTCAGTAGAGACGGGGTCTCGCTCTTGTTCAGGCTGGTCTAGAACTCCTGAGCTCAAACGATCCGCCCGCCTCGGCCTCCCAGAGTGCTAGGATTACAGGCGTGAGCCACCGCGCCCGGCCTTCTTTCTGTTAATTATTACAGAGTTCCAAGATTCTTGTTCCAGTAAAATTAAAGATACTTTATAAAAATAGGTAAAAGATACTGTGATCTTCCCCTAAAGGTTTCCGTTCTTTATGATAGAAAACTGAGAACCAAACACTGGGTAAGGACCACATTTGCAATTCAAATGTTGTTGTTTACCTTAAAAACAGGTAAACAACAGGATGGAGAGACGATAACCACAGCACCCCCAGGAATATTCTCACTGATTCCTTCAGGAAACAATAAATCATACCAAGGACTCCTTCCCACTGGAATCACCCACCCGAGCCGGCCTCTGAGGGCAAACCAGCAGGTCCCTCCGCCACGTCTGCGGCCAGACACGACCACGCGGGAAAAGTGGGCAGCTGAGCATTCGTGTGCTCAGAGCAGTCCTGGGAGTCAGGGACGAGGACACGGGGAGTGTGGAGGGGTCCGGGGAGTTTCGTTGCCAGGGTCAGTTCCGTAGCCTGATTTTGGTGCAGGCTGCACCAACATCTACTCGTGATGAAGTTTCACAAGTTAGCAATACACAAATGGGTGCGTGTAAAACTGGTGAAATCGGGAGGAGGAAGGTCTGAGGTCTGCTCAGCCGCAGAGCCAACGTCCATTTCCTGCTTTTGATAACACTGGTTACGTAAGATGTTACCTTCAGGGAAGCCGCGTCCAGGGTACAAAGAACAGCTTTGTCCTATTTTTGCCAACAGCCTGGGAATCCGTAAGTAGTTCGAAACCAAAAGTTTAAAAAAAAAAAATCAAAAAAGAAAAGAAAACCTTTAGCAAGGGGGCGGGCTGGGGCCAGAGACTCAGGCAGGCGAAGCGGCTTCTCCGTAGGCAGCCCCGGTTCATGCCTTAGAGCTGCCTTACCCTGCAGCTGCTTTGCTCCAAAGGGTGGGGCTTTTTGTGTTTTGTTCTGTCTTTGCAAGAATATCAACAATAGTGGAATTTTGTGGTAAATAAAGAAATACTGAAAGAGCAGCCAAATCTCTTGGCATGCTACAACTCCCCATGACAAAATAATTACTGGCTTCCAGAAAGCCACCCATTGCAGCCATTTCCCTTTCCACTGTGGAAAAAAAGAGATGCTTGTAGTTCCCCACAGTGTCACTCATTTATGATGATACCCCAAAACACCGCTAGCACCAGAGTTCCACACGGGTCACCTCAGCCCGGCAACCGGGGACGGTGTAAACGCCCACGGGACGGGAGCTCCAACTGCGAACATCCTCCACACAAGTCCCACGCCTGCTTCAGGAAGGGTGTGCGCACTGCACTCAGACAAGGGCTGTCTCCTCAAAATAAAAAGTTTCCAGAAACTCCTTCTTAGGGTCCCCAGGTAAGATTTTCCTGGGAACTCTACTTGGCCACCAGAAAACAGGCGTAGTTACCAAAGCGGCACAGCCAAAGCAGCCACCTCGCCAGTCGCCCAGTTTGCAAATGCGAGCGTGAGACAGGTTCCAACATGTGCTCATCGACGGCGAGAAGGTATTACTGATTTGCCTTCCTACGGTCATTAAAAACACCAGAAGCAGCGGCCAAAGATAACCGATTGCCAGAGAAAATCCTTCATGGATTCCAGGTCAGGAAGACTTGAGCCAGGCACTGCCCTTGACGTACTTTAGCATCTGCACTCACAACCAGAGAGAGTCAGGCCGTTTGCTACTTAAGAAGACAAAAACCAAAACTCAACAAGCTAATAACCAAAATTTAACTTCTCAATCCTAGTGTTAACCTGAAGCTTTTGACGTGAGTGGGCTCCCAAAGTGAGTACTTTTTAATTTTACAGGTTATTACCTGGGTTTTCTCAGGGCTCTCTCTAGCGTAGCACAAGAAAACTTTCCAAGGGACAAAGTCCATGGAGACGAGGTCTAACCCCCACCGGATTCCCACCTGGCTTTATCTTTCAGCCTCTTCTTCCCATATACGCCGAAGCTTCTCCAACAATGCAGTGCCAGAGCCCTCTGGTCTTGTTGCCAGGGTGAACATGGTGATCTTCTAGAAGCTTTGGGAGCAGGATACAAAATTCTCTCTCCTGTGGGGGGCAGGGAAGCTTCCGGACCCTTTGGGGGTGTGTTTGCTCTGCAGCCTGCCATTAGCAGTGGGGGAACTCTCCGAGGCACCGGCAGGTGGTGCTGGGTACGGTGTATCTTCCCACTCCGGAAAGCACCGAGGAAGACACTAGAATTGAATGCAAGGACTTGAGGACAAACCTCTTCTCCCCCAGCTAGGAGTCTGCGGTCCTGCTGTCCACGGGGCCACAACGCAAGGAGCGGAAGTGGCTCAAAGTACCAAACTGACCCTCATAGCCTCAAAAATAAAGTACCTCATTTCCCCCGAAACTGAATTTGTATTTCCATGAATTCTGAGCTTTTCCCCTTTTTGTTTCAAACTGCAACTGCCGTTGTTAAATTCCACGGAGAGAGGTGCGAGAGAAACTGGGTAGCCGGCCTCTCGTGCCGCAAGGAAGCTCCTGCAAGCCACAAATTTAGGACAAACTGTATCCCGGGTACCAAGTATGATTATTAGTTCATTCGCCAGCACAAGGAAGACCCACAGTCTGTGGGCTTTATGAGCTTTAAATAACCACTCCCACTTAAAAGAGGGAACTTCCAATTAGGGACAAAAATCTGGATCTCTGTGCTAGCAAAATTCGGTGTGAGAATTGAGAACACAAGTCCTAGGGAACTGTTAACATTTATTAGCAACGAGTCAATAGATATCTTAAAAGGAAAACAAAATCCCTACTTGATCTCTTTTTGTATTTTTTAGTGAAGGGGCAGGGTCTCACTCTGTTGCCTGGACTGCAGCGCAGCGGCCACCACAGCTCAGCAACCTCAAACCGCTAGGGTCAAGCGATCCTCCCGCCTCAGCCTCCCGAGTAGCTGGGACTGCAGGTGCAAGCCGTCATGCCCAGATAATTTTTCTGGGTTTTTTGTAGCGATGGGGAAGGGAGCGGGGAGGGTCTTGAACTCCTGGCCTCAAGCGATCCTCCCACGTCAGCCTCTCAAAGTGCCGATTACAGGCAGGAGCCACCGTAGCTGGCCCCGAATCCCATGTATACACACACATGAAATTAAATGAACAGTTTCAAGACACCAAAAGGGAATTAAGAACTTTCTCACCTAAAAGAAAAGCTTTAGTTAAGATATAACAGATGAAAGAAAGATGCCAAAGGAAAAAGACCATGAGGTTAAGAGATCTGTATGTTTACCTCGCCGGCATCCGGTGTTCCTGCCTGTCACTTCTAGCAAGGCCGCTCTGGCTCTCGAGGACAGAAACTGAAAACTGGTTCCCAGAATTGCAGAAAGTCAATGACTGGAATTTTCTCCTGTCAGTTCTGAGCTTCTGACATGGTAACTATAAAATCCATTTATTGATTTAATGCCATGCAGAACAAAACCAGATGTAAAGAAAAATGTGTGCGATCAGAAGGAAAACACATCAATATAACACATATCGATGAAGGTAAAAGATCTAACTTTAAGGATAACCTCAAGTAAGATAAACACATAATCCCTGTGGATGTTCATTCAGACAGATTATTCCCTGGCACCACGGCACCATCAGTAAACCAGCCACTCAGCCACTGGTCTGGGTCAAGGCCGCTGCGGACGCCACACCTGTCCTCCAGGGAGTCCACAGGCTGAGTCCACAGTGGAAACTGATGCTGGGGAAGAATAACAAGATCCAGCAACAGTTCGTGCAGCCCGCTAATATCTGAAGGAGGCAGGAAATATATAATACATATGCAGAAAGGAAGTAACAGGAGCCTGCCTCCCTTTTCTCCAAGGGTTCTTTCTCTAAGAACAACCCACTGAGTCAGAGAGACAGAAAACAAAAACAAAAGTCTCTTAACACACTGCATCAAAAAATAGGCAAGGCGAGCAGTGGTACAGGCCTGCAGTCCCAGCTACTCGGAGGCTGAGGCAGGAGGATCGCTTGAGCCCAGGAGTTCAAGGCTGCAGTGAGCTGTGATCATGCCACGGCACTCCCGCCTGGGCGACAGAGCAAGACCCTGTCTGAAAACAAATAAACAAAACCAAAACACGAAAAGATCACCTCACCACTCTAGTAAAATATACTGGTAAGGTCAAAAGTCATTCTTAGGCTGGGCGCGGTGGCTCAGCCACGCCCAGCACTCTGGGAGGCCGAGGTGGGCAGATCAGATCATTTGAGCTCAGGAGTTCGAGACCAGCCTGAGCAAGAGTGAGACCCCGTCTCTACTAAAAAATAGAAAGAAATTATGTGGACAGCTAAAAATATAGAAAAATTAGCCGGGCATGGTGGCGCATGCCTGCAGTCCCAGCTACTCAAGAGGCTGAGGCAGGAGGATCGCTTGAGCCCAGGAGTTTGAGGTTGCTGTGAGCTGGGCTGACACCACGGCACTCTAGCCCAGGCAACAGAGTGAGACGCTGTCTCAAAAAAAAAATAAATAAATAAATTAAAAAAAAAAGTCATTCTTAAGGTAAGAGCAGCATAGACTTATTTCTTTCGGTGGGGGAACTCTTGCCCCTAATTTGCACTCAGTTGGATTACTCTTCTAAAAAATAGTTATTTAGTGCTCGCTTTGGCAGCACATATACTAAAATTGGAGCGATACAGAGAAGATTAGCATGGCCCCTGTGCAAGAATGATACACAAATTCGTGAAGTGGAAAAAAAAAAAAAAAAGACAGAGAGAAACATAGTTATCTGGAACAGGATGTGAGGGCCATCTGGCTGTGACCTGTCACCCGCGGATCGCCAGGGATGCTGTGGCTGCGCTGGCCGGGTGGCTGTCCCCTTCCTCCCTCGCCAGCATGCGCATCCCGCCCAAAGCTCCACCCTGGGTCTAAGGGGATGACCCTCCCAGACGGATGCAGACCATCCTCGGGTTCAGGGCAGACGAGCAGCTGAGCACCCCTGCGACAACCTCCAAACGTGCGCTCAAGGTACCCTGGAACAGAATATTCCGCCTCTGGTCATGCATTCACTGGGGGCATTTGTGTTCTTTCATCTGTGAATTACCTGCTGACAGCCTTGGCCACTTAGCTGGAACCACGACTTGACCAGTAAGGGATATGAACTTTCAACCCTTCGCAGGTGCTGGTCCTGCTGCCTGGAATGTCTGTCCGGATTTAATCCTCCAAGGCTCAGCTTTAACAGCACGAAGCCTCGGAGCTGTTTGGTGTGACCCCTGCTGACCCTGGCTAACCACCTTCCGCCCCAGAGAACTCAGCATTTTTCCTGCAAGGCACCCATCATACTCCTGTTGCGCGCCAGGAAGCAAGCCGCTTACGGGCAGGAGGCTGCCTGCTGTTCCCCTCAGCCAAACACACAGTAGGCACTCGAGACACACCAGTTAGGTGGATAAAGAGACGTTTGTGGAGCATGTCTCTAGACAAAAAGACGAATAAGATAACTCAATCATTCTCTCTGCTCCACAGCCTGGATTTCCCCATGGACTCCAGGATCTATAATCAGTGGCCAGTCCCACAGCGAGTGTGCCCAAAGGCTTGTGCCTAACGCTAGCTGTTGTAGACACAAACCAGTTAAGAATGTCCTCTATGGTATGTGGTTTGTATCACTGCCAAGAGTGTCCATATATTTTGACAGCAGCTGAGCAGGAGGTATTTGAGAGAAACACCCACGATAACCAACTAGGCGGTACTGGATTTTTCAGCTGAGCAAAGCAGATGTCAGACAATGACAGCTACAGTGTTCAACTGTTTACAGCAAGAAACTCCTTCCTCCTTCCCCAGGAAAAATCCAAAGACAAAGAATAGGCCCAGACTCAACCTCCAAATGAGAACAAATTTAAAGGTCACGCGTGGATCCCGGGCAGAGCAGAAGTATCTCAGCACATGCAGTCGGCTCTCACCCCACACCAGAGCCTGCCTTTAGAGAGATGGAACCCTTTACGGCAACTGAGGACTCACAGGACTGTAACAGTGGTCGCCCCAGCCCCCACAGATATGGAAGGGAAATATCGACGATGGGAAACAGGAAAACAGAAACAGCAAGCGTTTTCTGTCTCTCTAAAACCTTCTCACTCTTTTTGACAACAAGGACCCGCATCCCTGCTTCAGGCCAGCTTTGAGGGGAAGGGGAACGTCTTTTGTTCTTTGTGCTGTCAGAGCTGGCCCAGCCAGCCAGACCCGGTGAGGGAGGAGGGAGGTCCTGGGCGGAGGTCAGGGGATTGTCCTCAGCAGAGACGGGACCATCAGGACCGTCAACTGCAGTTGAACAGCAATTGCCTGAAGCAGAGAACCCTTCAGCAGCTCCGTATTTCTGCGTATCATTGGGACATGGCATCAGAGACAGGAGTCTCCAGCCTCCTCAGTTGCTGGCAAATCAACAAATCTCCTTCCTTCTCCTCAAGCCACTTGTCCTTGTTCCTCTGACGCAGGCTTGAGGACAAAAGCCAACCTTTCAGTAACAGAATCTCCTAAAAACAAGTTGAGGATCAACAGCTATCTGCATTTCAGATGAACGACTACTATAAAGAATAAGTTTTGCAGGTTTGTCCAGAAAATAACACGGAGTAAGCCTTTCTCCTGAATTCTCAGGCAGACTTGATGTCCTGTGACTGCCCCACAAAAGGGGGGGAAGGGTGGAGAAAGAAAGCAAAACCTCTTAAAAAGATAAAGTGTAACTCAAATTTGATCACTTTTGCTCAACTCTACAAGTAGGCCTTAGCTTCAATTTACTTCTTTATCATTATTTTTTAAAATTTTTTGTTATGTAAATGTTCAAACATTCACAAAAGTAGAGAACACCAGCCCCATGTACCCATTACCCAGGTTCAACAATCACCAACATATGGCCAATCACTCTTTTTTTTTTTTGAGACAGAGTCTTGCTCTGTTGCCCTGGCTAGAGTGCCGTGGCGTCAGCCTAGCTCACAGCAACCTCTAACTCCTGGGCTCAAGCGATCCTCCTTCCTCAGCCTCCCGAGTAGCTGGGACTATAGGCATGCGCCACCATGCCTGGCTAATTTTATATATATATATATATTTTTTTTTTTTAGTTGTCCATATAATTTCCTTCTATTTTTAGTAGAGACGGAGTCTCGCTCTTGCTCAGGCTGGTCTCGAACTCCTGAGCTCGAATGATCCACCCGCCTTGGCTTCCCAGTGTGCTAGGATTACAGGCGTGAGCCACCGCGCCTGGCCTAGCCAATCACTCTTTTCTTTTTTTAATTTCAAAATGTTAAGGGGTACACGTTTTTGCTACATGGATACCTTTTATAATGCTTAAGTTGGGGCTTTCAGTGTGTCCATCACCCAAATAGTGTCCACTGTACCAGACAGCTAAGTGTTTACCCCTCCCCTCCTCCCCCACGCCCCCTAAAGTGATTTTCAACTATAAGCCAGCACACTTCTCCCCCACGCCCCACCTCTGATTATTTTAAAATTTGCTCCACTTTAGAAATAAGTCACTTGATTTCTTAGCATCTGCTTTGAAGTTGTTTGGTTAAGAGTTAGCATTTTCTTTTTTCTTTTTTTTTTCATTCTAATACCCTAAGTTTCATGAACAATTTTACAAAGTGAGAGGGGAGGCTGGGCGCCGTGGCTCGTAGTGCTTGTAATCCCAGCACTCTGGGAGGCCGAGGTGGGAGGACCATTTGAGCTCAGGAGTTTGAGACAAAGTGCGAGTGGGAACAAAATTCATCAAGTTTGTGGGCTGTAATTTATAAAAACCAATTTTGTGAGATGTACGGTGCATTTTGAAACATTCAACAAGTCCTGTAGATTCTGACTTGTCTATCTCTTCAGGTTAGCCTTCCTTTCAAGGGCCGTTGCTTTAGGTCATTTTCTCATTGCTTCCCACCTGTCTTCCTGTGGCCCTTGCAAACACTGTAAGAGCTACAATATCATTGGATCGTGCCCTGGTTAAAATTCTAGAATGACTCATCACAACTTTGGAACGAAGCTGAAATACCTTAGTTTAGCTCCAGGTCTTTTCACCACTTGGCTCCTGCCTCTCTCGGGTCCCCTCCCCAGACCCCACGCCCACCACGTGTTCTAGCAGTGTTTCCCCGGGTCACAGTGCCGCCCTTTTGCACTCACTGGTTCACCTGCGCTTCTTCTTCCAGCAGCTTTCACTGTGTCTTCAAAGCCCCCTTCGTGGCTGACCCCTCACGCTCCTCCACCCAGTAGACCCCCTCACTCTGCTCCCTACCGAGTCACTGGGAAGGCCCCTAGACCGCGAGGAACTTGAGGGCATACAGTTGTTTTTATTGCCTTTGTTTCCCAAGGACAAAATAACATAAACTAAACAAACACATTCACATGTCTGAATAAATGCCCAATTCTCGCTATGCTCTGCTCATAAACTTTTCTTAGAAGAATAATTTATTAATACATTCATTAACCATTTGCTTTGAAATCTACAGCTTGCAGGAGCAGCTGACTTTTAAAATCTGATTAGAGGCCGGGTGTGGTGGCTCACGCCTGTAATCCCAGCACTCTGGGAGGCTGAGGCGGGTGGATTGTTTGAGCTCAGGAGTTCAAGATCAACCTGAGCAAGAGCGAGATGGTGGCGCATGCCCGTAGTCCCAGCTACTCAGGAGGCTGAGACAGGAGGATCGCTTGAGCCCAGGAGTTTGAGGTTGCTGTGAGTTAGGCTGACGCCACGACACTCTAGCCAGGGCGAACAGAGCGAGACTCTGTCTCAAAAAAAAAAAAAGAAGAAGAAGAAGTAGGAGCCTGAGAAAAAGGCCAACACAGAGGGAAACAGGGCAGAGAGAAGGTATATGAAAGGGTGGAGAACTAGTAAGATATCCCCCACCATGATCTCACTCCAGTCTCAGACTCGTCTTACTCTGGTTCCCTAGACCTTCCGCTGTGAAAGCCGGTGGAATCCCCCCATAGCTGGAATCAGTTTGAATGGATTCCTGATACTTGAAGCCCAAAGCATCCCAATCCGTGCAATCAGGACTCAGAACTGGTAAACTGCCTGAATAAATGTCCCCTTGAAGCTTGGGTCATTTCCGTTATTTCCTCCTTCCCTGTTTACGGGCTCCATACTTTGATTATTTATCTAATGTATTACCTGTCCCCTGCAGGAGACTGGCTCCTTGAGGACAGGAATGGTGTCTGTTTTGCCGAGCACCATGTCCTCAGCACGTAGAAGCCTGGCACCCAGCACACACTCGGGAGTATTTGTGGAGCTGGTCCCAGCTGCTCTACCTGAATGCTCCCTGTGAGGCTGCGGTGACAGAAGCGGTGTGATGTGGTGCTGTCGGCAGAACGGCAGTAGCAGCTGGCACATGCAAGGCAGTAAACCGCCAGGTTCCCGAGAACCCACAAGCAACCGAAGCTGCCTCCTCTGATAAAACAGCAGCCCGCTCCCGGGCAAACTCCTCGACAGCCTCCTGCATTCAGCTTACGGGAAACTGGGAAACCTTCCGCAGGCTGCTTTCTTCCCTTTTAAACGCTGTCTTGCTTTTTGTTCAGTAAAACAGACTGTACGTGAGTGATCTCCCTACAGGTGTGCAAACAGCAGCTGAGTTCTGGGTTCTCTGCCAGTGTGTCTTACAGACAACGTCCCGATGGGACACAACGTGGGCATCTGACCTTCGTAAGAGACGTTCTTGTTTCGCTGTGCAGCGCGGCGAAGTGCCGACGGCGACACGCTGCGGAGCCAACTGGGGCGCGAGGGAGCCCAGCGGGAGTCAGTCAGTCCCGTCTCCGGGGAAAACTGGGCTCCAAGTGCCCGCCACGGAAGCCCAGGCTGCGGGAGGGGCGAGGCCGGGCCTGACCTTCCGCTCCGGCCGCAGCCGTCTCACCGGCGCCACTCGCGGACGCCGCCTGCGCGCCACCGCCGAGGGGGCGGCGGGGACTCGGGGGTCCGTGAGGGGCCGGGGTCAAGTGCGGCGTGGAGAGGGGCCGGGGGCGCCGAGGCGGACAGACCCGGCGCCGGAGCCAAGACGGGGACCCCCAGGCTGCCCGCCGCGAGCACCTGCCAGGAGCACCCGCCAGGAGCACCCGGCCGCGCTCACTCACCTGCCGCCGCACCGCCAGCCGCACTCCGCAGGCCCCGCCCCGAGCGTCACTTCCGGCCGGCCGGGCGCGCAGAGCGGAAGCACGCCACCGGGACCCGGCGTCCCGCCCGCCTCGGTTGCTGAGCAACGCGGCTCTCCGGCGCGAGGCGGGTCCCGGTCTGCAGCTCCCCGGGCCGCTGACCCTGCCCCTGCCCCTGCCCGGGCCCCTCGACCGCTGACCCTGGCCCTGCCCCTGCCCCTGCCCGGCCCCTGCCCGGGCCTCCCTGACCGCTGACCCTGGCCCTGCCCCTGCCCGGCCCAGGCCCGGCCCTCCCTGACCGCTGACCCTGGCCCTGCCCCTGCCCGGCCGCCCATGCCAGGTTGCTGCCCCTGCCCCTGGCTACCCGTTTCCCCTGGTCTCTGCCCCCGCCCGCACCCAGCTTGTCACCATCGTACAGGCTGCAGAGCGTCCTCGCCCTCCCTCCATCCTCACCTGCCCTCCTGGTGCTGCTGTCTGGAGTTTCTCCGGTGGACCGTGCGCATGGTTGCTCGTGGTGGAGATGCGAGTTTTTGGCCTCGAAGGATTGTGCCAAACTGGAGTATCACCTGTTTGGACTGACAACCCTCACCCTTGTCTGGAGATTCAAGTTGTCACTCCCCAACACGAATATTATGAGGCGTTAAAAACTTGTTTTGTCAGTCTGATGGGTCTGAAGTAGCATCTCTTTCTGGTTTTTATTCCTGCTTCCATGACAATGCATTTGAGCCTCTTATGTTTATTGGCCATGTTTCCTCTTCTCTGAAATACCTGTTCACTCCCGTCTTCGTACCTACCAGTTTCTTACTGAATGGTTTGTCTTTTTCTTATTGTTTCGTAGTGCTATGTTTTGGATATTACATTTTTGTCAATGATGTTTGTTGTAAATATCTGTGATTTATCTTTACACTTCGGTGTTTGATGAACACAAGTTTGTTTGTTTGTTTTTAAAGACAGAGTCTCACCCTGTTGCCCGGGCTAGAGTGAGTGCCGTGGCGTCAGCCTAGCTCACAGCAACCTCAAACTCCTGGGCTCAAGCGATCCTCCTGCCTCAGCCTCCCGAGGCGCTGGGACTACAGGCATGCGCCACCATGCCTGGCTAATTTTTTCTATATAGTTTTAGTTGTCTGCTTAATTTCTGTCTATTTTTTAGTAGACACGAGGTCTCGCTCTTGCTCAGGCTGGTCTCGAACTCCTGACCTCGAGCGATCCTCCCAACTCGGCGTCCCAGAGTGCTGGATTACAGGCGTGAGCCACGGCGCACATACATTTTGATGCACAAATTCGGAACTTAATTTTATTAGGTGTATCTTAGTTTTTTATTTGTTTTTTAGTGGTCTTAGTCTCCTCCTCCTTGGGGCCTTTCTTGCCCTCATCCGCAGTGTGTGGCTCCACCTGCTACCTCTGCTACCTCCCAGGGGAGGCTCCCCCCCCCCCCCCCGGGATATTTTTGAATCCTAAATCCATTGTTCTCTCCGAGAGCTCAGGTACTTCAGATGTCACAGGGACTGCTGTAAGGAACCCACTCTTTTAATTTATTTAATAGTCAGATGACAATTCTGGCTTAATAGTCATTATTGAGTCAATTTTAATGTAATTCTCTAGGAATTTTTCTGCTTAATAGAAGTTTTCAAATATAGTGGCATAAAGCTAACCATCTTCTCTTAGATTTTAATTTCTCCTGTCTCTGCAGTTACAAGACCTTCCCGTTTTAACTCTTAATCTCTTTCTTGTTCCCTTTTCCCATCAATTTTTATCAGAAGTTTGTCTATTTTATCAGTTTTTTTCAAAGAAGCAACTTTTTTTTTATATTTGCCCTATGTAAAACAAAGAAACAACGTTGAAAGTTGATTCTTTCTAATGTATATTTGTTTTCTATTACATTGATTTTTGTCTTTTTAACATCTACTTTCTGCTATATTTAGTTGTATTGTTTTCTAACTCCATAAGTTGAATGCTTAGGTCATTAAATTTCAGCCTTTTAAAAAAAAGCAGCTTAAGTATTTTGGATTTCCTTTGAAATTTTGGGAAATTTTGGTGCATTTTGGTACATTTTTCACGTTTGAATATGTAGTATTTTCATTCATTTCCAAGTTTTTTGTTTTTGTTTTTAGGGTTTGCTCTGTTGCCCAGGCTGAATTGCAGTGGTGCTATCATAACTTCCCTGCAGGCTTGAACGCCTGGGCTCAAAGGATCCTCCTGCCTCAGCCTCCCAAAGTGCTGGGACTACAGGAACCAGCCATTGCCACTGGCCTACTTAACTATTTATTATTGGCTTCTAATTTAGTTGACTTGGCTGGGCGCAGTGGCTCACGCCTGTAATCCTTGCACTCTAGGAGGCCGAGGTGAGGCGGGAGGATCACTTGAGCTCAGAAGTTTGAGACCAGGCTGAGCAAGAACAAGACCCCATCTCTACTAAAAATAGAAAAATTAGCTGGGCATGGTGGTGGCACCTGTAGTCCCAGCTACTCAGGAGGCTGAGGCAGGAGGATCCCTTGAGCCCAGGAGTTTGAGGTTGCTGTGAGCTAGGCTGACGCCACGGCACTCCAGCCTGGGCAACAGAATGAGACTCTGTCTCAAAAAAAAAAAAAGAAAGAGAGAGAGAGAATTAAAGGAAAGTATAACAAAATGACTTACCAAATAGAGAATATCAATAAAGGCATAGAAATTATTTTTTAAGAAATGGTAATTCTGCAGTTGAAAAATATAATGACTAAAATGAAAGAAATCACTAGAGGGGCTTCACAGATCTAAGCTGGTAGAAGGAAGAATCAGCAAACTTGAACACAAACAAATTATCCAATATGAAGAACAGAACGAAAAATTAAGAAATTATTTGATATTTTTCTGCATGGCAGATTTGTCTATTGTTCCTTATTTATTCAGTTATTTAGCCACTTACTGATATCAGTATGGACTCATGGATGTTTATTTCATGCTTTGATATCACTGTATTTTTTGGCTCAAATTGTTCCAGCTGTGGGCAGATCTTTCAGTGGCGTGTTTCCCTTTAACCTATCCCCATCATTGTGGGGTTTGTTGTTAGTTTTGTTTTTGTTCTTCATACTTTCTTACTTTATGGCACTAAAAGATCTTCCACGTTCATCTTCTATATTTCTTGCCCCAGTCTTAGAATCAGAAACAGCCATTTCTTCAAGGAGCCTGTAGGATATTTTTAAATAGCTGCACATTATGTCATAAGGCAAATATACTGCTTTTTAATTAATCATTCTGCTATTATCAGACATTTTTGTTTTTCCTCCATATGTTGCTATTTAAACAATTAAGCAATGAATGCTTTTCATGTCTGTGACTATATTATTAGATGTGAGAAGTCTAAGAGATCCTGTCTCTAAAAAAAAAATTAAAAATATATAACTTGGGCCAGGCGTGGTGGCTCATGCCTGTAATGCGCGTAGCACTCTGGGAGGCCGAGGCGAGTGGATTGCTTGAGCTCAGGAGTTCGAGACCAGCCTGAGCAAGAGTGAGACCCCATCTCTACTAAAAAAAATATAGAAAGAAATTATATGGACAGCTAAAATATATATAGAAAAATTAGCCGGGCATGGTGGCGCATGCCTGTAGTCCCAGCGACTCGGGAGGCTGAGGCAGGAGGATCGCTTGAGCCCAGGAGTTTGAGGTTGCTGTGAGCGAGGCTGATGCCACGGCACTCTAGCCTGGACAACAGAGTGAGACTCTGTGTCAAAAAAAAAAAAAAAATGTATAACTTGTCTTAGAGTGTATTTGGATGCTTCTAGACCATGAACACACTCTTGGATTCTCACAGAGGAAGTCTGTTTTTTCCTCTCTGGGGCAGTGATAGTATTAAGTTATCATTTGTGAAAATGCTTTGTTCTTTTTTGATTACAAGCAGTCCTATGTTGTTATACCCACACCCCGCAAAATTCAGCTCCCTGCCATCATGTTTTCCCTCAGATGCTGTGATCTATTCATGCTTGGAATTGAGAAGTCAAAGAGTGTCAGTTTGCTCCTCGATTGGATATCCTTTCCTTCAGCCAGGAAGTTTCGATTGTTTGGTCTTGGCAGCAAGAATTACTGTTCTTGCCTTTGTGACTAGATTATTTGCAGGAACTAGAAATAATCTGTAGATGAGAGGCCCCGAGCACCTCAGGGCAGAATGGGCACAGTGCCCGAGCTCCACCCGTGTCTCAGTCATTCACCAGCTCTGTGACCCTCAGCCAGTTAGTTACTTAGTCCTTCCTTGACTCATAAAGTAAGGAGGCAGGTGCTGCACCCATAAAGGAGGAGCATAAATTAAGACCTCTTTTTCTCTCCTCAAAGGGTTATTTCAAGGAGAATAATAAAAATGAGATGACAGGCCGGGTGTGGTGGCTCACGTCTGTAATCCTAGCACTCTGGGAGGATTGCTCCAGATCATGAGGTCGAGACCAGCCTGAGCAAGAGCGAGACCTCGTCTCTACTAAAAATAGAAAGAAATTAGCTGGACAACTAAAAATATATAGAAAATATTAGCTGGGGATGGTGGCGCATGCCTGTAGCCCCAGTTACTGGGGAGACTGAGGCAGGAGGATCACTTCAGCCCAGGAATTTGAGGTTGCTGTGAGCAAGGCTGATGCCACGGCACTCACTCTAGCCTGGGAAACAAAGTGAGACTCTGTCACAAAAAAAAAAAAAAAATGAGAAGACATAGGTGAAAGCACATGAGTGTGTTGTCTTGTGCTCTCTCTCTCTCTCTGTGTGTGTGTGTGTGTGTGTGTGTATACTGAAATTCAAATATTAGGTGTTATAATGAGTCTCTGTGGAGGGTGAGGAAATGAAGAGAATGGTGTCATGCTGTTTCTGGTCCTGAAATGTCCTTCTTT
This sequence comes from Eulemur rufifrons, assembly GCF_041146395.1. Taxonomy (NCBI): domain Eukaryota; kingdom Metazoa; phylum Chordata; class Mammalia; order Primates; family Lemuridae; genus Eulemur; species Eulemur rufifrons. The sequence goes on from NC_090996.1 coordinate 36,548,092, forward strand.
TTAAGCTTTCAGTCTCCATGTCACAGAATGTTTCGATGCCAGAAAGGGCATTAAAGACCACAGTCCCCAGAGGCAATATAAGCATGGAACCCATATGAGGTAAGGTCCCAGGAGGGCTAAATCTCTCAGGCCTAATAGGCTATGGAAAGGAGTTTGAATTTTATTGTAAGTGCAATGGGAAGTTATGACATAATCGAATTTACAAATGTACTGCTTTGTGGAGACATTTAGTGTGTGCTTGGGGGAGGAGACTGCGAATGGAAGCGAGAAGACCCTACAGGAAGTGGCTGTTGCTGTCTCCAGTTAAAAGATGAGGGTAGCCTGGACTATGATTTAACCGGACAAACCAAGATCAGCAATGAACATTTAACACAGAAGTATGTGCGGGACAATACACGGATGCGCGCTGTAATCCTATTGCAACATACAGTAATTGCCTACATGTATGTCTCCTTTTGCCCTCCGGATGGCGGGCTGTGAGCTGACAGAGTGACGACCACGAAGTAGTAACACAGAACCCCCCTGCTTGCTTTAACTTTCACATAAATCATGTGAGAGGCAGCTTTACAATTCCCATTTCACGGAAGAAAAACACCGAGCGTCAGGGTAGCTAAACGATACGCTCGCGGTTTCATGGCCAGCCAGAAAAGCACGGGTTATATTCTCTTGTTTTGGATTGACTACGTTTTATTTTATCGCAGTTCAGCCTCAGGAGAGAGCAGTTTGAGGTCTTGCAGTTCGGAGTAAAATCAGGGTTGGGGTTTTGGCTCCGCCCTTTGGGCAACGCGCGCAAATCACTCGGAGCCTCAGTCGCAGGTCCGCTCCCCGCCCTGGAAACTACATTTCCCAGCAGGCCGTGCGCCAGCGCAACGTACTTCCTCCCGGCGTCCCCCGCGGCGGAAAAGAGTCGAACGGGCTCGAAGCCGACGCGACTATCTTTCGTCGCCGCCGCCACGCCGCTGCCGCCGCCCCCTGAGGAACCGTCGCGGTCCCCCCCCCGCCGCCGCCGCCGCCACCGGCCACTATGTCCGCCCAGGCGCAGATGCGGGCCCTGCTGGACCAGCTCATGGGCACGGCCCGGGACGGTGAGTCAGGGCGGCCGGCCAGGCGAGGGGTTGGGGCGGGAGTGAGGCGAGGTCGCCGGGCGGCCTGAGGCGGGGGCCGCGAGCGTCTGCGCCTGCGCGGGGCGCCGCTCCCCCTCCCCCGCACGCCGACCGCGGGCGCCGGGCCTTTGTCTAAAGCGGTTCGCCGGCCCGGATTCTTTCCTGGCCGGCCGTGGGTCCCGGGCGGGCTCCTCCCTCGGAGTCCGCGCCGCCAGCGGGGCTCCCATTTACCGTCCTGCGGCTTCCTCCGCAGCCGGCGCCGCTCCGCAAACTGCGGACTGGAACCAGCGTAGGCTGCCGGGTCGCTGGCAGCCGGGTGGCGGAACTCGCCGAGGCTCCTCGGGGAAGAAGCTACACCCGCGGGAGCCGGAGGGGCCTCGAGACCCCGGGCCGTTGTTGTTCTGTACCATTGCAAGGGGAGCCGTAAATTGAGCTTTTCTAACGTGGGTTCCTGCCGAGAATTTTCCCAGCCTCCCCTCCCCCTGCCACACAGGACAGCCTCTGTTTAGCCAGCGCTTGGCAGTCGGTAGGTAGGTCGTACCGTAGGGAGGAGCGCAGCATCGTGACGGTAGTCTCGCAGAAAGCGGGTGCCTCTCTGCAAAACTGTAAACCTGCTGTGACTTGTGTTTTCTTTTCTACTGAAGTAATGAAGTTGTAAGTTCACACTGGCACATTCGCAGGGCTGTGCAGATTCTTTGCACTTTATTTCATAGGTGGATAAGTGCTTTTTAGCTTTCTTTGTATATTGAGTTGCTTTTGAATTGCTTCCCATATTTTTATTTCATACAAACTGAACAATTGTGGCCCCTCTATTTTATTTATAAAGGTTCAGTGTATCTTTGCCTGCCTACATCAATCTGCAAGGGAGTTGCAGAAAAGCCTCATGTTCATCGAGCCGTGAGTCACAACCAATTTCTAAGCTGTTATAACAAAAAAGTGTTTGCTTTTTTTCACAAGTAACTTTAAAAGTGTAGTTTAGAAAGAAAACATTTTCAATAAAAAGACACTACATTAATCCTGGATGCTTGCAAATCCTAAAATATATTCCTCCTTTAGTATTACACAGCTCTGTGTCATATACACAGCTTACCTTTAAAATTTGTCACATACCACTTTGCCTTTACTTTTATGTATCATTCCCCTGACTTCCTTACTGCAGGTGTGGGCAAGAAAACTTTTCCTTTAAAACTTTTCAACAGCGGGCATAAAATTCTGCAGCTGAGGTCTTGAAGAATGCAGATGGGTACAGTATGTGTTGGAACTCACAGTGTGTATTGACTAACCTAGTTCCTTTTTTGCTTTTTTTGGTATTGTCTTGTTAAAAGTGACTCCCAGGTGCCAACTCTCTTTGTTAAGGGTGGGGCTGCAAGGGGGCTAGGAAGAATAGGTCTAGGTTATTTAATAGTCATCGGTAAAGTTAGAAAGCTTCATGTAATTTTGGGCAAAACACTGCCTATCCTATGCATCTGTCCACACGAAAAGATTAGATTAATGAGTAGCTTTTGTTGGTGGAAATTACCAGCTATGTAAGTCATATGTGGTTATTCGTGGCCCTCTGATTGGCCTGGGTCTTTGGAACCTCAATGCCCACATGCAGATGTGGGGCTAATGACCTTTGAGTGCGCAGCCTTTTACTTCTGACTCCCTGACTTCTTTGGCACAATGATGGAGTCAGATCTCATTAAGTGTGATTCTCCATGATATGCTTGGCCACAAAGGTGTATTCCACGCCAGTTGTAAATGTCTTTAGGTCAGCATTTCATTGTATTTGATGGGGAGAACACAGAAATGATAGCCTGCAAATCGTTGAGATGAATTGTTGTACCAGATAACCTTTTGTGGTTAACATGATAATATTGTCTTATTTAAAACCACAAATGAATTTCAGGAGACGAAACCAGACAGAGGGTCAAGTTTACAGATGACCGTGTCTGCAAGAGTCACCTTCTGGACTGCTGCCCTCATGACATCTTGGCTGGGACGGTAGGTGCATCTTGGGGGACTTCATGGAACACTCCAACATGGGTGGCATGTAGGCAGTGAAGGTTTTTCAGGTTGAACCTGTCTTCCTTTAATAGGCAAAAATCCCTGATGCCCTTCAGATTATAGATTTTGATGGTTTGGTGGGATTTTATATTATGGAACAAATTTCACTGCTATAAAATTCTGTCTGTAAAGTTGTCAGATATTTGTAAAGTCATTTATATTGAGATACCACTGCTAACTTATGCAAGAATTGTAATATAGCTATAGCAAAAAGTATGCTTTAGGTCAGCCTGTAGTTTTTTGCCTTTTTTTTTTTTGACAGAGTCTTGCTCTGTTTCCTGGGCTAGAGTGAGTGCCGTGGCATCAGCCTAGCTCACAGCAACCTCAGACTCCTGGGCTTAAGCGATCCTCCTGCCTCAGCCTCCCGAGTAGCTGGGACTACAGGCATGCGCCACTATGCCCGGCTAATTTTTTCCATATATGTTTTTAGTTGGCCAGGTAATTTCTTTCTATTTTTAGTAGAGACGAGGTCTTGCTCTTGCTCAGGCTGGTCTCGAACTCCTGACCTCGAGTGATCCTCCCACCTCGGCCTCCCAGGGTGCCAGGATTATAGGCGTGAGCCACCGCGCCCCGCCCAGCCTATAATTCTTTGAAGATTCTGAGTGAATTTGCTTGATTTCAAGGTGAATGTTACCAAGACTTTTGATTAAGCAAGGTACATTCTCTTCCCCCAATTCTTTGATTTTTAAAAAATAAGTTGGAGATAACATTGGTTTTGTAGTTTTGTATTATGCCACCCTTTCAAGAAATAACACACTATCCAATGAATATAGACCTGTAAAATTTTATTTTAAGTCCACTTCAGATGAGCAAAACAGATAAATGGCTACTTTTGTGGAATGTGCATTTATTCAAGATTGGATAGAATTTAAGAAAATTAAAGAGTGGAGGATTATCTATAGTGATTGAGCCACTTGGAGAAAGGGAGTCATGAAGATCACCCCATTTTAAGATGTTACAGCTCCTTCACGGGACATAAAAACTGTCTACTCATTTTAAGGGTGAAACGTCCATGGACTAGGGAACATTTTCTTCATGATTAACCATTGCTTTTATTATCACCATTGAGGGGACATCCTCTGGGAAGCCACTCAGATGTGTTAAATCTCAAGCTGGCTTTTCTGACAGCAAATACAAAATGAACGCCAAACCTCGTGCAGGGGCTCCTTGGGGTGTTGCCTGCTGTTTGACCTGGTGTCGGAAACCTGTTTGCTGTGGATTGTTGTGAGTGTGGCAATCGGTGTGGAGTAATGACTTCCACTAGTCAAAAGCAGTTTAGCTGTAGGGTCGTTGGGCAGAAGGCACAACCTGGAATGTTTGGTAAGTCCTTAGTGGAAGAAGTCAGAGGGCGCAGATAGATGTGCACTCTGGTGACGATTTCAGCCATGTTTTCCTTGGTCAGCGCCCTGTGTAGCATTGTTCTGGAACAGTGGTGAGGAGAGTCAGAATGAGGGCGTTTTCCGCAAGTGTTTATTGTTAGGTACAGACTGGACACCTGCTCTGTGCCGGGCACTAGGTTACTATGTCGGTAACAAAGTCTTGACTCTCATATAGTTGGGGAAGAAGATGGACAGCAAATAAGTAGGTGAGCAGATAATGAGCTACTTCTGGTGGGTTTTTGGACTCCCATTGCCCACGTGTGTGTGGAGCTCACGGCCCTGTGGTGCTCAGCCTTTTGCCCCTTGCCGACTTTGGCCCAGTGGTGGAGTTCTTCCATTCAGGTCAGTTTGCCTCATTCCGGTCTCTGCTCAGATGTTTTCCTACACCTCGGGGACGTCTGAGCAGAGACCTGCATGGTGAGAAAAACGCGTGACGTTTGGGGATCCGGTGCTGTGGATGGAGGAGAGAGCAGAGGGACTGGAGATGCTGCTGGCATGTCGCCTGGTGTGGATGAGGGCAGAGGGAGGCAGAGGGAGGCAGAGGCTCTGGAATCGAGCGAGTAGTGAGGAACCGTAGCCCGAACAGGGTCACTCCAGTGTTGGGGATCGGGCCTGGGCAGTGCAGCAAGAGGCTCTGAGAAGAAGCCGGCTGAGAGCGAGGGGGAAACCGAGGAGACCCCTGTGCGTGTGAGAAGGTGCTTTGTAAAGGGGTAAATGAGCAGATGTCAGAGGCCACTGAAGGTCGGGATACGGATTGGGAACAAAGGGTGAGCCTTGCTATCGCGGGATGCACAGAGGTGAGGGGTAGTTGAACTGATGGTTCTGTGGAGTTTGTGTTTTGTGACAAATTGAAATGGAATGAGTATAGTTGTTTACGATATAGCAGAAAGATAAAAGTAGTTGTGAGCCTCAGTCTGCTAAGGGCTTCTCCAGGTCCAAGGTTTTGCTCATACTGTCTCCTGCCATGAGTAGGGAGTGGGTCAAGGAGGAATGGAAGTAATCATTTTACTGAGGCTTAAGGGAAAACGTAGGGTCTTTTTGTTTGTTTTTGAGAGGATCTTGCTCTGTTGCCTGGGGCTAGAATGAAGTGGTGTCATCATAGCTCACAGCAATCTCAAACTTCTGGGCTCAGGCGATCCTACTCAGCAGGAAGGCGTGCCTGGAAACTTGCTGAGTGGATGTTGTATCTGGCCCTTTCCTTGCCAATCCCCCACAGCCCCTCCGTGTTACCAGTCACTGAATGGACAGACTGACACAAAAATAAAACTGACAAAAGCTGATTAATGTAATTTTCATGATTACAGTCCCGTTATCTCTGGGCCTAAAAGAGATGTAAACCTTTATACTGTTAAATGCATTAGTTCCAAGTAGAAAATAATAATGATAGTAAAAGAGAAGGCTTCTCAGCCATATTCTGCTTCTTAATTTTCTTTTTATAGCTGTAATATCGAAAAAATGGTGTTTAAGCCGGGTGTGGTGGTGTGTGCCTGTAGTCACAGCTACTTCGCAGGCTGAGGCAGGAGGATCACTTGAGCCCAGGAGTTCGAGGTTGCTGTGAGCTGTGACTGGCCCATTGCATTCTAGCCTGGCCAACAGAGCGAGATCCCATTTCAAAATAAACAAAAATATTTATTTGGTGATAGTTGAAATATCAAGTCATGTTACATGTTTTCTGCGGTGGGTAAGTGTTCATGTGTACGTTTTTGTTTCTTTTCCCCAGCGCATGGACTTAGGAGAATGTACCAAAATCCACGACTTGGCCCTCCGAGCAGATTATGAGATTGCAAGTAAAGAAAGAGACCTGTTTTTTGAATTGGATGTAAGTTTTATTCAATAATGATTCATTCCTACTGCAAAGAACCAAATACTGAACTAACAAGAATAACGTAACATATATAAGTCATGAAGCAAAATAATAAAATAGATAGTTGTTGTACTATCACTCTAGCTGAGAGCTAGAACATGGCAAATTCCATTTTATATGTCTACCACCCCATCACTATCCCAATGTTGTATGTATCATTTACTTTTAAAAATATTTTCATTACATATTTTTATGATTCCTTGGATAATGTTTGTTTTTGAGATTTATAAAAATGGCTCCATAGTATTTAAAGCTTGATTTTTTTTTGTTCAATATTATGTTTCTATTTACCCATGTTTTTGAGTATTGTTTGTGTTCATTGCTGCTTGAATATTTCTCAGACTATCCTTTCTGTATTCATAGACCTTTGGAATGATTCCAGTTTCTTTGCTATTGCGAATAGTATTATGAATATTTTTTAATACTTTCTTAATCATGTATATAAGGATTTATCTAGGGTATATTCCTAGGAGAGGTTTTGCTGGCTTGTGGGGGTGCCCGTGTTCATCTTTGTAAGATAGTTCTATAATGTTGCTCTTTTTCTTGTTTCTCGTTTAATAAAGTGGCTGTATCAGTTTACACCCCCAACAACAGTGCAGGTACTCTCACCAGCACTTCGTATTATCAGACTATTTAATTTTCGCGATTTAGTGGTTCTAAAGTGGCATGTCGCTGGGCACAGTGGCTCACACCTGTAATCCAGCACTCTGGGAGGCTGAGATGGGCGGATCGCTCGAGGTCAGGAGTTCGAGACCAGCCTGAGCAAGAGTGAGACCCCGTCTCTACTAAAAATAGAAAGAAATTATCTGGCCAACTAAAAATATATATAGAAAAAAATTAACCGGGCATGGTGGTGCATGCCTGTAGTCCCAGCTACTCGGGAGGCTGAGGCAGTAGGTTCACTTAAGCCCAGAAGTTTGAGGTTGCTGTGAGTTAGGCTGACCCCACAGCACTCACTCTAGCCCGGGCAACAAAGTGAGACTCTGTCTCAAAATAAATAAATAAATAAATAAAGTGGCATGTCATTGTAGTCTTAATTTGCATTTATTTGGTCTTTAATAGTTGTGATATTTAATTTACATCAGTAAATCAATCAATTTAGAGTAACATTCTTCAGCTTTTTTTCCATTGTCCTCCAAAGGAGCGTTTTTTTTTTTTTTTTTTTTTTTCCCACTACCCCTAAAGTCAGGGTCTTGCTCTGTCTCCCGTGCTAGAGTGCAGTGTCCTTATCATAGCTTGCTGCAACCTCAAACTCCTGGCCCTGAGTGATCCTCTAGCCTTGGCCTCCCAAAATGCTAGGATTTTAGGCATGAGCCACATGCCTAGCCCAAAGGAGCCTTTTTTAGATTTTTTTTCCCTAATTGTCCCCTGCCAGTGAAATTTTGATACCACAGATAACCCTGCATATGTGTTTATGTACTGTGATCCTTTACTGGGCCACACAAACCATTGTAATATGTAAGATTTTTTTCTTTGGGACCAGTTTTCACTCCTGTCCCTGTCCAGAATACATGATTTAGAGTCCCTTGATTTGATTTTATTTTATTTACTATTTTTTGTTTTTGGAGACAGAGTCTGGCTCTATTGCCTGGGATAGAGTGCCGTGGCGTCAGCCTAGCTCACAGCAACCTCAACTTCCTGGGCTCAAGCAATCCTCCTGCCTCAGCCTCCCGAGTAGCTGGGACTACAGGCATGCACCACCGTGCCCGGCTAATTTTTTCTATATGTATATTTTTAGTTGTCCAGATAATTTCTTTTCTATTTTAGTAGAGATGGGGTCTCGCTCTTGCTCAAGCTGGTCTCAAACTCCTGACCTCGAGCGATCCTCCCGCCTCGGCCTCCCAGGGTGCTAGGATTACAGGCGTGAGCCACCACGCCCGGCCTAGATTTTAATACTTTTTTATCCTTTATCCTCCATCACTAGCATGACAGAGTCAGTGCCACTGCATCCCAGGCTGGGCTGCAGGTTTGGTGCCGTTCAGGTCCCTGAGTGAAGAGTGGGCAGAGATTGAGCATGGGATGAGGGAGCCAGTAGAAGCACAAAACTCAAGGAAAAAGGTCTCCCAGTGACATTGCAGAATAATTTGTTTAAACCAGTAGTCTTAAAAAGTGATTAAAATTGAAATTCTTTTTCAAATACATTCTTTAACAACACAGTATACCCTCAGTGTTGAATCTTTGAATTAACTAAAAATGTCTCTACCAATGGCTTAATTAACAGCTGGGGCTTAGAAATGGAAATTTTTTATATTTCGAGTTTTATTTCGTCAATAACCTGCCAATGTTTATTTAAAGAGGCCAGTACCTTAAGACATCAGGTTTCAGAAACTCTGACAGGTGTACAGACATCGGTTAAAATCTCAGGTTTTTTGTTTGTTTGTTTGTTTGAAACTGTCTTACTCTATTGCCCGGGCTAGAGTGCCGTGGCGTGAGCCGTGCTCACTAGCAACCTCAAACTCTGGGCTCAAGCAATCCTCCTGCCTCAGCCTCCCAGGTAGCTAGGACTACAGGCACGCACCACTATGCCCGGCTAATTTTTTCTATTTTTAGTTGTTTTGGCTAATTTCTTTCTATTTATAGTAGAGACAGGGTCTCGCTCTTGCTAAGGCTGGTCTCGAACTCCTGAGCTCAAGCAATCCTCCCGCCCTGGCCTTCCAGAGTGCTGGGATGACAGGCGTGAGCCACTGTGCCAGCCTAAAATCTGTTTTAGTAATATACCTTTTGGATCATAAACCTAAACCAGAATGTCAGTTCACTTTTTAAATGCCTGACTAATGCTAGAGAATGAATTAATGAATCAAAGAAATTGAGACCACAGGAGATTGAAATATATATAGTAATTTAATATATTATGAAGGGTGTGTGTTCAACCAGTATGTAGCAGAAGGGTGTCAATGAACAATGTTTAAAACTATGCGTTGGCCAGTTGGAAAAATGCCAAGTTGGATCCCCCCAAAATGAATTTTGTTTTGTCATCTTGAGGTGTTATAAAGCATAGAAGCTTTAAGAGAAAGATACATACATTTGTCTGTATAAAATTTAAAATATCACATCAAAAAGTCTTATACACAAAAACAGTTCTGGAGATCTAACGTATCATGGTAACTATAGTTAATAATGGTATATTATATACTTGAAATTTGCTAAGAGTAGATCTTAACTATTCTCGCCACCAAAAAAAGGCAGGGCTGGCCACAGTGGCTCATGCCTATCGTCCCAGCACTTTGGGAGGCTGAGCGGGGAGGATCCCTTGAGGCCAGGAATTTGAGGCTGCAGTGAACTGTGATCATGCCACTGCGCTCCAGGATAGACTACAGAGCAAGACCCTGTCTCTTTTAAAGTAAATAAATGAAATGGTAGCTATGTGAGGTAATAGATACGTTAATTAGTTTGGTTGTGTACATATATTAAGACATCACGTTGTACACTTTGAATATGTCCAATTTTTGTCAATTATATCTCAAAGTTGGATTAAAAATATTCACATAAAATAAGTCAAACTGAGACACATTATTTGCAGTGTGTATGAGGATGAACTAGTTTCCTTTATATATAAGATTATTCATGATTGACAGGAACAATATATGTAAACATATGCATGTATAATACATACATAGCTCATTGGAAAAATGGGCAAAGGACACAAAAGGACATTTCCTAGCGAGCATCTAATCCTTTGCTCACCCTGACTCTGAACTGAAGAGGTGAGGAGCTGAGTGGTCCTGATAACTCCTGGATAATTTCGCAGCTTCTCAAGACGGCGAAGCACGTGCCAGCAGTGCCAGCTCTGAGAGCACATCTGCACAAAGATAAATGAGCTCCAGATTGTGAAGGGCGGGAACGAAGCAGACCTCAGTAAGGAGCTGGTTGTCGTAGGTAGCTCTTGGTTTGGCGAAAGGAAACAAAGCCGTGGAGAGAGAATGAGGTAGTTCAGTGTGTGCTGATGTGAACTCAGCTCTAAGATGAGTTGTCAAGAGGAAACGCAAAGCATGATGTGATGTTTCTGTAGTGTGTGTGTGTTTTTTAAGGGAGGACGTTGTACACTCCTTGACATGCTTACGCGTGTAGAGAGTAGTTTGAGGGGAACCCAAGAGATGATGAACACTCTTGTCTTGCGGAAGTGGGTCAGAGGGCTGGGGCAGATTAGACACCTTTTTGTACTGTGTGAAAATTTACCATATATGGGAATTACTTGTTCAATTAAAAAGATAGACACTCCTTCCCCCAACTCTCTAAAAGCCGTTTTTTTTTTTTTTAATTGAAGATTTCTAGCACACATGTTCAAAGAAAAAATCATTTTTGACCTTATAAGAGGCTCATATTAAAATGTTTGGTAACTGGCCAGGCACAGTGACTCCTGCTTGGAATCCTGCCACTTTGGGAGGCTGAGGCAGGAGGATCACTTGAGGCCAGGAGTTTGAGACCAGCCTGGGCAATACGGCAAGACCCTGTCTCTACAGAAAGTTAAACAATTAGCCAGATGTGGTGGCACACACCTGTAGTCCCAGCTACTCAGGAGGCTGGGGCAGGAGGATCCCTTGGGCCCAGGAGTTCGCAGTTGCAGTGAACTATGATGATGCCTCTGTACTCCAGCCTGGGTGACTGAGTAAGAACCTGTGTCCTTAAAAAGCAAAAAAAGAATATTTCAGAAACAGAACTATGTTCCTGTTGCTTCACAGTAGGAGGCTCAGGAATTGGAACCAGTTGACCTGTTAATTTTTTTTAATTTATTAATTTTTATTTTTTCTTTAATTGTTATTTTTTTGAAAGACGTGTCATCCTTGCACAGGGGCCAGTGCTAGTCTTCTCTGTGTCATTTCAGTTTTTAGTACATGTGACCTGTTAATTGTAAAGGTCCCTGTCAGCCCTTGGCCTAATTAGCTGTTGAAGATTATGGCCTAGATCAATTATTTCCTTAGGATTGCAGTATCTGTTACTAATTTTTAAAATAAGTAGAGCATTCATGTATTTTCAATTCAAAAGATGCAGGAAGTATGTTGTAAAAACCTCCCTCTAGTTCTGGTTATTAGCCACCTGGTTGCCTCCAAAGGTAAACCAGTTGTTAAGTTTCTTCTGTTTAGAGTTTATGTGGATACGAGAGGGGATAAGTATATCTATATTTTTTCCTTGTACACAAATGGTAGTCTACTGTACACCTATTCTACACCTCCCCCACCCCACCGCCTCTTTTTTTTTTTTTTTTTTTTTTTGAGACAGTCTTGCTCTGTCTCCAGACTAGAGTGCCGTGGCGTCAGCCTAACTCACAGCAACTCAAACTCCTGGGCTCAGGCGATCCTCCTGCCTCCCGAGTAGCTGGGAGTACAGGTGTGTACCACCACGCCCAGCTAATTTTTTCTATTTTTAGTAGAGACGAGAGTCTCACTTTTGCTCAGGCTGGGCTTGAACTCCCGACTTGAAGCCATCCTCCTGCCTCAGCCTGCCAGGGTGCTGGGATTACAGGTGTGAGCCAGTGCGCCCTTCCTAAGGAGTTTTCTTACTCCTTTTTGTGACTGCATAGTATGTCAAAGAATGGGTGTCTGTGATATATGGCCAGTCCCCCATTGGTGGTCGTGGTTGTGCATTGCACACTGGCGTGTTAGGGGTTTATCTGAAAAAGATTCCCAGGTGTAGAACTGTTGGGTCCGAAAGGTGTGTATATTTGTCATTTTGGTAGATAGCCCCAAAGTTCTCTCCAGAGGGGCGAATGCTCCTACCATTGGTGTATGGGAGGTTCTTTTTTTTTTCCTTTTGAGATGGTTCTTTCTCTGTTGCCCAGGGTAGAGTGCATTGGCATCATCACAGCTCACTCCAGCCTCAAACTCCTGGGTTCAAGCGATGCTCCTGCCTCAGCCTCTAGCCTAGCTGGGACTATGGCTGTCTGCCGCCACACCAGGCTAATTTTTCTATTTTTTGAAGAGATGGGATCTTGCTATTATCCAGGCTGGTCTACAGCTCCTTGGCTGAAGCAATTCTCCCGCCTCAGCCTCCCAAAATGTTAGGATTGCGAGGTAGTTCCCATTTTTACAGGTCTTTGTTAGCATAGCCGGGTACCAGACTTTCAGGTCCTCCAGTCACGGAGGTATAAAAAGGTATTTGTCAGCTTGAGCTTAAGAGTGAGACTTGGGGCACATTTTCCGCAAATTTGCTTGGTTTATGATGTTTTGTTAGATTTTCAGAACAACACCCATCAGCTTATTTCCAGACTGTCTTTAATAGACCAACTAAGACCGGGTCTGATTATATGTAGTTCTTCTGTCTTACAAATCTACAGTATAGTAGTTAAGTTTTTCTAGGTGAGCTATCGTGGGTTAGAGAGTTGGGTCCCTCTGCAGGGGGTTGGAGGCATGTGGAGCACTCAGCACAGCACAGGGCACCTGTGGCTGTGACAGTTCTCACTGACCACAGCCGGTTGTCCTACCCTCTTCTGTTGATCTGTAAACTGGGCTGGTGCTGACGGCCTCAGTTGTTAGGGATAAGTGCAGGGGCTTTGGAGCCAGCCCACAAGGGTCCCTGCTTCCTGACTGTTACTTAGCAGTTTGACGGGTGTATTTCGGTTTCACCGTGAGAGAGAGAGAGAGAGAGAGAGTTCCTCTGCAGAAGTTTTATCTGAAATGGAGAGACACTTTGAAGGGAGGGAGAGGGGCGCTGGACCAGAGAGAGCCACCTGTTAAAGAACTTGGCAGCTAAAAGATCTTTTCGTGGTTTGCTTGTTCTGTGTTGTGGAGTTTGCCGTTTAGTTTTTAGGTTATCAGACATCTGAATCCACGGCCCATTTGGATTCTGCTTACGTGCAGGTAATTGCTTTTATTGGTAAGCACATTGCCAGGTTGTTGGGTGTCTGTTCCCCATTTGACCCTGGTGAGTGGATCCTTGGGTCTGTCTCAGGTGTGTGATTTCTCTGCTTGGGGAGAGAGTAGAGGACCACTGCTCGGGTGAGCCTGGTACATCTCGGGCTGGTCTGTCGTCTCAGGTGAGCACAGATGGCACAGAGCCCCTCGCCAGCTCGCTGGCACTGTGGTCCTGGTGAGCTCCGGCCAGCTCTCCCTCTTGCCAGGAACTACGGCGTACACGGTGTCTATGCCAACAAATGCGTATAAGCAAACAACTGCCACATCATTTGTTTTCTTGATTCTCTGATTTGAATGTAGTGAAATGTGTTACCAGAGAACATTTGGATGACCAGCAGGAGGAAATTTTGAATTACAGAATTGCAGAGTAATACCTGGGAGCTGTACTCCGTGAGTGAGGGTAGTGTGGCACTTCTGCAGCTTTCTGGGAGACTTGGCACCGTCACGGGAGCTTCTTCCCTGTCTTGACCTTCTCCCAAGTATGAATTTATTTGAAAAAGATACTCAAGATTGTTGGAGGGAACCATAACCCTCCCCAGCGTCGCTGTGATCCGTTGCAGGCTGCGCTGGTCTTTGTGCGGCCCTTTCCTGCAGCTGCGCCCTGCTCTCGCCTGTCCGTCTTGGGACCGGGGTACAGGTGACCACTTCTTGGTCTGTTGTCCTAACTTTCATCTGGCTTGTCTCCACTCAGTTTTCTCTATTTTTTGGTAATAGATCATGCTGTGGAAACCTGTCATGACTGCTAAACGCACTGTCACATTTGACATCATGCTGGCATTAGCAAGCTGACTCACAGTGTAACGTGGGTGTTTCTTATTCGAAGAGTGATGTCCTGTTTGTGTGTTTTTCTGAAATCACACTGGCCTTTGTTTAGTTATGGCACATTAACTTGAGCATATGTGACGCTTACTCATTAGTTTCTGGTTGTTTCCTACCAACTCTTTTCAGAGCAATTTGATTTCTAGAGTTTCGTTTCTTTTTCTTTTTTTTTTTTTTTTTAATCTCTTTGGGTAAATAGTAACCAGTTTTCCTGCTACTGTAGACAATAGGCAAATGTCTAAATGTATTCACAGCTCTCAGTAATATTTGTTCTGTTGTTTTGTTTTTGAGGTGAAAGGGGGGACTCTGCCCTTAGAACATGAGGGAACAGTATTTGCGTGGCTCACAGAGACCAGTGAGTACACCACGTGCATCTCCCACAGCTCCGGAAGAGGCCTCTAGCACTCGGGTCGGCCTTCTCTACCCTCAGAGAACTCTGTTGATTGTGGCCATGTGTTTTAATTTTCCTCAAAACTTCTTGACAATGGTGTTGAGGGTTGGGGGCCCTTTTATAAGTTTCGGAAATAAACAAGTAAATTGGATGAGAAATCTGCTTCTGAACAATCGTTTGGTTTAACAGATCTCCCTAATTTAATGCAGTGATGAATGTGTTAGCTTCAGTGTAGTTTAAGATCTTCCCATTGAACCTGCGGGCTTTAAGAAACCAACCCAGGAGGGTATTTCCTGCCAAACAAAGGAGCACTGAGACTGTACACGTAAATGATTATAGCTCTGCTTTTCCTGTGCTAGGCAATGGATCACTTGGAGTCCTTTATCGCAGAATGTGATCGGAGAACCGAGCTTGCCAAGAAACGGCTGGCGGAAACACAGGAGGAGATCAGTGCGGAAGTTTCTGCAAAGGTATGCCCGGTGGCTTCAGTGTGAATCACTATCTTGCAGATAACTGGGTTGTTGGAAGCTATTAACTCACCAGCAGCACTGATTGCGTGGCTGCAGGGCAGATAGGACTCCCCGCCTTACCCGAGGAAGGACAGACGGCCGTCACTGTGTGTCGGTGAACTCACCCCCTTAGGAGCTGCTGCCTCTGTCCTTATTTTTTTTTCCTGTCTGTTTTTTAACCTTCTATACATGTTTTTTAAACTTTGTTTAACGTCCCCACATACAGCAGAAAACAGGAAAACTTTAATGGGAAATGATCAAACCGTGGTGTATCCATGTCATGGGAGGAAGAAGGCGATAGATCTGTGTGTATAATGATTAGCCTGAGTGTCAGCTGCATCATTCTTCTGTTTCCCCTTTAGTGGAACCGAGTCCATTGTTTTTTCTATCCAGTATTGAAAAGAAAGCATTTCTTAGGATATATGCAATTGCTAATTGGACCAAAAGTGCTATTTTGTTTCTAAGTTAAATCTTAGTAATTAGGTGTTTTGCTTACAGCACAAGTTTGTGTGCGGGATTTTGGGTTTTTTGTTTGTTTGTTTGAGACAGAGTCTCACTCTGTCTCCCGGGCTGGAGTGCAGTGGTGTCAGCCTCGTTCACGGCAACCTCAAACTCTTGGGCTCAGGCGATCCTCCTTTCTCAGCCTCCCGAGTAGCTGGGATTATAGGCGTGAGCCATGGCACCCGGCCAAGTTTGTGTGTTTATATCTAAACATTTTATTACCCATACCCAGAAGATTGAACTGTTATAGAAGACATTAAAAAAAGCCTGGAGGCCGGGCATGGTGGCTCACGCCTGTAATCCTAGCACTCTGGGAGGCCGAGGAGGGAGGATCGCTTGAGGTCAGGAATTCAAGACCAGCCTGAGCAAGAGCGAGACCCCGTCTCTACTAAAAATAGAAAGAAATTATCTGGTCAACTAAAAATATATATAGAAAAAATTAGCTGGGCATGGTGGCACATGCCTGTAGTCCCAGCTACTCGGGAGGCTGAGGCAGGAGGATCGCTTGAGCCCAGGAGTTTGAGGTTGCTGTGAGCTAGGCTGACGCCACGGCACTCTAGCCTGGGCAACAGTGCGAGACTCTGTCTCAAAAAAAACCTGGAAAACGACCACATATGATCCTTGGAACAACATTTGAGGTGACAGATGCCACTGCTTTATTGAAATACAGCAGACAGGTTTAGTTTAGGGTCAGAATCTCAGTGGTGGCAGTAAGTATGCATGTGTAGATCTTTCTCTGTTCCATTTACTGTCAGTAGGACAAATTGCAAATGCAGCGGGAGAAACACTTGTTTCCTTTGCAAACTCTTGTGGTTTTAGATGCCTGCTTACTGGTTTGTTTCTCTCTCCTTTCAGGCAGAAAAAGTACATGAATTGAACGAAGAAATAGGAAAACTCCTTGCTAAAGCTGAGCAGCTAGGGGCTGAAGGAAATGTGGATGAATCCCAGAAGATTCTTATGGAAGTGGAGAAAGTTCGTGCAAAGAAAAAAGAAGCAGAGGTTGGTGAGAGAAATGTCTTAGAGAAAGGAGAATCTTAGTAATTTGATGGTCTTGGCCATTTTGACTACTGTTAAGCCATGCCTGCATTTTATTAAAAAAAAATTAATAAACTTTATTTTTTAAAGCAGTTTTAGGTACATAGCAAAACTGAAAGTCCAGGGATTTCGCATGTATTCCCTTCCCCACACAGACTCCCCCATTATCAGCATCTCCCCAAGGGGGGTGTGTGTGTTACAATCAGTGGGTCTGCCTGACACATCATTATTGCCGCACTGCACAGTTTCCGTGGGGATTCACTCTTGGGCATTGTATTTCCTGTGGGTTTGGAAACACGTATAAGGACGTGTGTCCACCGCTGTAGTGTTATACAGAGTAGTTTCACTGCCCCTAAAATTCCTCAGTGCTCTACCTATTTATCCCTCCTTCCCCTAACCGTTCGTAACCACTGATCTTTTTCTGTAGTTTTGCCATTTCCAGATTATCATATGGTTAGAATCATACTGTACGGTTAACACTTGAACACAGATTTGAACTGCGAGTCCATTCACTCATGGAAAATACTCAATTGGAAAATTTCTGAAGATTTGTGACAATTTGAAAAAACTTGCAGATGAACCTTCTAGCCTAGAAATAGCAAAAAAAAAAAAAAAAAAAAAAAAAAATTAAGCAAAAGACTGAGCATGGTGGCTCATGCCTATAATCCTAGCACTCTGGGAGACCCAGGCAGGAGGATCGTTTGAGCTCAGGAGCTCAGTGAGACTAGCCAAAGCAAGAGCGAGACCCTGTCTCTACAAAAACATGTAAAAATTAGCTGGGAGTGGTGGTGCATGCCTGTAGTCCCAGCTGCTTGGGAGACTGAGGCAGGAGGGTCGCTTGAACCCAGGAGTTTGAGGTTGCAGTGAGCTATGATGATGCCACTGCACTGTAGCCTGGGCAACATAGCAAGACCCTGTCTAAGAAATTAATTACTTAATTAAAAGGCATGTTGTGAATGCATGAGGTACATGTAGATACTAGTCTGCTTTATCATTTTCTACCATAAAATATTCACATATCTATTATTAGGGGAAGTTAAGATTTATCAAAACTTACGGACACACCTGGGTGTGGTGGTGTGCACCTGTAGTCCCAGCTACTCGGGAGGCTGAGGTGGGAGGATGCTTGAGCCCAGGAGAGTGAATATATCCTGGGCAATATGGGGAGACCCTGTTTCTGGTGGTGGTGGTGGGGGTGGATTGTGCACACACTTACAGACTATACATGGCACCATTTGTAGTCGAAGAGATGTGAACACACTTGAAGATGTAGTGTTAAATCAGCTCTGCATAAAATTGATTGCAGTGCACACTGTACTATAATAATTTTGTAGCCACCTCCTGTTGCTATTGTGGTGACCTCAAGTTGCAAGTATCTGCGTAAAACACTGTATAGTGCCTGTGTCTCGGAATGAGCAGTTCATCTCTAGTAAATAGCATAGTGCAGTAAAAAGTGGTCTCAGCCAGCCGGGTGCAGTGGCTGAAGCCTATAATCCCAGCAGTTTGGGAGCAGGGCGGGGGGATCACTTGAGGCCAGAAGTTTAAGACCTGCCTGGGCAACGTAGTGAGACCTTGTCTCTACAAAAATATTTAAAAATCAGCTGGGTGTGGTGGTGTTGACCTGTGTTCTGGCTACTTGGGAGGCTTAGGTGGTTGGATCACTCGAGCTGAGGAATTCAAGGTTACAGTGAGCCATGATTGGGCCACTGCACTCTGGCTTGGGTGACAGAGCAAGACCCTGTTTCTTTTAAAAAAGGAAAAATGGTCTTGTGGTTCCTGGTTGGTTTTCCTTGTGTTTAGCATAATGCCATAAACTTGAGTAAGACCATGGGGCCCCCATGAAGTGCAATGTTAGAAGTGCTCCCGGGAAGCAGAGAAAAGTCATGACATTAGAAGACAAGTTGGATTGCTTTGATACGTGCTGTACATCGATGTCTGTAGCTGCGGCTGCCCCCATTTCAGTCACGTGATTCATCTTGTAAACAGGCAACATGAATATATGAAATCAATAAATACAGTACAGTAAACGTTTTCTTTACCTTACAATTTTTTAAATAACATTTTGTTTTTTCTACCTCACTTTATTGCAAGAATAGGGTATATAGTATATATACAAATTATGCGTTACAGCCTGAGCAATATAGCAAACAGACCTTCATCTCTGCAAAGGGTTAAAAAATGAGCCAGGTGCGGTGGGGCGTGCCTGTAGTCCTCGTTAGGTTGAGGTGCCACTGCGCTTCAGCTGCCCTAGGCAACAGCGAGACCTTGTCTTGGGGTCTTTTTTCTTGGTTCAATAATAAATTAACCGTAGCTTACTTTTACTTTATAAACTTTTAAATTTTTTAACTTTCTGACGCTTGCATAACACTTAGCTTAAAACACGAACATGTTGTATAGCTGTACAAAAATATTTTCTTTATATCCTTATTCTATAAGCTGTTTTCTATTTTTAAATCTATTTTTTTTTTTACTTTTTAAACTTTTTGTTAAAAACTAAGACACAGGCGGGACAAGGTGGCTCACACTTGTAATCCCAGCACTTTGAGATGCCAAGGTAGATCACTTGGGCCCAGGAATTTGAGGTTACAGTGAGCTATGATTGTGCCACTGCACTCCAACCTGGGTGACAGTGGTCCAGAATGTAGTAAGACCCTGTCTCTTGAAAAAGGAAAGAAAAACTAGGGCACAAACACGCACGTTAGTCGAGGCCTACACAGGGTCAGGATCTCCTCACTGTCTCCGCCTCCACATGCTGTGTCTCACTGGGCACTAAAATTTCGTGGAGCTGTCGTCTCCTCTGATAACAGTGCCTTCTGGATGCTCTTGAAGGACCTGCCTGAGGCTGTTTTACAGTTAAAAAAATTTTTTTTTAATAAGGAGAAGAAGCAGACTCTAATGATAAAAGAATAGTGAGTACATAAACCAGTAACGTTTCTTCTCATTATCACGTATTATGTACTGTACGTAATTTATTGTGCTAGACTTTTATGCCTTTAGGAGTGGGGAGATTTGTTTACACCAGCATCACCGGAGGCACAAGTAATGCGTTGTGCTTACAGAGGCTGTGGTGTCACTGGTAATAGGAGTCTCTTCGCTCCATTATCACCTTTTTTTTTTTTTTTGAGACAGAGTCTCTCTCTCTCTCTTCCCCGGGCTAGAGTGCCGTGGTGTCAGCCTGGCTCACAGCAACCGCAAACTCCTGGGCTCGAGGGATCTTCCTGCCTCAGCCTCCCGAGTAGCTGGGACTGCAGGCATGCGCCACCACGCCTGGCTAATTTTTTCTATATAGTTTTAGTTGTCCAGCTAATTTCTTTCTATTTTTTTTTTTGGAGAGACGGGATCTCGCTCTTGCTCAGGCTGGTCTCGAACTCCTGAGCTCAAACGATCCGCCTGCCTCGGCCTCCCAGAGTGCCAGGATTACAGGCGTGAGGAGTTTGAATACATCCTGGGCAACTCCCACACCCGGCCTGGAATTTATTTTGAAAGATGTTAGAGGATGGTATTTAAAGTTTCAAATGGGATGGGATAGTATCACAAGTATCTGTGTACTCACCATACCATTTTTCCTCAAGGCTTTTTTTCCCCCCTTTTAATAAAAGATGTAGCATATTGCAGTGGAAATGCAAGTTCTTGATACTTCCTCTCTGGTCCCAGCGCTCTCCCTGCCCAGAGGCAGGTGCTAGTTTGCATTCAGCACATGTTCTTCAGTTCTGTCTTCGCCCGTCTGTACCCATCAGCTGTGTAGGTGGAGAGTACAGTGTGTGTGATACGCATTTTAATAATCCTGCATTAATTAATGCTGCTATAATACACGTGCTTTTCTGCAAGCTGGGTTTTCACTCAGCATTGTTTGTCGGGGTCTCCATGTTGCTCTGTATAGATCTATTCAGTTTATTGCCATAGGGTTGCACTGTATGAACATGACTGTTCATTGGCAATTCTCTGGATTATTGGTTCTGTAGTGAATGTCCTTGTTCCTTCTGTCTGCTGGTGCGCATGCAGGAGTGTTCTAGGACACACACCTGGCAGTTTCTGGGTGGTGGTGCATACTTGTGCCTTTTCGACAGGTAGGTTACTAAATTGCACTCCACGTTAAGTGTGCTAAGACTCGTACCAGCAGCCTATGAGAGCATCTGTTTTTGTACGTCTTTGCCAGTTTGGTGGGAGTGACTTTAATTTGCATTTCCTGGGGAATGTTTAAATGTGTAAATTAATGGAAGATTACGTCCATATTCACAGTTCCTTTAAAAAAGGATAAATGACTATTGAAGTGCATTTCTTAATCTGGATCTCGAAAGGAGTATTTTAACTTGAGCGCAAGCGCCGGTACCTGTGACCATGGTTTCGTTGCTTTTGTGCTTGGTGTATTTGCTGTGAGGCTGAGTGAGATGTTTACTGTATTGGACTCAAGACTGCAGTGGCTTCTGGACAGAGTGTGTTTTGTTCTATTCTGTTGTACACAATTTTTTCTTGTAAGAATGTGTCTAATATGTCTGTCCTTCCAAACATTAGCTCTTGGGCTGCACTGGGGTGCCGTTTCCTGGACACTGGGGCAGAGGCCCCATGGCTTGCTGTGTATTGTTTGTTCAAGATTCTGCCTTCTGCTCGGGTCCTTGCAAAGCTCTTGTCTCGCAGAAACAGAGACCTACCTTCCCTCCTGGTCTCTGAGAACAGTCCTGCTTATCTGAGTGTTTGGAATGTTCCTTGTTACTTTGATATCATGACTGTTACTTCATTTCTTAAATAAACAATGATAATTGAATTGGTTACAAATATCTGACCTTTGTGAACAATCCTGTTTTTAATATTTATTTTAAAAGTCACCTCTGTCATCTCATCAGATACTCCCATTTTGAAGGTTGTGTACATGGAAGCAATTCTGGACACCTCAGTTCCATCTCTGTTCCCTTTCTCCAGGAAGAATACAGAAATTCCATGCCTGCATCCAGTTTCCAACAGCAAAAGCTGCGTGTCTGTGAGGTCTGTTCAGCCTACCTTGGTCTCCATGACAACGACCGTCGTCTGGCAGACCACTTCGGCGGCAAGTTACACTTGGGGTTCATTCAGATCCGAGAGAAGCTTGATCAGTTGAGGGTACGGTAATGCCTTGTGTTCTGGAGACCTGAGGAGTCTTATGGTTGTCTTCACATTTCTTTTCTTTTGGTTTTTTTTTTTTTTTTTTTGAGACAGAGTCTCACTCTGTTGCCCGGGCTAGAGTGCCATGGCATCAAGCTCACAGCAACCTCAAGCTCCTGGGCTTAAGCAGTCCTCCTGCCTCAGCCTCCCGAGTAGCTGGGACTACAGGCATGCACCACCATGCCCAGCTAATTTTTTTCTATATATATTTTTAGCTGTCCAGATAATTTTCTTTTTTTTTTTTTTTTGACAGTCTCGCTCTGTTGCCCGGGCTAGAGTGAGTGCCATGGCGTCAGCCTAGCTCACAGCAACCTCAAACTCCTGGGCTCAAGCGATATTCCTGCCACAGCCTCCCGAGTAGCTGGGACTACATTTCTGCACTACCACACCTGGCTAATTTTTTAAGAAATTTTTTGTAGAGACACTGCACCCAGCCCCGAATTTTTAAAATGTCATGGTATAGTATTTTTTCATGTATTGTCTTCATTGAGCACAAAGTTTTAAATATGAATGTGGGGGGGTGTGGGGGCAGGGGCAATATATGTAACCTAAACTTTTGTACCCCCACAATATGTTGAAATAATAGTAAAAAATGAATGTGTTCCTGTTTCCTAAGAGTTTCTCTTAGGTTTTTATTTTTATTTATTTTTTCTTTTTGAGACAAAGTCTCACTCCATTGCCCCGGGTGGAGTGCAGTGGCGTCATCATAGCTCACTGCAACCTCAAACTCTTGGGTTCAGGTGATCCTCTTATCTCAGACTTCCAAGTAGCTGGGACTACAGGTGCATGGCACCACACTCAGCTAAATCTTTTTAAAATTTTATTCTTTGTAGAGATGGGGTCTTGCTATTGCCCAGGTTGGTCTCGAACTCCTGGGCTCAAGCGATCCTCCCGCCTCAGCCTCTCAAAGTGCTGGAATTGCAGCTGTGAGCCACCACGCCCGGCCTCTCTTAGGTTTTTAAATGGCCAATACTGAGATCATATAAAGGTGCTTAGTTAAGTAGCATTCACACTGTAGCGTGTATAACTTGCTCTTTCTTATTTCCCTGTTTTTCGTTTATTTAGAAAACTGTGGCTGAAAAGCAGGAGAAGAGAAACCAGGATCGCTTGAGGAGGAGAGAGGAGAGGGAGCGGGAGGAGCGGCTGAGCAGGAGGTGAGCCTGGGGCGCTGGCACACGGGACCCTGCTCCACCCTTTGAATTGTTGCTTGGAGTGGTCGAGATCTGCTAAATATCGAAGTGGTGTTATAAGAAAAATAAGTGAACTCGCAGCATGTTCAGTCTGATGGAGTGTGGACAGGCCGGGGACTGTGTAGCTGCCAGGGAAGGGCTCTGGGGCCAAGTGGTTAAAGGCAGTGTGTGGGCTCTGGCGCTCACGACAGTGCGGAGAGGCAGAGGAGGGGCGGGCAGGAGGTGCCTGCCACCCTGTGGCTCGCAGTTGGGGTGGAGGCCGTGGAAGTTGGGGGAGCTGGTTGGAGGCCCCAGGTGAGTCTGGACAAGTTCTGGGATTAGAACGGACAGGATTTGCTGGTAGTGTGTGAGGTGTGCAGAGGAGGAGTGGAGCTGGCTCCCTGCTTTCTGGCCTGGAGCTCCCTAACTTACCAGGGCAGCAGGGAAGACTGGGAGACGTGTTCGGGTGAGGAGGAGGTGAGGTGGGGAGTAGAGTTCGCCTCTGGCCACATCCAGTGTGAGATGCGGACTCGGGGGACGGTGACTGGAGTGCAAAGTGGAGGTGGAAGCCAGCACTGGCCATGCTCTCCTGAAGGACATAGCTTGTGTCCTCGAAAGTTCCAAAATGCATGCCTTCCAGGAAGAATTCCTCAGTGCATAACTCAGAAGAGGCAAATGTTTGTGGTGTTTTATGTTTCTTTTTATAGTTTCAATTATCCAGCAGTAGATTCTGATTGTAAAGAGACTCAAACATATGGAAACATACTAAGCAAAACACACAGTTCTTTTTTGCACAGAGGTGACCGACGTGGCAATTGTGAACGTCGGCACGCAGCCGAGTTTTAGGCCCCGAGCACCGCGGGTGTGTGTGGGGCCAGTTGTCCTTACTGGCTGCAGGGTGCTCTCAGCGTGGGCCTCGAGTGAGGCCTCGCAGTGTGCCTTTTTCAGATTGCTAGTTGGGCAGCAGCACGGGCTCCTGGGACCCGCCTGGCAGTGAGCCTGTGTTTGGAACTGAGAGCTTTACTTGCACTTCGGTATCTTTTTGTTGAGGTCAGATTCCTGCCCAGCCCAGTGTCTGTTCCGTGCGTAAGTTCCGTGCTCGTGTCCGTGGTAAAGGCTCGGAGAGCCATTTAACGAGCTCCAGTGTGGCAGTCCACCCTCGGCGTGCGCGGATTCCCTACGGGCTTGTGACTTTGCGGGGCTGTGTCTGGTACCTGGGTACTGAGGTGCCACCAAGTGTGCCTCCGCTGCGGAGGAGGCCAGCCGCCCCCGTGGGCAGTTGCTCACTGCAGACTGGGGGTGACCAGCCAGAAGACACCAGGTCTTGGGGGCTTGGGGCACCTCCTGTCAGAGGGTGGGGAATGGGGGTGCTTTTGGGAAATTGTTCACCTTTTTTCCCTTTTTAGGTCTGGATCAAGAACCAGAGATCGCAGGAGGTAGGTTTCCAGATCTGTTAGTGTGTTCTCAGGCAAATGTCTCTCTCCATGAGCATTTTTCCTAATACTTTTAACCTGATGATTGTAATCTGGTAGGTGGGGTTGGCTTGTGAAGGGCGCAAGGCACAGGGGTTGCTTGTGGCTTAGCGCAGTGGGCGGATCCACTGCTGACGAGTGGGAAGATCTGAGGGTGACCAGGAGTGTCACCCTACCCAGGCCACCCTTGGGTAGGGTCTGCCCTCCGAGATCACCTGCCAGGAATACGTTAACCCTAACTTGTGAATTTGTGGGAGGAAAGAGGGGTATGTGAGGAAAGCAGTGAGCAGAGCTTCCGAGAGAGGAGGGGCCTTGCGGGGTGGGGCCCTTGGGTGTCGGTGCTGGTGCCGGTGGTGTCTCCACCCTCAGAGCCTTTGATTATTGTAGGTCACGCTCCCGCGACCGGCGTCGGAGGCGGTCAAGGTCTACATCCCGGGAGCGACGGAAGTCTTCCCGTTCCCGGTCCCGAGACAGACACCGGCGCCACCGCAGCCGTTCCCGGAGCCACAGCCGGGGACACCGCCGGGCTTCCCGGGACCGGAGTGCGAAATACAAGTAACTACTCTGACTCCTTCAGTAGCTGCAGCCAGGAGTGAGCCCCTTCTCTTTGTGCTCCCAGGGTCTTCGGGGTCTGTCCGGGGCCCTGGGCCTGTCTGGTAGGGATGGGGCTGGACTTGCACTCACAGTGCGGCTGGGCACCTGCGGGTCCGAGTGTCGGGGCTCTGGGGGGTCTGCGGGCCGTGGAGGCGCTCACGCAGCACCGCAGGGCCTGCTCGTGCACCTCCCCAGCCGGAGCTCTGGGTCCCTGTGCACTGTCACCCATACGCGCAGTGCCCGAGACTCATGGCCTGACCAGGCCCTGTTTACCTCTGTGGTTTTTGATTCTGGGCTTTTTTCCCCCATAGTGGATCATATTCCATGTGTATAATCTCATTGTATTTTCCTTTGCTCCCTTTATGTTAAATGAGGGCTTACCTTATTAAAATCTTTGCAAAGGTCACTTTTTGATGGCTGCCCAGCATTCTCTGTGCAGGGGGCAGGCCTGGCTGGCCCCCAGCCTGCCGTAGCTTTCTGGGGTGCGGTGGGTGCATGGCCTTCCCTGGCCTGGTGCTGAGGCCCACACTGTCGTCCTGAGCAGCCAGCCAGGAAGGGGCCAGCAGCCTCCACTGAGCCTCTGGTTCCCACTCCCCAGGTTCTCCAGAGAGCGGGCGGCAAGAGAGGAGTCCTGGGAGTGTGGGCGGAGCGAGCGGGGCTCCGCTGACTGGAGGCTGGAGAGCTCCAACGGGAAGGCGGCTTCGCGGAAGTCAGAGGAGAAGGAGGCCGGCGAGATCTGAACCCACGCCTGGGCTTTGTAAATAGTCTGGCAAATGTTCAACACAGCCTAAAATTACCCTTTATATTTGCTGAAAACAACTCATCTTTTGTAGTTTAAAATTTCTATTGTTTTGGAGCTAGCTGTGAGTTTCTAGGGTTCTACAGAGTCGCTCCTGTGTTCCGGGGTTGAGTGGAGTAGGAATAAATAAATCTGACGGACTGCCTGGTGACGGCTGCGGTGGGGGTGTGTGCTTCCTCTGCTCTGGGGACTTCACCGTGGCCCTCTGCAGGTGGAGGTGACCCACTGGTGCTACTGTCACCCCCAGAGAAACTGCGACTTACTGTTGGATACTTTTCGGCTTTCAGCACCTGGTGTGTGCCAGGTGTGCACGGCTGCTCACTTGGTCCCACGTACCCTTTCTCGGTGTCTGAGCTGCCGTCTCCGCCTGCAGTGCAGACCACCGAGCTCGTTCCACGGGGGAGGAGGGAGCCGCCGCTGTCACAGCCTCGAGCTGGGACTGTGGCTCACAGAGCCGTGCTGCAGTTCTCCTTCCGAAGGCTCTCAGGTTAAAGAAAGACCGTGGGTAATACCCGCGTGGCAGCAGGAGGTCCCCAGAGGAGAGGGATGCTGGCTTTGGGTCAGACGTCCCTTGAGCATCGTTGGGGTTGACTTACGCCCAGGTGGGCCGGTTATGTTCCCTACTCTCAGCTCTTTGGCTCAGATACCTTGAGACCAAAATGAAACCCTTCTGAGAAGGATCACAGCTGACTGACCTACACATGCGGATGCTCCTTCCCCTCTTCACTTTCTGGGGGAATTTTTGGTTTATTTTTAGAGGAAGCCTCTGGTGGTCACATCGTCAACACAGCCGTTGCCATCCTGTCTCTGCAGAGGCGTCAGTGCCGTCCTTGAGCTGAGTGCTCACAGGGGGCAGGTGGGCACCGGGGTCTGCGTCCTGCAGCCACCCGTGTCTTGGTGTGGCCGACGTTCTGCTTCTGGCTCCCCCGTCGCTGTCTGTCTCCTGCAGGAGGACGCGTGGGTAGGTGGGCTGCTCTGCTGCCTGTGACAGTCTTCCCCGGCCAGCTGACTCCACAGGAAGGGGTCAGGAGGGGGCGTCCTGTGCGGGACCCACTTGGGCTTGGTGCCGTGCCGGGCAGTGTCACCGTGTGTCTCTACTCCTTACTAGCACCCTCTCCTGCAGTGGGACCGAGGACACGGGTTCAGGGTGTGTGCTCTCCTGCTCTCCTGGGAGCGAGGGGTGGAGTCTGGGCTCCCTGTTCGCAAGCCAGCGTTGTGGGAGTGGCCGTGGCTGCCAGGGCCATGGGTTGGTTTGCATCCTGGCTTCTCCTGGGCCTTAACCGGACGGCCCCACCCTCAGAGCCATTACCACTGCGAGGTTGGGATCCTCTCTGGACATAAATTTGCGTGTGTGGACAAACAGTTGTGTTTTGCTTTTTTTTTTTTTTTTGGCCAAGGAATGAGGTTTACCAGAATAGGGACTGTACCAGTGGCCTCCAGTACCCACATCCCCTCTGTCCTCTAGTGACAGTTGAGGGACGAGTTCCTTGGGCTGCAGTGTCTGTGCCCCTGGGCCGTTCTGATAGCCCCAGGCTGGTGCAGCCTTCGGGGGCCCCTCCGTGTCGGGAGAGGGAATGGGGTGCATGCTCCTGCCTCCCTACCTGCAGGGACAGTTCAGTGGACCCTTTGGACACCTGCCAGGTGGTCCCGGCCACACTGAGCTCGATGCCCCCAGGGCAGCCTTCGCGATGCGGTCAGGGTGGCGCTGCCTCCCCCCGGCTCTCCCTGCTGCTCCCGTCGCACGGCCTGTGCCAGAGTCTGCTCGAGTCTGCTGCGGGGACCCAGGTTTTCGCTCTTCCGCCCACCGCAGTGAGTGAGCCTGTCCCGTGCACAGCAGCGCCTGCGGGTCTCGCTGAGCACGGGCGGTCAGCAGGTGTGTGGGTCTGGGAGGGGCGCCCCTGCTGTGTGAGGGGACCTGCGGTGTCAGGAGGGCCTCCCAGTTGGGACAGACCCACAGGGACACCTCCAGCTCCGCCTGCAGCCCAGCTGGGGCAGAACAGAAGGGGCCTTGCTGGAACAGTCTCTGCTTACACTGTGGGAAGACTTTTGCACACATTGGTGACTTTTTTTTAAAAGAAAAGCAGGGTAAATGGCTCTGGGTGGTGGGTGGAGTAGCCAGCCGGGCAGGGGCTGTGCCTGGCGCCACCACCTGTTCCTCCTGCACCGGGGGTCCCCTTGGGTTTGGGGAATGGGCAGGAGCTGGTGGGAAGCCCTGAGCAGGTCGAGGGTGGTCCGGGAGGGGAGAGGAAAGAGGACCAGAGCTGAGGTCGTGGGTTCCTGACCTGGCTGTGCAGCCATGACCTGACATGCAGGTGCTGGGCTGCGGCAAGCAGAGGACTCCCGCTTTGGGGGGCAGGAGGTGGCAGCCTGGAGCCAGGGCTGCAGAAGGGAAAGCGTGTTGTAACATTACAGTAAAATATACATAAAGTTCACTTTTTTTAAGCATTTTTAAGCGTGCAGTTCAGTGGCATTGAGAGCATCCACATTGTTGTGCAGACTTCACTAGCATCCCTGGAAGGGTGGCTTTGGAAAGGCAGAGTGACGATGTCGTTGGACCTGAGCACAGGCCTGCGCTCCCAGACAGGAAGCGGGGGGGCCCCTAGCTGCTTCCCCAGAACTGGACGCTTGGCGGGGGGGGGGGGGGTCCCAGACCAAGTGGGCTGAGCCCTGGGCCAGGGCCAGCTTCCCAGGCCCTGCAGAGCGGGTGGGACCTGGCCCTCCCCGCTCCGGTGCTGCTCACGTGTCGTCCTCCCCCGCCCCGCCCACGGCTGGCTGCAGGAGGCCCCTCCCCCGCCCCGCCCACGGCTGGCTGCAGGAGGCCGGGAGCCTGGTCCTTCCTGGGCTCCAGGTGCTGCTCCTGAGCCTGGGGTCGCAGCAGGCCCCAAGTCCTACACTCTCATGGGCACAGAGGTTGATGTCACACTGACTGGGAGAATGGATGCAGGAGCCTGGACAGAGCCAACCCAAGTGGGTCCTGGCAGGGCAGGGACCCTGAGGGTCCTGAGAGGAGGTCCACGGGTGGGGGTGGGTAGAGGTTTCACCTGCTTTGAGCCTGGCCGTCTGTAAGAATACAGTAACGGGGGAAAGAAACATTTGTTTAAAGAGAAGCAACAGGGGCCTGGCGCTGGCCTGTAATCCCAGCACTCTGGGTGGCCAAGGCAGGAGGATCACTTGAGCTCAGAAGTTTGAGACCAGTCAGAGCAAGAGCGAGACTCCGTCTCTACAAAAAATAAAAGAATTAGCTGGACATGGTGGTAGCACCACTGATAGTCCCAGATAGTCCTAGCTACTCAGGAGGCTGAGGCAGGAGGTTGCAGTGAGGATGCAGTGAGCTGTGATGACGCCACTGCACTCTAGTTGGGGTGACAGAATGAGACCCTGTCTCAGAAGAATTAATAAAAAGAAAAACAGCAGGGATCAGGAGGCAGCTGCCGTCGTCCCCACCCCCTGCCAGGAAGGAGCCAGCTGGGCCAGTGTGACGGTTCCCCCAGTGGGTCAGGGTCACAGTGGGCTCCAGGCCCCCCAGCTTCGCCCAGGCTGGGTTTCCACCGTAGCCCCTCACCCAGGGAGGAGTCCTGCTCTCCTCACCCTTACTTTGGTTCTGGCCGGGGGGGCTGGGGCGGGGTCCAGGTGACCTCACCTACTGTGGGTCTTGAGGGCCCCCGAACCCTGCATCCCAGGCTGCCGGAGCCGAGAGAGCCTGCGGCCAGGGCAGGCGGTGCTTGCGGGGCTGCCTGCCCACTCCCCCTGGGGTCTGGCCCGGCCCGGGACGGAGCTGAGGGGGGGAGGCCTGGGAGGCCTGTGCGGGTGCAGCCCCTGGCGTGCAGTGCGCCCTGGCCGGGCAGCCAGCTCTGCTGTGGGCTCTGAGGGCTTCCTGGGAGAGGTGGGGCTCACACGTGGCCCTGCTCTGGGGAGGTGGGTCTAGTGCGGTTCCTGGGCCACGTGTCAGAATAACCTGGGGGCCCTGAACCAGGTTGCTGGGCCCCACCTTGGACCTTCTGTTGGTCTGGAAGCGGCTCAAGAATGTACACGTTTTTTATTAATACAATACTGACATGAAATTTAATATTTTAACCATCTTAAAGTATGCAGTCTGGTGGTTTTTAGTATATTCACAATGCTGTGCTGTCCAGTTCACCACTGTGTAGCTTTAGACCATTTTTCGTCACCCCCAAAAGAAATCCCCTCGCCGTTAGCAGTCACTCCCCATCCTCCCGGCCCCCGGCCCTGGACAACCTCTGCCTGGCCTCGTGTCTGTGGATTTGCCTCTTCTGTGCCGTGACGTAAGTGGAATCACTGTGTGTGACCTCCCGTGTCTGGCTTCTCACTGAGCACGTTCCCAGGACGCATCCTGGCTGTAGCCTGCATCGGTGTCACCTCCCGGGGGAGCAGTGGCCCTGACTGCTGGTCTGAGGGGCCGAGCCACTGGACACTTGTCCTCGGCGCAGCAGGGAGGCGGACCCTGGAGCCGGGGCCCCGCTCCAGCCCGAGTGAGCCTTGAAGACCAGCACACACTGGGCCGCTGGTGAGGGCACAGGCGGACACAGTGCGTGCTCTGTCTGGGCCTTCGTGTCCTCCGTTTATGTCCCCTGTACTGTCCCTGCTTGGCCACTGGGCTTCCCCACACACCCACAGGCTGTCCCACCGCTGCCCCCGGCCACTCTGCAGCTTCTGAACCTGGCGGGGGCACGGGGGTCTGCAGGCACTGCGGGCACACGCAACTTGCAGACAACCGCAAGGCACAGCCGGCGTGGGAGGGGCGGGCGCTGGGAGGGCCGCCCCACGGCTCCTGGGGGGGCGGCGGTCTCAGTTTCCTGAGCGTCCTGCGGTGACCTTGCAGCCTTTTGCTTGTGCTCTGTTCTCCCTCCGTGCTGCCCCACCTGCCAGCGGGCAGGGAGCGGGTCCTGCCCTCCCTGGGAGGTTCTGCGAGGGGGCGTCCATGAGGGACGGGGCCTCCTAGCAAAAGGGCATAAAATTAATCATGGCAGTGACATCCCATCCCCTTTACCAAATTCTCTGGGTTAACAGCAAGTCACGGCAGCCACTGGGATGGCCCTAATTAATTTAAAAAGAAGAGAATTGTTGGTGAGGATGTGGAGAAATTGGAAGCCTCATACATGGCCAAGTGGGAGTACAAAATGGTACCACCGCCGTGGAAAACAGTCTGGCAGTCCCTCAAACAGTTAGACAGTGACCACGCGGCCCAGCAATTCCACTGCACACCCGCAAGAATTGAAAGGAGCTCGAATGCTTGTACGTACGTGGTTTTAGTGCCACTACTCAAAATAGCCCAACGTCTTTCAGCAGATGGTGAATGAGTAAACATCGGTACATCCATGCAGTGGAATATTGTTTGACATAAAAAGGGATGAAATTCTGACACATGCCACAGCACGGATGAGCCTTGAGAACATCACGCCAAGTGAAATAAGCCAGACACAGAAGGCCACAGGTTGTCTGGTTCCTTTCACAGGAACTGTCCAGGGCAGGCGTGTCCCCACGGAGCAGAGCCGTGGTCTCCAGGGCTGGCGCTGGCGAGGGCAGGGGGTGGGAGTGGCGGGTCCTGGGTGCAGGGCTTCCTTTTGAGGCAGTGAAGACGTTCAGGAACTGGATGGGGATAGTGGTGGTGGCCGCACAACATTATGAACGTACTAAGCGCTGCTGAACCGGTACTTAAAAACGGTTGATTCGGGCATATTCTCAACTGTTGACAACCAAAAATGGTTGAAAGTGTAAATTTTATGTTGTGTGTATCTTACCGTATTTTAAAAAGCAAACCCCACACTGAGAAAGGAGGTGCCTGTGCACAGGTGTGAACATCAGGAGGTGGGATTCACAGGGGCCACCTTAGCATCAGTCCCCACCAGTTCTTAGTGACACTTCTTTGCCTCTGCTTTTTGTCTTAAAGTCTATGTGTCTGATCTTTATCCTTTATTTTGGTAAATTAAGTCACAATCAATGTACTTAACAATATATTTAGTTTTATTGCTACCATCTTATGTTCTAATGTCTCCCCACCCGGTCCCTGTGTTTGAGGAAAGGAGGGAATTACCCTGTGGGTGTAGCAGTTTGGGGTCCCAGCTTTTTTTGGGGGGGGTGGATAGGGTCTCACTGTGTTGCCCAGGCTGGAGTGTAGTGACATCATCAATGCTCACAGCAAACTCAAACTCCTGGGCTCAAGCGATCCTCCTGCCTCAACTTCTTGAGTAGCTGGGACTACAGGGTACATCACCATGACCAGCTAATTTTTAAAAAATTTTTGTAGAGGTGGAGTTGTGCTGTGTTGCCCAGCCTGGTCTTGAACTCCTGGCCTCAAGTGATCCTCCCACCTCTGCCTCCCAAAGCTGGGATCACAGGCGTGAGCCACCACACCCAGCCTTGTTAGCTTTTTGATGCTTTTAAGATTTACAAAATTTTTCTACTGAAAGAAAGCTGAGAAAAAAAAGGTTTATAAAATTGTACCCAGTTTTTTGGTTATGCAGGAGTGAAACTGTAGCCTCTGCTCCCAGGTTGGAAATGGCGGCCCTGAGCAGGCAAAGTCTTAGAGCCAGTAGTGGGGGCCCAGAGGCCTGGAGGAAGAGGGAGGTAGAGCCCCCAGGGAGCTGTGTGTGTGACCAAAGGATCACCTCCCAAAAATAAAAGGCAGAAGAAATGGGCAAGTAATTGCAATAAATAATTGGACTAAGAGGTCTTCTCCACCCCGTAATACTCTGAGATAAAAAATAAAAACAAAGAAAAGGTAATGAAAAACATCCTAACAGTTAAAAAAAAAAAAAAAAAAAGTCGTCTGCAGGTCCACAGAAGAAGGGCTTCTATAAGCGACACCAGGGCGGGAAGACAGGCAAAACCACACACGGGCAGTTCACACAGCAGATGAGACGACAGGCGCAGATGGGCCTTCACTGATCACCAGGGCATAAAACGTGAGCTCCAGACCGGGAAGAGCAGTCAGGAGCCCGGCTCTGGCCTCCCGCTGGCGCGACTGTAGTGAAGGCAGTTTGGGCAGCACTCTGCAAAAGCCATAGCAGTGGGCTCACCCTTTACCCCGAAATTCCATCTCTATAAGGATTCCCCAAGGAAGTAATTAGGTATGTTTGTGTGTACAATTTTAGCTACAAATATTCAGGGCAAGGTTTTCTGCAAGTTATTTGTAAAAATGAAAACCACATAGACCTAAGTGAAAAATCACTCACCTCAACCACCTTCCTTTTCTGGGATTATATAAAGTGGTGGCCGTTGCCTTCTCTGTCCCCGTAGTCCCGCACCCATGGAAAACTGCCAGCATTCAGTATGTATTACTTTCAGCTTTTCTTGTGACTACATTAATATAAAGATGGATTATGCTCTACACGTCGGCCCGCAGTGTGTTCTGTTACATGAATGTCTTGGCATGCTCCGTGTCCATGCTCGGAGACTAACTCTCTGTAAAGGATACAGTGTTCCTCGTGTGACGCTACCATATCTGTTTAACCTGTCTCCTAATGATGAAGGTGTTGGTTGTGCAACATATTTTTTTTTTACTTTTATTTCTCTCCTCTAATAAACAGTTTTGCAAAGAATATCACTGTGCATACATCTTCATATATGTGTGCCACTATTTTCTGTAGGATAAATTCCCAGAAATAGGATTGCAGACTTTCAGAGTATGCACTTTTTGGATTTAAAAGATAAAACCAGTGGTGTGTTGTCTCATGTTAAATTTTCAGTCATTTTGAAAACCAGTTGTTAAACACAGCCACTATTAAAAATTAAATCATATTAATTTACAAATAGATCGTATTAAAAATAAAAGTAATAAATACCAAAAACTCATTGCTTCCTAATTATGTTACTACATTTCACTATTATCTGTGTTCTTATTACCTGCGTTTATGTCTCTTGTATCTGGAGAATGGAAATACAATACAATGGTCGCTGCTATGCATCTCTTCCTAATTCCGTTTGGTGAACCACACTGGTAGCTTGAAGTCAACATGGTGGCAGTATTTACAACGTGGAAATTGTTGAATGCTACAGGTCATCTCCCCTCCCCCTCTTCCAGAGTACCACTTAAACATTTACCAGCTCACAACTGTATACAGCTGCGTTACCTTCCTAACAGTTTTAATTTGCATGGCTTTGAATATCATTGCAAATGTCTATCGGCCATTGGTATACTGTGAGTTGCCTGTTTATCCTTTGGCTTATTTTTCTGTCAAGCTGACCGACGTGAAATAATTTGGAGGCCCATCTTGTGTCTAGGGATAATAACCTTTTTCTGCTACATGTAGCAAATATTTTCCCCCCATTTCTCTTTTAACATTGCTTATGATCTTTTTTTCCCTCCCTGTATTAGCTAGGGGTCTCCAGAGAAGCAGAACCAACAGGGTCTGTATAGACACAAAGGAAGAGCTTTATTTTGCGGGATTGGCTCACAGAATTAGGAAGGCTGAGAAGTCTCACGGTCTGCCGTCTGCACGCTGGAGGCCCAGGGAAGCTGCTGGTGCACCAGCTCCAGTGCAAACCTGAAGGCCCAACAACCAGGAGAGCTAAGGGTGTGAGTGAGACCCGAGAACCAGCAGCACCAGCGTCCAAGGGCAGGAGAAGATGGATGTCCCAGCCCCAGCAGAGAGAACAAATTCGCCCTAACGCCACCGTTTTGTTCTGTGGGGGCTCTCGGTGGGTTGGATGAGGCCCACCCACACAGGTGAGGGCTGTCTTGACTCAGTCTACCAAGACAAATGCCAGTTTCTTCACAGACACGCTCAGAAATAGTGGGACCACCAGCCATCTGGCAGACCTTTGCCCAATCAAGTGGACACATAAAACTAACCATCCCAGCCCCTGAACTGTGTTTTCTCTTTATATAGTCCACTGTCTCCACTCTTTCTCTGTGTCACTTTGAGGATACCGTTTCTGAATGTGTCTAGAAGACCTGAAAGTCTGTACATGAAATGTCGCGGCCCTGGGTGGGCCGTTTCTGCCACATGTGTGTGGTGTGTCTGTGTGTCACGCTTGTGCTCCTGGAGCTGACTTCACACCTGCTTGTTCACACACGAGTTTGCCGTGTGTCAGCAGGGACTGAAGGCGTGTTGGATGCACTGGACCATTCCTGGGCCTGGGGGACACAAGGCGCGGTAAGTGGAGTTATTTTCTGAAGTTTCTGCAATGACTGTGATTGATTTTATGAGAAAAAATGTAAAAAAAAGGAAGAAAAAAGCTCCAGCTTCGCTCTCTGTAGAGGTGTGGGGTGAAGACAGGGCTCTGGGCTGACCGGGACGGGACCGCCTCCTCCCACCAGACCCAGAGTCTAGCAACAGGGGGCTTTGCCCGCCCCGACCCTCTCGGGTACCCCCCCCCAGGCACTGTGCGGTTGTGCGGTGGGACCCCGCGACCCTCTCGGGTACCCCCCCCAGGCACTGTGCGGTTGTGCGATGGGGCCCCCCGACCCTCTCGGGTACCCCCCCAGGCACTGTGCGGTTGTGCGGTGGGACCCCGCGACCCTCTCGGGTACCCCCCCAGGCACTGTGCGGTTGTGCGGTGGGACCCCGCGCCGGCAGGGGGCGCCGCTCCCCCATTTTCGCCTCGCCCAGGCCGCCCTCTGGCGCAGGTGGGCGAGGGTTCTTGCGACGGCGCCAGGCCCAGCTTCCCTGGACCTGAGATGAGCCCGAAGGAGGACTAAGGGGACAGCCCTGGGGACGGGCGGGGACGGGCAGGGACGGGGACCAGGGCTGCCCCGCAGCCCCGCCACCAGGAGCCGCCTGTGACCCCCGACCTACCGCCCCGCTCCCGAGGGCCCGAAGTCGCCGGCCTGTGCCCCGAAGGGGCCTGTGTGTCAGGCGGGGTTCGCGATATGGGATGTGGGACCCGATGCTCGAAACCTGTCGGGGCTGGGGGCGGCCTGCAGCTCCTCCAGTCGCCCGCGGAGGGCGGGACACGGGGCGCCCCCGTCCGCCATTGGGGGCCGGACCCCCAGCTTCCCTTTGGGAGGCGGCGCCTTCCGCCCCCTCGCGTCCTGGCCCCTAGAGAGAACACGAGCGCCAGGCTGCGGCCTTGGGGGCTTTACTGAAACGCTGGGGCCTCAGGGAAGGGGGCGGCTGGGGGTCCCGCGACCCCCACCCCCAGTTTAGCGGTATCTGGAGGCCAGTGCCGAGATCACGTGGCTCAGAAACTTGTCCAGCGAAGCGTGCAGGGCCGGGCTGAAGTCTCCGGGGAAGTGCCGGGCGAGCGTCACCAGCAGACAGTGGCCCAGGAGCTGCGGAGACAGGGGTGGCTCACCCGTCCCCCCACGCCGTGTCCCGATGGGACCCCACCCCGCAGCAGCGGGTCCCCGGCCGGCCGCTCACCTTGAAGTTGGCCGGGTCCACGCGCAGCTTGCGCGCGTGCAGGTCGCTCAGAGCCGACAGGGCGCCGGGCAGGTCGTCCAGGTGGTCGACGGCGAGGCTCAGCGCGTCCGCCACCTTCTGGCCGTGGGCCTTGACCTGGGCGGAGCCGGGGCTCAGGTCCAGGTGGCGGAAGTAGGTCTTGGTGGAGGGGAAGGCCAGGAAGGTCCTGCGGAGGAAGGAGGCTGAGCCGGGCGGGCGCCGGAGCGGGGCGGGAGGCGAGCCGAGGGGGCGCCCGGCCTCGCCCGCACCTCTCCAGGGCCTCGGTCGCGTAGACGCCGACGTTGCTGCCCAGCTTCTTCCAGAGGGCGCGCAGGAGCGCGCGGTCGGCCGCAGACAGAGCCATCCCGGCGCGGCCCGCTGCGCGCGCGGCCCCGCCAAGCGGCCGAGGGGTCCCCGCGGGCGCCAGGGGGCGCCGCGCCGCCTTCCAGCTGCGACCTGGGGCCCTCGGGCTCGCCCTGGACGCTCATGCCCTTCGTGTTTAAGTGCTTACCGTATGAAAAACAGTATTTAATATGTATTATCATTATTAGGGAACACTGAGTTTTAGCATGGATTTGGGCATTGGAAATCAATTAATTCTGCCTCTGAGTCTGTTTTCTCATTTTCTGTACACAATGAGGATAGCGATTTCTTGGGGTTGCTGTGAGAGTTAAAGGGATAGCGCATGTCAGGTGACTGGCTCGTACCAGACGCTCCTTTCAGGACAATGAATATTTGTGGAAAGTATAGGATGTATCCCGACAATAATAGCAGATACCCACGCAGCACTCGCTCTGTACCACTCTATACATTTAAAAAAAAAAACCTGCTAAAATTCGGATAGTATAAATTACAATTTTAGCCTTTTTTTTTTTTTTTTTTTTTTTGAGACAGAGTCTTGCTCTGTTGCCCGGGCTAGAGTGAGTGCCGTGGCGTCAGCCTAGCTCACAGCAACCTCAAACTCCTGGGCTCAAGCGATCCTCCTGCCTCAGCCTCCCGAGTAGCTGGGACTACAGGCATGCGCCACCATGCCCGGCTCATTTTTTCTATATATATTTTTAGTTGTCCATATAATTTCTTTCTATTTTTAGTAGAGACGGGGTCTCGCTCTTGCTCAGGCTGGTCTCGAACTCCTGACCTCGAGCGATCCACCCGCCTCGGCCTCCCAGAGTGCTAGGATTACAGGCGTGAGCCACCACGCCCGGCCAATTTTAGCCATTTTTTAAAGTGTAGAATTCAGACATTTAAGGACATGCACACTGTCGTGTAACATTTACCACGCTCTGGTTAAGAACTTTTTCATCCTTCCAGACAGAAACTAGCAGTAACTCCCCAAGCCCCTTCCTCCAGACCCTAACAACCAATCATTTGCTTTTTGCCTCTGTGATTTGCTTGCTCTGGGTGTTTCACGTGATGAGATCACAGTTCGTGGCCTTCTGTGTCTGGCCCCTTCGATGGCGATGGCACATATTCAAGTTTCAGCCGCATCCTACTTGCAATTCATTCCCTCTTGCGGCCAAATAACATCCCGCTGTGTGTAGAGACCACGTTTTGCCCACCATTCGTACACTGAGGCAGAGGGCTTGCCGTTAAGGATTTTCCCAGGAGGATTCCTGGGCCCAGGGAAGAAAGCACATTGCTCTCAGTGGAGGGCTGGGGCTGTGTGGCTGCCAGGCCTGGGCCCCTGCGCCTTCCCCGAGATGCCACTGGCCCAAGGGCAGTGAGGGGTCGCCGTGGAGGCCTGCGTGGCAGAGAGGAAGCACACTGGGGGGCAGGCCTCCCTGGCCCTGGCTGCCTCTCCACTGCCACACTTTGGTAAAGCCAACAGCCTCAGGCCAGCTGAGAGGGTGCTGGGCTGGGTGCAGAGACTGGGCCTCCTGACCTTGACTGCCCCAGGACCTCAGTGTCTGAGAGTGACTGTAGCCTGGGGTGGCACTGGGGTAAAAGGGGCACCTCCAGAGAATTGTCTGGCATCTGCAATTGCATCACTCGCTCCCCATTTCATCCAGACTCGGCAAGTATTTGGGAGGCTTTAGGGAGACCAGTGGGGGAGAGGGGTGATTCAGCCCGGCTGGAAAGGGCTGGGACCTCCTTGGCCTCCCCACATCTGGCAGGAGCCTAAGAGAGCTGGCGGTCCCAGCCTGGAGGCCAGCCAATTCTTAGTGCAAGTGTGTGTGTGTGTGTGTGTGTGCGTGCGCGCTCGCGTGCCCTGACATGTAAAGGTGGGGAACGAATTCATCATTACTTCAGCAAATGTGCATTGACTCTGCAAGTCCCTGACTAAACCGCGGGAAGGGGCAAATGAATGCAGAAAAGAACTCCAGGGTCACCGATTTCCAGGGTATCCTGAGCAGCGACCTCTGGACAGCTCAACTCCCCTCTCTTTCTCCCCTCCTGTCCCCTGCTCTTTCCTGTCCTCACCACCAGCAGAGATCCTTAGGGCTCGCGCCCCAGACGCTGCCCACCCCCAGCCCTGGCACCTTCCCTGACAGAGAGGACTCAAACACAGGCTGCCACCCACTCAGACTTTATTCAAAGACCAGGAGGTGCAGTGCGGAGAGGGAAGAAGGGCCTGGCCCAGAGGCCCAGAGGGCGGGGACGGGGGCGGGGCGGGTCACCGAGGCTCCAGTTAACGGTATTTGGAGGTCAGCACGGTGCTCACCGCAGCAAAGAACTTGTCCAGGGACGCGTGGACCGCAGGGGTGAATTCCGCCGGGTGGTGGCTGGCCAAGGTCACCAGCAGGCAGTGGCTCAGGAGCTGCGGAGAGGCGGTGTCAGGAGGTGCAGGGGCCACAGCCTGCTGCCTGCGCTCCCCCTCCCGGAACTCCCCCTCCGGGAACTCGCCGGCGCCAAGGCCCGCTGCACTCCATCCCCAGGTGTCACCTCCCCGGCCGGCCGCTCACCTTGAAGTTGACCGGGTCCACACGCAGCTTGTGCGCGTGCAGGTCGCTCAGAGCAGACAGGGCGCTGGGCATGTCGTCCAGGTGGCTCACGGCGTTGGTCAGCGCGTCGGCCACCTTCTTGCCGTGGGCCTTGACCTGGCCGGAGCCGTGGCTCAAGTCGAAGTGGGGGAAGTAGGTCTTGGTGGTGGGGAAGGACAGGAACATCCTGCCGGGAGAAGCAAAGAGTGGGGGTGGGGTTAGGGCCAGGGCCAGGGCCAGGGCAGTGAGGGGTCGCCGGTGGGCCGTGGGCGGGTGTTGGGCTCCAGGTCCTCACCTCTCCAGGGCCTCCGCGCCATGTTCGCCAGCTTGGCCGCCAACGGCATTCCAGGCGGTCTTGACGTTGGTCTTGTCGGCCGGAGACAGCACCATGGTTGGCTCCTTCTGAGTCTGGGTCGGGACCAGAAACGTGCCCGGCGGGCGGGCGCCGCGCCTTTATGCCCCGGGCCCGCGGGCCGCGCCCAGCCGGGCGGCACTCATTGGCTGGCGCGCAGCGGGCGCGCGCCCCGCGGGGACCTCAGCGACGCGGGGGCGGGGGCCACCCCAGGGAGCCGCGTCCTCGCCCACCGCCCACCGCGGAGGCCGGGCCTGGTGGGGGGACGGGCCGCGTCCGCCCTCCCTGTCGCGTCTCCGCCCTTCGGGTGCCCGA
The DNA here is from genome assembly GCF_041146395.1 of Eulemur rufifrons. Classification (NCBI taxonomy): domain Eukaryota; kingdom Metazoa; phylum Chordata; class Mammalia; order Primates; family Lemuridae; genus Eulemur; species Eulemur rufifrons. The sequence goes on from NC_090996.1 coordinate 36,587,688, forward strand.
GCGTCCCTGGTCCCACCCGGGCCTGAGCTCCGCACGCGCTGGACGAGCGGGCAAGTGCGCCGGAGGGAAGGACGGCTCGGGCCGTCGGGGCGGGGAGACGCGCGCACAGGGACCCGCTGCCCGCGCGCTCTCGAATTCCCGACCGAGTCCCTTGTGCGGTCCTTCGGCCTCGGGTCTTGCAGCCCCCTCTCCTTCCAGGAATAGCCAAGTGCGATTGAGTGACAGACAGTCACAGGGAAGGAACAGATATCTGTCGATGCGCAAAATGCGCGGGGACGAGGGTGGGTGGCTCCAGATTCAAGCTCCTTTACCGGGCGGTGTTTGCTGCAGCCCCAGGTCATGAACTCACAGGGGTGCCCCCGCACTGGGGACCTCTGTGTGATTGTGGGGGCGCCTGTCTCTCTTCCCACTGGCCCAGTGGTCTTGGTTCAGGACTTGCAGGTAAATGGTGGTTAAGTTGATAAACAACAGAACAAGGCCTGAGCGTTCAACCTGAGGGACACGGGCAGTCCTCAAATCACAGGAGTCCACAGACCATGACGAAGCTTGCTAGAGGCCTTGGTGAGGTTGAGGGGACCTGGGTTAGTCTGGGAATCAGGGTGGGCTTCCTGGAGGAGGTGAGACTTAAGGATAAGTATTAGGTGGAGTAGAGGGAGGCTTGGCTTGAGAGCAGGGGAAGGATGGGGAGAGAAGGGCCCGGCCCTGTGGCTCCAGAATGGAGGTGGGGAGATTGAGGGTGATGAGGCCGGCCAGATCCTGCAGGGAGGGCCTTGTGGTGCAGCTGTGAGAAGGGGCAGGTGTCGGCTGGTACAGCCCCTGCTGGTGAAGAGGGTGGTTCCTGGACTAGTGGGTGGGCGGAGGGTGCGGAGGAGAAAAGGGGATGAGAAGTCCTTGTTGTGTCCTTCCCTGGGGGCCTGGTGGAAGGCCTTGCTTTGGGGAGTGAGTTGTGTGGGCGACCTTCAGCCTGTCTGGCTCCCTGATCCTGCTGTGGCGTCAGGAGGCCGTGAGGCCCAAACTGCCCGGCCGAGAAGGAGGTAGCTCAGACAAGCCCTGCAGCGTCCCCGTGTAGGCTTTTCTCCATTTGCCTTCCTGCCTGCCAGCCTCCTGTTTCTGCCCCCAGCCCCGGGCCTAGTCCTGGCTCTGAAGGACAGAAAGGATAAGATGGTGGGTGCTCAGAGGCGACACCAAAGACACCCCCACCAGGCTTGGGACAACCCTCCTGCATCTTGCTCCAATTTCTCTGCCACCTGAGCCCTTTTAAGGCAAGACTTGGGCAACGCGTCTTAGCCAAGGGCTTACAATCTTAACATGGAAAGAACTCCACTGTACAAGTAGGAAAAAGACAAATGACTTATGAGGACAGTTGACAACAGACCTTAACAGGAAATTAACAGAAATATAGAAATGGTCAATCAAACTGTGGAATGAGTCAGAGCTGAATGAACTGGCTGGAAGGGACCAGAGGACAGTTCAGAGAGAAGAGCAAGTTGCAGATAAATGTCTACAGTATGACGATACTTTTGTCCAGTAAAAGGAAGGGCACAAAGCAGGAGCTGTCCGTGTAGCTGTGTTCCCTCAGCACAGGCGGGACCCCTGGGGTCAATCCCAACTGTACTTTGTCTCCTTGGCGGGGTGGAGGCGGGGCGGAGGGACTCTCTCCTTAATGAAGTGACCCAACAAAAAGGGGGCATGTGTGGGAGCATGGGTCAGTTTGGGTTTATTCCTTAAATGTTTTTCTATGTTCAGCTAAAAGTGGGTTGGGCTGTGAGGCAGGGATGGTGGAGTGGGGGAGGGGTCTCCCTGGCAATTCAGAGAGGCCCATGTCCACAAGGAAGGTGGGCAGCCGGGCCCTCGCCACCCCGAAGTTTTATCCAGCGCGAGCGTGCGCACGTGTGTGTGTGTGTGTGTGTGCACACGTGTGCGAGGGTGGGCTTGCTCTGGCGTCAGGGCTGGGCTGGAAGTGCTGTTCCCAGGGCAGCTGTGGAGCCAGACGGGGGGTGCGACATCCCAGTGCAAAGCTCAGAACTGCAGGGCCTGGACAGCCACCTTTCCAGAAGCTGCTCCCAGCACTCCTAGTAGAAGCACTGGGAGACTCCAGAGGCCTTGGGGAGGGGCGCCAGGGAGGGGGGATAGTGGGGTGGGCACACAGTGGGCTACGAATGTCCCTTATGAAGTGCAGGAGCAAGGGGCAAGGTACCCTGCTGAAGAGCTTCCTCAAGCAGGTGGTCTGCTCGTCCCCCTCTGTCCTTCCCGGACCCCCGGGCCTGCTTTCAGGGGTGAATGTAACAGGGGACGTGTGGGTGCGGCCAGGACACTCACTCCAACCCGCATCCTCTGGTAGGAGGACCGGTGGGAATCAGGGAAATCAGGCACCTGCCTTGGCACCAGGAGGAGCCTGTATTTGTTAGTTTTGCTTTGCTTTCGTCTGGAGTGTGTTTAACTGAGATCAGTTAGGGAGATTTCAAAGGGGGGTGTCCCTCTAGGGCTCCCCACATCTTTCCCCTAAAAGGAACCCTGGGTGCCCTTCTCTTCTCCCCAGGTCCTGAGCCACTGCCTGCTGGCCTGGTGCCTCCCAGGCAGGAGACGGTTGGCACCTTCTCTGGAGAGAACCTTCAGTTCCCCTCCCTCCCCCAGCGCTCTCCCCTCCCCCAAGCAGCTACGGAGAGGTCCTCGGTCTGAAATAAGGAGAAACACCCCCAACCCTGGCACCTTCCTGACAGAGAGGACTCAGGCACACAGGCTGCCACCCACTCAGACTTTATTCAAAGACCAGGAGGTGCAGTGCGGAGAGGGAAGAAGGGCCTGGCCCAGAGGCCCAGAGGTTGGGGGTGGAGGCGGGGCGGGTCACCGAGGCTCCAGTTAACGGTATTTGGAGGTCAGCACGGTGCTCACCGCAGCAAAGAACTTGTCCAGGGACGCGTGGACCGCAGGGGTGAATTCCGCCGGGTGGTGGCTGGCCAAGGTCACCAGCAGGCAGTGGCTCAGGAGCTGCGGAGAGGCGGTGTCAGGAGTGCGGGGGTCACAGCCTGCCGCCTGCGCTCCCCCTCCCGGAACTCCCCCTCCGGGAACTCGCCGGCGCCAAGGCCCGCTGCACTCCATCCCCAGGTGTCACCTCCCCAGCCGGCCGCTCACCTTGAAGTTGACCGGGTCCACACGCAGCTTGTGCGCGTGCAGGTCGCTCAGAGCAGACAGGGCGCCAGGCAGGTCGTCCAGGTGGCTCACGGCGTTGGTCAGCGCGTCGGCCACCTTCTTGCCGTGGGCCTTGACCTGGCTGGAGCCGTGGCTCAAGTCGAAGTGGGGGAAGTAGGTCTTGGTGGTGGGGAAGGACAGGAACATCCTGCCGGGAGAAGCAAAGAGTGGGGGTGGGGTTAGGGCCAGGGCCAGGGCAGTGAGGGGTCCGGGTGGGCCGTGGGCGGGTGTTGGGCTCCAGGTCCTCACCTCTCCAGGGCCTCCGCGCCATGTTCGCCAGCTTGGCCGCCAACGGCATTCCAGGCGGTCTTGACGTTGGTCTTGTCGGCCGGAGACAGCACCATGGTTGGCTCCTTCTGAGTCTGGGTCAGGACCAGAAATGCCAGCGCCGCGCCCTTATGCTAAAGGTGTGGGCTCAATGCCCCAGCTGGGCTGTGCTTATTGGCTGGGGTGCTGCAGAGGTGCCCAGCCCAGGGAAGTGCGAAGGGGAGGGAGTATGGCTGGGCCGGTTGGCAAAGGCTGCTCGAGTCTCTGGGTCCTGCCCCTGCAGAGACCCTGTTGTGTTTCTCGTGCTTCTCCACCCAAAATGCCCCCACGTGTGACCCAAACCCAGGGCAGCTTGGGGTGCCTATTTGTCAGGCTGGGCAGGGAAGCACAGTCCTTTCCAAATTGAAACACAAGCCACCTTTGCTCCAAACTTTGCGTAGGACTGAAAGCTATTATTATTAATAATTATCCGTGTAAACTGGAGGTGAAGGAGGTAACATGGGGTCAAGTTCTCCAAGCTCTCCTCTCCCCACTGGTGGATGGTGCTCCCAGGCTGCGCAGGGTGACAGGTTGCCGGCTCCAATCGCAGGGGCAGTTCGGCCAAACTGTCTCCAGGGCCCTGCTTCCAGCATCCCCGTTCAGACCTGGGCACTGACTGCCTGGCAGGCTGGTGCTCCCCACACAGACCCACAATTGTCACTGAGGAACTGTCCTTGTTCAGAGTTTGGAGAGTTCCCGGTCCTGATCACGCCTCAGCCCTGTCTGCAAAGCTGGGGTGGACCCCTACCATTCTTGCTCCTGTCCTGCCTGGGGAGAGAGGAGGGGCCCTGGGGGAGGTGGCCCTTGGCCAGGGGACCTGCATACTGAGATGCAGCAGCTGGGGCTGGGCTGGGGGAGGGGGTTGGCTATGAGCCTGCCAGGCACCCCCTCTACACTAGGATCTCAAAAACTATTTCAGCCAGGCGCGGTGGCTCACGCCTGTAATCCTAACACTCTGGGAGGCCGAGGCGGGCAGATTGTTTGAGCTCAGGAGTTAGAGACCATCCTGAGCAAGAGCGAGACCCCGTCTCTACTAAAAATAGAAATTATATGGACAGCTAAAAAAAAAATATATATATATATATATATATATATATATAGAAAAATTAGCCGGGCATGGTGGCACATGCCTGTAGTCCCAGCTACTCAGGAGGCTGAGGCAGGAGGATCGCTTGAGCCCAGGAGTTTGAGGTTGCTGTGAGCGAGGCTGACGCCACGGCACTCTAGCCCGGGCAACAGAGCGAGACTCTGTCTCAAAAAAAAAAAAAAAAAGGCCAGGCGCAGTGGCTCACACCTGTAATCCTAGCACTCTGGGAGGCCGAGGTGGGTGGATCGATCGAGGTCAGGAGTTCGAGACCAGCCTGAGCAAGAGCGAGACCCCGTCTCTACTAAAAAAATAGAAAGAAATTGTCTGGCCAACTAAAATATATATAGAAAAAATTAGCTGGGCATGGTGGCGCATGCCTGTAGTCCCAGCTACTCGGGAGGCTGAGGCAGGAGGATCACTTGAGCCCAGGAGCCTGAGGTTGCTGTGAGCGAGGCTGACACCACGGCACTCTAGCCCGGGCAACAGAGTGAGACTCTGTCTCACAAAAAAAAAAAAAAAAAAAAACTATTTCAAAGATCTAGTGAGTCTGGATATTGTTTTTTCATCTGTTGCTGAGGCTCAGAGAGCTCAGGGACATGGCCAGGGTCACACAGCTTGTCAGTGTGAATCAGCTGGAGCCGAGCTGTCTGCCAGGTTGTGGCTACTGAGAACTTCCTCCCAGCAGTCGCCAACATGGGGTTGGAGGAAGGGGTTGGTGTGGCTAGCACAGGTTCGCTGCAGAGTGAGCGTGTCAGGGCAGGAAGTAGAAAGGAACAGGGTGAGGCTAGGAGGAGCCCGGGCCCCAGTTTGGCTTGGTCTGAGGTCACACACTTGGCCCTGGGCCTCAGCTGCCTCATCTCTGTAAAAGGGGCGAGGGCTGCTATCAGCAGGCGCCAGCGAGCAGCGGGGATGCAGGAACAGTGAGTGAACGCAGATGTGCTTTTCCAGCCTTGCGTGGGCAGGTGCCAGATTTGAGCTGAAGACACTCTCCCTCCTCAATCTGAGCACTTCCTCTGCCCTGTGGCACTCCCTGGCCACAGCCAGCTCACCTTGGGCAGGCATCAAAGAGTTCCAGGAGGCTCCCTGCGGAGGGGAACCAAACCTCTCTACCCGGTAACAGTGAGGTCACCTTGCCCTCTCCCCAAAGACCACACACACCCAGGGTCCGGATGTTCGAGGCCTCTGTTTATTGACAGGCACAGACCAAGGTCTGCAGGTACAGGGCTCAGAGGTACTTTTCGTTCAGCACCTCGGCCAGGCCCGGCGGGAACTTGCCCCATTCCGCGTGCATCGCCGCGGTGAACTCTCCTGCAAGAGGGAGGCCAGCACCGCCTGGAAACCCTGGACTAGCAGCTGCCCGAGAAGCGGCCAGTGAGACGGCGTCTGCGCCCCCCAACTCCTCCCTGAACCTCACGCCGCTCCCACCCTCGGCTGCTGCTGCTGCGCCCTGGACCCTTGCCCCGGCCCGGCCCGAAAGGGCCCGGCGCACGGTCCACCGGGTCCGCGCGCAGCATGAGCGCAGCGAGCCGGCCAGCGGGCTCGGAGCAGCGCGCAGACTGCCCGCGTGCCTCGGGGCCGCACCCACCGCCGCGAGCTGCGCGGCTCGTGCAGACTGGCGCCCAGGTGCGGGAAGCAGGGGGCCTTGGTCCTGGGGTACACTGAGGAGCTTGCAGGCTGCGTGCGGTTTCACTGGCGCCGCGCCCGGCACCTGTCTCACCTGCCTGAGGTCCCGGAGTCCCGCCCTCGGGGCCCAGGCCCGCGCGACTTGGGCTCGCTCCTGGGCGCCTGGCAGGCCGCGGCACGACGCGCTCTGGGGGCTGCGCCCGCCACCCCGGCCTCCTCGTAGGGCCTCTCCGGGCGCCCCTCCCGCCACATCGGCCCGAGCGCGGCGGGAACTCGGGACTCTCGGCCGGTGCGGAGAAACGGAGCCAGCGCGGTCTCCGCTGACCTGGAGGCCACGACCCCGCGGATCCCTGGGTTCTGGCACCGCCGTGCGTGGGCGCCCTCGCTGCAGACGTCAGCGGGCTCTGTAGTTACTCCCCTCGGATAAAGTCACTGTTCCGCCAGGAGGGAGCCTACGGAGGGACCCAGGAAGCCCCCTGTTCCCATAGGGGTCGGGACGGGAACAGCCTCAGGGACCTCCGCAGCTGCCGGAGTCGCGGGAGTTGGGCCACAGACGTTGAGAAAAGTCCCTCGATTCCTGACACGCTCCCAATACACTGATTGAAATGACAATCTTCAGGCGGTTTGGGAAGGTGGGGAGCGGCGCGAACGCCCTTCTGACCCAAGGACCCGCGGGGACCCTGTGGCCCCTCGCAGGGCTGCGCTGCCCCCTCCGGGTTGCAACTCCGGGGTCCCCAAGGGGAAGAACCTCCCCAAAGAACCCTCCAAGTGTCTTCCAGGCCGGGGATGACTCCAGGGTCAAACGCGTTCCTGCCAAGCTCGCAGCCCATCCCGCGGTCCCCCCGACACCGAGAAGGCAGGACCCAGACCGCTTCCTCCTCATTCATTTATTGGGGAGTCGGGGGAGGAACAGCGGGAACACTGAGGGGCAGAGGAGGGGTCGCTGCCTGTGCCGGGGGTCTGGGCGGCGGCGCTCAGCGGTACTTCTCCGTCAGGACAGAGGACACGACGGACATGAACTTGTCCCAGGCGGCGTGGGCCTCGGCCGTGAAGTCGACGGGGAAGCGCGCGGCCACGGTGACCAGCAGGCAGTGGGACAGCAGCTGCGGGGCGCGGAGGGCGGCTCAGCGCGGGACGGGCTTGTTCCGGGGCCCCGCGCCCGCCCGCCCCTGCGGGACCCGCCACGGCCCCCCCCGCCCCGCGCCCGCCCGCCCCTGCGGGACCCGCCACGCCCCGCCCCGCCCCGCGCGCCCCTGCGGGACCCGCCACGGCCCCCCCCGCTCCGCCCCGCGCGCCCCTGCGGGACCCGCCACGGCCCCCCCCGCCCCGCCCCGCCCGCCCCTGCGGGACCCGCCACGGCCCCCCCCGCCCGCGCGCCCACCTTGAAGTTGACCGGGTCCACGCGCAGGACGTAGGCGTGCAGCTCGCTCAGCCTGGCCAGCGCGCCCGCGATGTTGTCGATGCTCTTGACCGCGTCGCCCACGGCGGCCACCACCTTGGAGCCGTGCGCGCGCAGCTGCGCGGACCCCGCGTGCAGGTCGAAGTGCGGGAAGTAGGTCTTGGTCTGCGGGTAGCTGAGGAAGAGCCTGGGGCGGGCGGGGCGCGGGCTGGAGGACCCCTGTGCGGCGCAGCCCCCGCTCCCCGGCGGGACGCCCCCGCGCCCGGCCTGCCGCCCCTCCTGGAGCTGCCCCGACCCCCGGCCGCGCCTCTCCCTGTCCGCACGGAACCCCCTTCCCGGCCCTGGACCGGCGGCCCGCTGCGCCTTCTGGCAGGACTGGTGTCCTCCCAGCAGCGCTTACAGAGAGGTCGCTTCAGAAAACCCTCCTGTGACCTCTGCCCGGGGACCAGATGCCCCGAGGGTGGCGGTGGCAGCGACGTGCCGCCTGCCAGGCGCTTGGCCTGGGAGCACGTGGGAACCTGGGCCTGGCGCCTGCTCAGGCCTCAGTGCGTGCGGCCGCCTGTTCTCCCTCCCGCACGCCCCCCCTGCAGACCCTCCCCCTGCAGACCCTCCCCCTGCAGACCCTCCTCCCTGTCCTCTCCACACCCCCTCCTCACTGACCCCTCCTCCCTGACCCCTCCTCACTGACCCCTCCTCCCTGACCCCTCCATGCTGACCCCTCCTCACTGACCCCTCCTCACTGACCCCTCCACCCTGACCCCCTCCTCCCTGACCCCTCCTCACTGACCCCTCCTCGCTGACCCCTCCACACTGACCCCCTCCTCACTGACCCTTCCACCCTGACCCCTCCTCACTGACCCCTCAACCCTGACCCCTCCACGCTGACCCCTCCTCACTGACCCCTCCACCCTGACCCCTCCACACTGACCCCCTCCTCACTGACCTCTCCACCCTGACCCCTCCTCACTGACCCCTCCATCCTGACTCCCCCACTCACCCACCCCACTCACCCACCCGGCGTCTGACCTGGTCCCTCAGGCCGTCCTGTCTGGGACTCACCTCTCCAGGGTCTCGGTGCCGATGGTGTCGGCCTGCGTGGAGATTTTGCCCCACATGGACACGATGATGGCCCTCTCAGTCTTGGTCAGAGACATGGTGGTGCGGGTGGGCGCTGGGCTGCAGCTGGACCTGCTCAGGACTGGCCTGGGTGATGCTCAGCCCCCCGGGGTCCCCTTATATACAGGCAGCCCCACGCCCAGCCAGGCTGTGGCTGTGGGTGGGGAGAGGGGAGGGGGCTGCAGGGGTGGGATTTCTTATCAGATCCAGTGACCATGGGGCAGCCAGGGGCTGTGGGACTGGGCAGGCTATCGCTCCTTCCTGCCTTGCTGGACCTTAGAGGGGCGTTGGCCACGGTCTGCCCGCAGAGTCCAGAGAGATACGGCACAGCTGCAGGCCAGAGCTGCGCTGTCCTTACCCATTTCAGAAGCACAAAACTGGGGACACCAGAGAAGCAAGGCCCAAGGCACATCCTCCCGGGGAACGTGCCTGCACCGTCCTCTGGTTGGCGTAGCCCAGCCACATGTCGTCCCTTCCCTTTGTCTCTGAGGTTCCTGGGTATTTCCTCCGGGGAGGCAAAGGTTCTGCTGACCCAGAACTGATGGGAGAGGCGCTGGGTCTGTTTCCTAACCAGCGGAAGGAAGGAGGTAGCAGGTTGATAAGGGAATTCGTGTAATAATATACTATTAGGGATTGCAATATTGCCATCCATACTGGTCATTGTAACAATGAGGCAAATATTTCTTTCAATTTAATTTAATTTAATTTAACTCTGGTTTAAATTTTTTTTTTTTTTAATGTTTTGAGACGGCAGTCTCACTCTTGCTCAGGCTGGTCTCGAACTCCTGAACTCAAGTGATCTTCCCACCTTGGCCTCCCAGAGTGCTAGGATTAAAGGCATGAGCCACTGCACCCAGCCTTTAATTTTATTTTAGCATACTTAATACAATAAAATTGACTTTTTTATATACTTTTGCCTAAATTTGACACATGTTGGGCTGGGCATGGTGGCTCCCACCTGTAATCCTGGCACTCTGGGAGGCCGAGGGGGAGGATCGCTTGAGCTCAGCAGATCAGACCAGCCTGAGCAAGAGCGACACCCCATCTCTACTAAAAATAGAAAAATTAGCCGGGCATGGTGACACGCACCTGTAGTCCCAGCTACTTGGGAAGCTGAGGCAGGAGGGTTGACTGAGCCCAGGAGTTTGAGGTTGCCATGAGCTACAATGATGCCACTGTACCCAGGGTGACAAAATGAGACTCTGTCTCAAAATAGATAAATAAATAAATGTTGGCCACACGTATGGACTGACATGACCACGGCCACGTCAGGACACAGAGCAGCTTCATCACCCCGTCAACTGCCCCACCCTGCACGTTAGCAGCCTCGCCCCATTCCTACCGCCAACCTCGGATGAATGCTATAAGTTTTCAAATTTATAATTTTTAAAAATATAGTATAAATGGAATCATATAGTATTGTAATCTTTTAAGACTGGCTTCTTTTATTAGCAAACCAGCCTTAGGGTTTATCCAAGTTATTCTGTGTATGAAAAGGAGGCTCCTTTCTGCTCCGTGGTTTGAATGTACCGCACTTTGCTCATCCATTTTCCACTCAAGGATATTTTTTTTTTTCCCCAGTGTGGGGCTATTACCAATAAAGCTGCTATGAATATTCAAGGATAGGTCTTTATGTGAACATAAGCTTTCATTCCTCTAGGGTACCACCATATCAGTAGGATTGCTGGGTCGGGTGTTAAGTGTGTGTTTAATTCTGCAGGAAACTGCCAAGCTGTTTCTCAAAGTGGCTGCATTACTCCGCTTTCCCATCAGCACTGAGGACGGTCTGAGTTGCCTGCACTTTGCAGGCACTTTACGTTTTAGCCATTCGGAGCCGTGTGTGGTGACACGTCACCGCGGCTCCAGTGTGCATTTCCCTGGTGGACAGCGATGTGGAGCATCTTCTCATGTGTTCATTTGACGTCCATATATCCTCTTTGGTGAAGTAGCTTTTCAAGTATTATGTCCGTTTTTAAATTATTTCTTTTCTTTTTTTTTTTTTTTTGAGACAGAGTCTCGCTAGAGGCTAGAGTGCCGTGGCGTCAGCCCAGCTCACAGCAACCTCAGACTCCTGTGCTCGGCGATCCTCCTGCCTCAGCCTCCCGAGGAACCGGGACTGCAGGTGCGGGCCCCACGCCTGCTTTGCCTCTACTCGGTTAATGCTGCTTTTGGTTGAACAGAAGTTTGTGATTTTAATGCAGTCAGATTAGTGATTTTTTTTGGTCCTGTTTAAAAATGTTGTACTCTTCCATTCGCAATAGTCAAAAGATGAAAACAACCCAAATGTCCAGCAGTGAATGAACAGAAAACAAATTATGATATTTTCATACAATGAGAGATTATTCAGCCATAAAAATGAAGTCCTGATACATGCTATCTATTACTTGGATGAAACTTGAAACCTTAGGTGAAAGACTGCAGACACAAAAGGCTGCATCCCATTTTTATGAAATGGTCAGGACAGGCAAATCCATAAAGACAGAAAGCGGATTAGTGGCTACCAGGGCTGGGGAGAGGGGAGGTGGGGAGAGACTGCTTAGTGGGGAGGGGACTTCCTTAGTGGGATGATGAAACTCTCCTAGAACTAGATGGAGGTGGTGGTTGTGCAACACTATAAAGGTGCTAAATCCACTGAATTGTTCACGTTTTTACATTATGCAAATTTTACCTAAACTTTTTTTTTTTTTTTTTTGAGACAGAGTCTCACTCTGTTGCCCAGGCTAGAGTGAGTGCCGTGGCGTCAGCCTAGCTCACAGCAACCTCAAACTCCTGGGCTCAAGCGATCCTCCTGCCTCAGCCTCCCAAGTAGCTGGGACTACAGGCATGTGCCACCATGCCCGGCTAATTTTTCTATATATATTTGTGGCTGTCCATATAATTTCTTTCTATTTTTAGTAGAGATGGGGTCTCGCTCTTGCTCAGGCTGGTGTCGAACTCCGGAGCTCAAACAATCCTCCTGCCTCGGCCTCCCAGAGTGCTAGGGTTACAGCTGTGACCCACTGCACCCGGCCTAAACTTTTAAGAAGAGTAAAAAACGTTGTGCCCAAATGCTGAAGTGAAGAGAGTATTCTAGGCCCCATTTCTAAAAGCTTTATTGTGTGGTCTTTTGTGTTCGGTGACAGCCTGGGTTGATTTTGTGTGGTGTGAGGCGTCTGTCTGCCTGTAGCTGACATTACTGAGTGGGTGCTCAGTCCTGTGCACAGCACCAAACACTTTTCGTGTTGTGCACCTGACCCTCACAACCACTATGGGAGGGAGGGTGTATTTCATCATCGTTATATTTTTTAAGATAAGGAGGTTTTGAAACGTGTCCAAGGTTTCCACGGACGGGGGAGACAGCCCTGACGGTCTGGTGCGGGCTGGGCTGCTGGCTGCAGCTGGGGCAAGGCTCTTCCTGTCCCTGGGCCTTGGTTTTCCCACCTGTGACAGGAGGAGCTTGGGCCGGTGCAAGGCACTTGGCTGCCGGTGCCCGGGCACAATTCCGAGCTCCCAGGCACATTCTGAGCCTCAGCGGCTGAGGCTGGGATCAGAGGGTGCCTGGTCACTTCTGAGCAGCTGGACGCTCAGCAGAGGTCTGGAGTCTGCAGACCCTGCCCTGAGGGCGGGCCCTGGGCGCCCCGGGGCAAGCTAATGAATCTCAGAGTCCAGGTTTACTCTTTTAGCCTCTATGATGGGGGTCAGACTGGCCCCCACCTCAGTGTTGGGAACCGTCATCTGTGGTCGCCGAGCTCAGGATATGGTGGCATGAATTGAAGATTATTTTTGTTGCTATCGCGACTGAGTGGTCCCTCCCTGGTGAGGCAGGAGCCCTGCCGCGGAGGAGGTGGAGGGGGCAAGGCAAGTCCCAGATAGTGTCTGGGAGCCTCGCCCAGCCCTCCAGCAGAGCACACAGGGCGGTGGCCCTCTCGGGCCCAGACCGAGTGGCAGGACTGATAAGCCCTCGGGGGACTCACACTGGGAGAAAGGGTTGGAACTTTCAGTCTCCAAAAAATCCACTTCCCTTCAAAACAGCAGCTTATGAAACAGAGTTATTAAAATTTAAAATGAGGAGAAACCCAGAGGTGTGGGTCTTAGCAGAGAAGAGTCCAGGACGTGCCCTGTAGTGAGTGAATAGAGGTTGGCTCTGGCACTTCGTTGCTCAGGAGACAAGGTAAGAGCTTAGAGCTAGGACTCAGTTGGAGACCACCTGCTCTGAATCCTGTTACTGGTGTGGAAACTGAGGTCCAGAGTGGGGCCTGCTGACTCCCAGGCCAGGGTGTGACAATGAGGTCTCATTTCTACAGTGCTGATAAGGTCAACAAACATGGACACTGAGGTGCTGCCAGTGAGGGTGACACTGGGACCCAGACCACTGCTCTGTGGGCAGTCCTGTGTCCGGGCCCTGCCAGGGCAGCCCGAGGAGGGACACACCAGGAGCTGTATGGGCTGGGATATCCCTGCACTTTTCACAGATGCTAGTGCGCCATACTTTTAACTATAGTCAGAAAAATAAACAACTAATACTCTCGCAAAGTTTACTGACAAGGCCGGGCGCGGTGGCTCACGCCTGTAATCCTAGCACTTGGGAGGCTGAGGTGGGAGGATTGCTCGAGGTCAGGAGTTCGAGACCAGCCTGAACAAGAGCGAGACCTCGTCTCTACTAAAAACAATACAAAGAAATTAGCTGGACAACTAAAAATATATAGAAAAAATTAGCCGGGCATGGTGGCACATGCCTATAGTCCCAGCTACTCAGGAGGCTGAGGCAGGAGGATCGCTTGAGCCCAGGAGTTTGAGGTGGCTGTGAGCGAGGCTGACACCACAGCACTCTAGCCCGGGCAACAGAGTGAGACTCTGTCTCAAAAAAAAAAAAAAAAAGAAGCTGGGCCTGAGGGGGTAACTGGGGGAACAGTGGGATCCTCCAAGTCTGAACCTTCCCCTGGCTCAGAGATGGCCAGCCTGGAGCCCCAAGTTCCTGGTGGGGCAGCAGCATGGCCAGGGAGTCAGAGGAGAGAGGCCTGAGACATAGTCCTGGTCCATGTGCCTGGTCACCTGAGGACTCTCAGTGCCCCTGTTCGGGAGGCCTCCGTGACCACAACTGGCCAGGCTCCCCATCCCCGTCTGCTCCACCCTCCCAGCATCATCTCTGCCCCTGCACCCGCATTTCCATCCCAGGGACACTGCTGGGAAGTGCGGGAGAACTCACAGACCTTTTGATCATACATAAAATCGAAACATAGAAGTCTGGGATAAAGGCTTGCAAAATCTGTAACAGAGGGTAACTATCCCTCACAAACACACGTAAACCATCAAAGGAGGGCAGAGAACCCACAAGGAAAATGTGAAGGCAATTCTTAGACACTGGCAGATTATTACATGATACGATTCTCTTTCTCAGAAATAATCAAAAATTGCAGCCTAGAACAAGACATCCTTTTCCTTTTTTGAAATTTTGGGACAATTAAAATAAATTCAACGCTAGGCAGCCCCATGCAAGGCAATGCCTCTGACGGTAGCAGCTGAGACATTTCAAATGCATGTGACCCTCAGCCCGGTAGGGTCAACCCACAAATCTGTCCTGCAAAATACAGTGTCAGCTCAGTGCAAGAGGGCTACTTCCAGCAGTGAAAATGCTTGTCCCTTAGTCAAGTGGTGAGGTTCCGATGCATTTGGCATGCTTGGGGAAGACTGGGGAAAAGACACGGGAGACCGTTAACTTCAGTCACTTTCTGGGGAAGCCTGGGTAGAGTGGGTGGGGTGATTTTTTCAAACAATTTTATTGAGATATAATTCACATACCATAAAGTTTATCCATTCAAAGTGTACAATTGAATGGTTTCTTGTACAAAGAGCTGTGCAACCATTAATTACCACAGTCAACTTTAGAACATTTTCAGCACTTCCTCTTAAAAAGCCCGTATCCATTAGCAGTCACTCCTCACTTCCCCCTAACGCTCCTGTCCTAGGCAGCCACTAATCTACTTTCTGTCTCTATGGATTTGCCTATTCTGGAAAGCTTACCTAAATGGAATCGTGTATTATGTATGTTTTCAAGGTTAATTCATGTACCATTACTTCATTCCTTTTTATGGCTGAATAGTATTCCATTGTATGGATTATACCGTGTTTTATTCACCCATTCATCAGGTGATGTTCAGTTGGGATGTTTCCACTTTTGGCTATTAGGAATAATATTACTAAGAACATGTGAGTCTTTGTGTGGACATACGCTTTCATTTCTTTGGCTGTATATCTAAAAGGGAGATTACTGGGTCGTATGTTAACTCTGTTTAACCTTTGAGGAAATGCCAGACTATTTCCTAAGCAGCTCGCACCTTTTCACATCCCCACCACCAGTACATAAAGATTTCAATTTCTCCACGTCCTTGCTAACGCTTGTTATTTTATCTTCTTGATTATAGCCATGCCAGTGAGCACAATGTAGCATCCTGTTGTGGTTTTGATTGACATTTGCCTAACGACTAATAATGTTGAACATCTTTTCATGTGCTTATTGGCCATTTGTTTATGTTCTTTGGAGAAATATCTGGCCATGTCCTGTGTCCATTTTTCAAAACCATTGCCTAATCCAAGGTCCCGAATATCTACTCCTATGTTTGCTTCTAAGGGGTTTTCTTTTTTGAGACAAGGTCTCGCTCTGTCACCCAGGCTGGAGCGCAGTGGCGTCATCAGAGCTCCCTGCAGCCTCCAACTCCTGGCCTCAAGCGATCCTCCAGCCCCGGCCTCCCCAAGTGCCGGGACTACAGGCGCCGACACACCCGGCCGCTTCTAAGAGTTTTGCAGTTTTAGTTCTTACATTTATTTCTGTGAGGCATTGAAACGATTTTTTTAACTTTTATCTTTTTACACTTTTATTTTATTTTTATTTTTATTATTATTTTCCCCCTCCTTCCTCCCTGTACACTTTTATTTTCAACTTGGAACTTTCTGCCCAAAGCAAGCGTTAGTTACTCCCATAATGAAAAAAAAAAACACCACCACTTCCCAATCCACACGAGCGAGCGCAGGGCTCCGCCTCGCGCCTGCGCGGGAGCGGGACCGAGGCTTCCGGGAGGCCCCGCGCCTGCGCACACGAGCGCCTGCGTCTGCTCAGTGGCGCCGGCCCGAGAGCTGGCGCCCGCTCTCAGCGCCCCTTTCTGGCCGCGTCGCGGAAGTATCGCGAGCCTGGCGGGTTGCGTGTGGCGTACGAGACTTTGCGCAGGCCTCGTCGGCCTCAGTCGGACAGGTCGTCTTCGGGTCCCCTCCACCCCCGGCCCGGCCCGGCCCCTCCCCGGGTCCCCTCCACCCCGGCCCGGCCCGGCCCCACCCCGGGCCCCTCCGCCCCCGGCCCGGCCCCTCCTCGGGCCCCTCCGCCCCCGGCCCGGCCCCTCCTCGGGCCCCTCCGCCCCGGCCCGGCCCGGCCCTGCCCCTCCTCAAGCCCTTCCTCCCGGGCCCGGCCCCTCCTCGGGCCCCTCCACCCCGGGCCCCTCCGCCCCGGCCCGGCCCCTCCCCGGGCCCCTCCGCCCCGGCCCGGCCCGTCCCCACGGCGGGATGGGGGACAACACCAGCCCCATCAGCGTGATCCTGGTGAGCTCGGGCAGCAGGGGCAATAAGCTGCTGTTCAGGTACCCCTTCCAGAGAAGCCAGGAGCACCCGGCGTCCCAGACAAGTAAGTGAGTGCTGGGCGGAGGGCCCGGACCGGAGCGGCGGACCCGCGGCCGCGCCCTCGGCAGTCGCGTTCCTGTGACTGTTCTTGTCCTGAGCGCACAGTCCATACTGCCCGTTACAGAGTGCTTGGAAAGTGCAGAAAAGGAAAAGCAAGAGAAAAACCACTCACTATTCACCACACCAAAACAGCTATCGTTAGCATTTCATCAGTCTCCGGCCTATAAAAAAAAAAAAGAATTTATGACGCGTTCATCTCAGCAAAATGTACAATCACGGACGCACCTGGAGTTGTCCTTGGCCACCTCCTCCAAGTTCTGCTCCTCCTCCCCCTCGCAGGGATAGGCACTTACCGTTTTGGTGATTGTCCCTTGTCCCTTCTGTACAGAGATACCAAATATGTGTCCGCAGGCAAACAATGTTGTTTAGGGTTTTTTTTTCCCTCACATAAATATATTGTTGTACGGTGCCGTTTTTTCCCATGAAACGCTCTGCCGTGGAGCCGGGTCCAGTTTAGTCCACAGGGATCAGCCCCTTCATGGCGGCTGTCCTGCCGCTTACTTGTGGCTTTTCACTATTGCGAGTGTTCGGTTTTTAATTTATATTTTGTTTTTAAATTATTTCCAAACTTGTTGATATGGTACAGAGTTTTCAAGGTACAAAGGTGTTTAGATTAGGAAAAGAAAGTTCTTTCCTACCGTTGACCCCCAGCCCTCCAGTTTCCATTATGGGGACAGCTCCAGTTCGCATTTTTCCTGTGCGTCTTTCCGCAGCCTTCTATGCAAATATAAGCATATGCGTGCAAGTTATTTTATTTTCTGAGCGCAAGGGAAAGCACACTACGTATTCTGTTCTGCCCGTTTCCATTTTCACCGTCCGTCTACATCTTGAATATAGAATCAGAACCATGGAGAGGCCTTGTCCTTGTTCATGACTGCAGTGGTTCCATGAAATGAACTCATGGGATTTATTCATAGTCCTCTGGTGATGGGCATTTAAGTTGTTTCAACCTTTTGCTAATACAGGCAGTACAGATGTCCTTTCTGTATTTTATCATTTTGCGAAATACCCGTAGTATGAAATCCCAGAAGTGGGTTGGTTGGGTCTAAAGGATAATGAGCATATTTATTTTTCATAGGTTAGATTTCTCAATCTTTGCTAATCCAGTAGGTGGAATTGTATCTGATACTAATTTTTTAACGTGCATTTGTTTTATGGTTGAGAGTAAGTGTGTTTTCCGGTTTTTAGAGCCATTTGGATTTCCTTTTTCAGTGAAATGACCTATTTTCACTTGGATTTTTGCCTACTTTGCCTAATTTTCTCTTGGCTTATTTGACTTTTTCCTTATAGATTTGAAGGATCTCTTCATATATTTAAGATAAAAATAGGTCTTCATGACAAAGCTATAAATACTTATCCAGTTTTTCTGTGTAGTACTTGCCAGGCAGAGTTTTGACTTTTATGGAGTCAGATTCTCAGTCTAATCTTTTGTGTTTTCTGTTTTTTTAGATGACGTAAGCAACAGAAAATTATTTTCTCATATCCTGGAGGTTAGAAGTCCAAGATCAAGATGTAGGGTTGGTTTCCTCTGAGGCCTCTCTCCTCAGCTTTTAGATGATTATCTCCCTCTGTTTTCTGAGTTTTGTAATGCATAGAAAGGCCTTCTGCTCTCCAGAATTATTAACAACAAAAAAAGCCTTCCATAGTTTTCTCTAGAAAGTTCATTGGCTTGATTTTAAATGTGTTTATCTTGGCGTAAGGTGAGTCCTCTTCCTACGAGCTGGTATTTTCTGGGCACTTGCTGAGAGTTGTGCCCGCACCGCTCGGTTGCTTGTGGAGCCCTGCGGAGTGGGAGCTGTGACATCCAAGATGCGGCTAAAGGGGGCACTGCGGCCAGCGAGTCATTGGTCCAAGAGCCAGCATAATTTTTTCTGTATGGCCACCTAGTCCTAACATGATTTTATTGAATAATTCACCTTGCCTCCACTGATTGATTCTGTTGCCTTTGTCACATACTAAATTTCCATGTTAATTTGGATCTATTTTTGACCTTTCTTATTTTTTCAATGGTCTGTTTGTCCCATACTAATTAATTATTGTAACTTTATACTATGTTATTATACTATTAGGCTAGATAAATTTTTTGTCGTTATTTTTCTTTTTCAGCATTATCTTGGCTGTTCTTAATTACTTTTCCCTGTAAACTTTAGCATCAAGGGCATTAGGGCCCACCCCCAAGCCACTGGTGTTTTATTGGAGGTAGCTTTAAATGTGTTAACTGGGAAGGCATCTTTTTTTTTTTTCACATTTTTTTTTTTTTTATTTCATCTTATTGTTATTGGGAAGGCATCTTGATGTTGAATCTTCCCACTCAAGAACACGCTAGGTTTTCTAGTCATTCTTTTCTCCCGTGTTAGCATTGCCATTATCTTTATGGGCCTTTTGCACTCTTCTTAGGTTCATCACTAGGTTTTTAAGATTTATTACTCTGGTAAAGTATTGTTATTTGTATGTATGGAGGCTATTGCTGTATGTACATTTAAAAATTCTTTCTTTTGCTCATGCTGTTTCCCTCATGTACTGAGAGGGTGTGTGGGCATACAGGCACACTTCATTTTATTGTGTTTTATACAAGTTGAAGCTTTGTGGCAATCCTGTGTCAAGCAAGTCTCTCTGTGCCATCTCCAACAGCATGTACTCACTTTGTGTGTCCGTGTCACATTTTGGTGATTCCTGCACTGTTTCAAACTTTATTATTATGTCTATCATGGTGATCAGTGATCCTTGATGTTAATATTGTAATTGTTCTGAGTGCCACAAACCACTCCAACGTAAGACTGGGAACTTCGTCAGTGAACGTATGTGTTCTGACTATTCTGACTGGCTGTTCCCCATCTCTTTCCCTGTTCTTTGGCCTCCCTATTCCCTGAGACACGACAGTATTGAAATTGAGCCAGTGAATGACCCTACAGTGCCTCTCAGTTTTTAAGTGAAATGAAGAGTCTCATGTCTCTCACTTTAAATCAAAAGAAATGATTAAGCTTAGTGAGGAAGGTGTGTCGAAAGCTCAGCTGGGTCGAAAGTTATTTCTCTTATCCCAAACAGTTCGCCAAGTTGTGAATGCAAAGAAAAAGTTCTTGAATAAAATGGGAAGTGTTACTCCAAGCTGGGTGCAAAGGTGAGCGCCTGTAGTCCTAGCTACTAGGGAGGTGAGACAGGCAGATCCCTTGAGTCCACTGGCTTAAATCCAGCCTGGACAACATAGCAAGACCTACTTTCTTTAAAAACAAAACAAAACAAAACAAAAAAACAAGTATTACTCCAGTGAACACCCGAATGATAAGAAAGTGAAATAGCCTCATTGCTGTTACGGAGAAAGTTTAGTGGTCTGGATAGAAGACCCAACTGGCCAAGACAAAACCTAATCCGGAGCAAGGCCTTAACTCTCTTTAATTCTGCGAAGGCCGAGAGAGGTGAGGAAGCTGGAGAAGACAAGTTTGAAGCTAGCAGTGGCTGGTTAACAGGACGTAAGGAAAGCGGCCATGTCCATAACAGGAAAGTGCGAGGTGAAGCGGCAAGTGCTGGTGCGGAAGTTGTAGCAAGTTACTCAGAAGGTCCAGGTAAGATCCCTGGTGAAGGTGGCGACACTAAACAGCGGATTTTCAGTGCAGATGAAACGGCCTTAGACTGGAAGAAGGTGCCATCTGGGACTTCCATACCTGGAGAGAAGCCTGGCTTCAGAGCTTCAAAGGACTCGCTGACTTTCTTGTTAGAGGCTACTGCAGTTAGTGATCTTGAGTTGAAGCCAGTGCTCATTTACCATCTTGAAAGTCTTAGGGCCCTTCAGAATTGTGCTAAATCTCCTCTGCCTGGACGACGATACATCTGTTTACAGCATGGTTTACTGAATTCCTCATATCTCACTGCAACCTCAAACTCCTGGGTTTGAGCGCTCCTGAGTAGCTGGGACTGCAGGCACGTACTACCGTGCCTGGCTCATTTTTTGTTTCTATTTTTAGTTGCTTGGCTAACTTTTTCTATTTTTTTTTTTTTTAGTAGAGATGGGGTCTCACTCTTGCTCAGGCTGGTCTCGAACTCATGACCTCAAGTGATCCTCCCACCTCGGCCTCCCAGAGTGCTAGGATTACAGGCGTGAGCCATTGTGCTCGGCCTAGATATTTCAATATTTGTGTCTGGCTTATTTCACTCAGCATAAGGTTTTCAAGGTTCATCCATGTTCACTCCTTTTTCTGTCTGAATTATATTCTATTGTATGGATAGGCCACTTTTAGAAAACGTGGATTTTAATGGCTCCGTAATCCTGTGTGTGGAGGGATCATGCTTTCTTAGCCATTCTCCCCTTTTTGCCCTCGCTCAGATAAGCCACGTAGCAGATATGCTGTTAACAACATGGGCGACCACACTGAAGACCAGGATGGCGACTCCAGGTAAGGACTCTGTGGTCACCCCAGGACGGGGCACATCCTGGTCCCGGGCCTGGGCAGAGCCCCAGCTTTCTGTTGACTCAGATGTTTTCTCCCTTGAGAAATCCGGTGTCCTTTTTTTTTCCCATTTAGTGGGTGCTTTCAGGTAGCACAGAGCTGAGGATCGCACTGCCGGCCTCTGGCTTGCAGAGGTGATTTGGGCACGCCTTCCAGTTTGGGGCTGTGTGCTCGTCAGAGCAGGTCTGAGAACAGATGAGGCCGTGTCCACGTGGGGTGTTTGTCTCCTACGAGAGAACACAGAGGAAAGCAGACCCCCGTGTTGTCCTTGGATCTGACGCCTTGCGCATTACCTGGACGTCAGAGCAGGTGCTCAGGTGCAGCGCAGCCTGGTCAGGTCCCTTCTGAGTGGCCGGGCTTAGGTGGTGGTACGGGCAGGGGGCTGAGAGCTGGGCGGTGTGACCCCGGACGCTCTTCTAGTTACAGATGAAAGGCGGGTCCTGTTCCTTCCGGTGTTTGCTCCCTCTGTTCTCTCCAGGAGGTGCTATGAGAGTAGAAACTTCAGAAATGACTATTTCTGCCTTTTAATGTTGTTTTAGAACTTAGCAAATGTTAACATAGGCCTAGATAAAGGAGAAAAGATCGTAAGTTACTGGCCTGGGGGTTTGCCTAAGCACAGACGGGGTCTGCGTGGGGCGAGGGACTTGCCCTCCCCTGTCCCAGGAGAAGCTAGCGGAGATCCCCGCGCTGGGCCTTTGCCAGGCAGTCTCTCGCACGGCCTCTCCCCAGGTCTCTGACAGGGCGCCACCCCTGCCGCAACGTGCAGTTCTAGGGGTGATTTTTATCCTCTTTTGTAAGGGTGCTGGGGCCTCTGGCATGACCGATGGCTGCCTTTGAGGGGAGTGATCTTTGGGAGCGGGGCCAGCAGGCGGGGGGAGCAGGGGATGGGCGTTGTTGGACACACCAGGGATGACCTTCTCGATGTAGAGCTGTGGTGGTTCTGTCCTTTAAAAGTGGTGGCTGGGAGCAAACTCCTGTTTGTCAGAGGCACGTAGAAAAGTTTGCCCCTCACGCTGGCCAGCTGCGTCTTGTCCTCCCTCCACCGGTGCCGCGGAGAAGCTTAGGGCAGAACTTGCTGCCGCCCACCCCATGCCCTCCTCGCCCCAGGCTGCAGTGGATGTGAGGCTCGGGCTGCTGAAGACTCCGGAAGGGTTCTTGGCAGTGTCTCTGCAGAGAGATGTCCTAGGAAGGCTGGCGGTGCCTAATTCCCACAGTTATTTTTAGAGACGTATAATAAAATGACCACGAGGGTGTTTTCTAGGGAATTAATTCAATATTTGACTTAATGAAGAGGGAAAACTGCGGAAGGGGAGTGGTTCTCTCTAGACTCTCTTATTCAATTTAAGGGTTGCTCCATTTGGGAATTTTAACACGTAGCGTCTGTGCCTCCCACTGTGCACCCCGGTGTTTTCAGGGTTCGGCGAATACCCGCAGGGCCCCAGTTCCCCTCCTGCTTTGTTCTGTCACCCAGGCTCCCCGGCCCTGCTCTGCCCCGTCTAGCTCAGAGCACCTTCCTGGAACGAGGCAGCGAAGGCGGGTCAGGCCCATTCTCGTGTCTTCCCTGGTGGTCGTTCTCAGAGGGGCTTTTCTTTCTGGAGCCGTGGGCTGTTCCTGCTTTGCCAGACTGAAGCGGTGTTGCCAGGCTGCAGGTCAGCTCCGAGTGGCCAGGCCGGCCTCAGGGAAGCGGGGACAGCAGAGCTGTGCTGCCCAGCATTGCAGGCCCTGTCCAGCCAGGGTGGCTGTTTGACTTGAAATTAACTCAGATTACACAAAATAAAACACTCATTTTCTTAGTTGTACTGGCCACATTTTAGGTGCTCAGTGGCTTCCCGGGACCAGTGGCTACTGTACTCAATGGCTCAGATTTGAAATATTTGCATCGTCGTGCCAAGTTCTGCGGCACAGCGCTGGCTTAGGGAGCGTAAGGTGCATCGTCAAGATGCGTTTCAGGGTGTCGGGATTAGCTGTTCCTTATTTTTTATAGCCCTTTTCTAGAATTCAATAAGGAGAAAAGAAAATGGATATTGTGCAGTGTCCCTAAAGCTTGAAATTCGAGGTCAGAAAGGTTGCAGTGTTCCTGTGGGTTGGGTGCGAGGGGCTGGGAAGCTCACACGTCAAGGCACCGCGTGTCCCCCACGGTGGTAGGGGAGCCCCCAAGAGAAGTCTGAGGGAAACCTGGTGTCTGTCAGAAAGGCTGACGTGCGGCTGCCGCCTCCCCGCGTGGGCAGCACGTCCTGGCCCCGCTCTCGGAGACTCGAGCGGGAAGCTTGGAGAAAAGATGATTCCTTTTATTGTCAAAATTGTCTGAAATCCTTATACTTTAAACACAATCCAGAAGACCTTCCCAGTTCTGTCTCTACCCTTTAACTCTGGGATGCGGATGCCATTGTGAGGCTGTGGCATCTGGTGACACTGCTGCCCCCCTCGGGCCTGGCCGCTTGTCGTGCCGCCGTGGGTCCAGCTTGCGGTGCAGCTGGGTCCTAGGCCGGGTGTCTAGGCCGGGCAGGCGCTGTCCAGCTCCCAGCACGCAGATCCTCCCAGCAGGGCCACGGGGGCCTCCAGCCGGCCTCTTTGGGCAGCGTTGCCTCCGCTGTCGTGTGTTTATAGCCCCGCACTGATGTGGTGGGAAGATGCCCCTTTATTCCCGTAGCTGGGATTGATGCACAAGAAGGTGGCAGTTGTGTCCCCAGGTTTAAACGTTCCCCAGCTCCTCCCTGGCCCAGCCACTGCGCCCACACTGCAGGGCGGTGAGCCGGGACAGGGGCAGGCTCGGGCCCAGGCCGGACTCCTGCTGTGCATCCGACAGTGAGTGGGGGCCCATTCTGTGGGCTGAGCCCTAACGTCACAGTCTTCTGTAGACACCCGGGGGGGGCGCGTCACCTCCACCTCTTCTTCCCAGAGCCAGCCAGTGCCACAGGGACATCCGCGTCTCAGTGAGTGGGTGCTTCCTCAGAGGGGCAGACGCACGTCCAGACTGTGCTCCCGTCGGGAGGTGGGACTTTGCTGACCCTCGGAAGCCCGGTGTGCTCGCTCCTCCCCTCGGGGCGCAAAGGGCTTGCGTTGTGCCTTGTCCATTTGTAGGACGTGAAACTCAGATTCCGGCGTGTAGGGTTCTGACTTTCTGGACCATCTTGGAAAAGTCCATAAAACCTAGCCCTTTAGTACTGCGCACCCCGGTGAGCCACGGTCTGTGAGCTGCGGGGGAAAGGGCTCCCTCCGTGCGTGTTTCTCCTGTGTGGGTCTTCGGCCGTGTGCCGTGGCAGGGCGCCCCCCTCGTTTCCCCTCTTGGATTCAGGACCCCTTTCTCTTTTCAGGATACATAGAAAGCAGCATGTCCCAGAACAAAAACTCTGCAGAGGAACATAAGTTCCTAAACTCTTCTAAAAAATGCACGTTGCGTAGTGACGCAGCCCAGATGTTTTCTGACACTGACATGTGTGGATCTGCCGTGCCTGTGTGGTCGCTCCCGCCAGGGGCTCAGGGAGGTCAGCTGTGCAGACAGTCACAGCATCCTGAGAACGGGGGCTGATGACAGTCGCACGACACTACAGCTGCTGGAAGGCTTTTGCCTGTGAGGGTCTTCTGGGGTCCCATGTAGACAGGTTCTTACCACACAGGTGAGACACTTGGGCACAGGCATCCCGCTGATGCGTACGGTGCTGGGTCTCACCCGGCTCTTCCAGCCCTGTTCTTGCTTCTGAGAAGTGACTCTCCTTCCTGCCCAGCCTGTATTTATGTGTAAGAAAACCCCATGGTAAGTGTTCAACATGGGGAGTGTACATATCCTCTTTCTTGCCCAGTAAGTCGCTTAGTCTTGACACCCAGCAGTTAATGCTTAATAGTGGTACTTCTGCTAGACTGGAGCACTGTTTTTATAAAACAGCCTTGTAACTTTTCATGTTTTTTTTTTTTAAAAAAAAAACAAAACAATATGTTTTTGTTTGGTCTTGATGGTCCTGTTCCTATTTCAGTGAGCCATGTCCTCCAACCGATGAGCAGTTGGTTGCAGGGTAAGACCAAGACGTCTCCACCATCCTTCTGTCCTGATCCTGCTGCCTTCTCTCCTTGTAATTGTGCTTCATTCCTGATTTCCCTCCACGTTGGAGAATGACTAACGAGGCACAAAGGCCGTGGCTTGGACCTCACTGCCCCGCCCCCGACAGGCGCCCAGACTCCCCCATGGCCCTGCCCTTTCTCTGCCCAGTTCTTTAGCTATGTCACATTACCCAAGAGGCCAAGGCGTGGTTAGCTGGCACCACGGAGACCTCTGGGACCAGGCATGTCACACAAACCTTCTCCTCCAGGTAGGCAGCAGTAGTCTCGTCAGGGGCGTGGGTGAGCAGGGGTGAGGCGTCTTGGCTCCCTAGCTCACTGCCACCCCAGAGAGAGCAGTGATCATTGCCCCTCGTCTTCATTTTTCAGAGGGCCTTCGTGGGAGGCCTCTCCCAGGGGGTGGGCGTTAAGCGTGATACTCAGGCTTAGGTGGGGTTGGATGTGCCCAGTAGAGGCAAGCGTGTTCCCCCGGAGTTGGTACAGTGCTGTTCCAGGAGGGCAGGGTGGCGGGACTCTGTCTTCCCCTTGACAGTGCGTCTCCTCTGGACCTTGGAGGTGCACACAGGTCCATAAGCCCTGGGGAGAGTTGCGTCCCTTCCACGCCGTCCTCCCTTCCCTCTTTTGGCCCAAACAGAGAACAAGCCCTGCTCCAGAATGGCTCAGCAGGAATAGGAGGTCCTGGCCTATTTTCCAGGTAGGCTGGTTCATCTTCCTAAATGTGTTTTCCTTGAAGTTCCAAGTTATTCAAGGATTTTTTAGTTTTTGTAACAGCTATTTTATTGTGTTGCAGTACATTTATCAGGCCTTTTACCATCAAAACAAAGGAAAATGGCCAGGTACAGTGGCTCATGCCTTAATCCCAACACTTTGGGAAGCTGAGGTAGGAGGACTGCTTGAGGGCAGGAGTTTGAGACCAGCCTGGCCAGCACAATGAGACCTGTCTCTACAAAAACTTTTCTTAAAAAATTAGCCAGGCATGGTGGCACTTGCCTGTAGTTCCAGCTACTCGCGAGGCTGAGGCAAGAGGATTGCTCGAGGCTGCAGTGAGCTGTGATCACGCCACTACACTCCAGCCTGGGTGACAGAACAAGACCTTGTCTCAAAAAAAAAAAGGGGGGGGGGGAAGGACTTTTACAGATTTTAGAAACAAAAAACAGTGTCACTTGTTTGTGGTTCAGTTTGCTATTTATGAGTTATGCCCTCTCCCCTAATTGCATGATATAATTCTGTCTTTGTGCACATTACATTACCAGACACACTACTGAAGTATAAAGACACTCAAGTGTTTTTTCATCATACATGTGTAATATGAAGATGACTAATATTCCATCATCTGGCCGTGCAAGTTTTAACCTCAGCAGCGCACGGCTTTCCAGTTTGTTCCCTTTACAATCTCGAGGAAAGAGCCTTTTATTTGGTGTCCGGTGGCGCTTTGGGATTTAGTATTTGTACGTGTGAACTGGGCTACCGTCGCTTGCCTCTGAGAGTCCCGGGCCCATCCCACAAGCCAACTAACTTAGGTCCCTGGACTGGTGCCTGAGGGCCAGGGCTGAGGCATGTCTTTGGCTCTTCGTGGCAGAGCAGCGGTTTTCGGTGGAGATTTTTGACTATCACAGGAACAGGTGAGCTTCTGGAGTAGGGGAGGTTATTTTTCTATCTGTTATCTCTGCGTCCCATGAGGCACAGGGTGGCAGAGTGGAGGGCGCTGTTTGTTGAGATGGTGTGTAAAATGTTGGCACTGGACCAGTGGCTGGAGCAGAAGTGTTTGGTGAGGCTTTAATTCCCCACACCCTTCTTAAACATCACCATGTCCCCTCGGATGGGAGTTCCGGGACAGAGCGAGCCCTTTAGGGTTGGGAGAAAGCACACGATGCCTGTGGCCTGAGACACGGGAATCTCGCACCTCTGGTTTAGTCATTCCAGAGGGCCGTATTCCAGGGAAGGAGAGACCCGCAATGGACGGCCAGAGACTTGGCTTGGGTCTGCATTTCCCAGGATGCCTCTGACAAGATTGGTTTTGGAAGGTCCAACTACCCCCTGACCATGTGAGAGCAAGGAGCCTGTTGAGGTCACACCCTCTGCATCTTGTGTGTGCGTGGCCGGGGGCACTGGGACAGTGAGGTGCTGTGCCAGCTGAGGAGGAAGGCTGGAGACCAGCATGAGTCCCCAGGCCTTGGCCACCCCAGGCTCCCCGGTGGCCTGGGAGAGACTTAGAAAGAATCCCCCAGCTGCTTGTGTGCATTTTGGGCTGTTTGCTCAAGGGTGACTCTAGGTCAGTTCTCTTACGGCCCTGCTTTGTGTGAGGACCCCTGGAACAAATGGCCCTGTTCCTGGGTCTGCGTTATCCCAGATCATTGGCTGCGACAAAGTTGAGCAGCCGTAGCAGCGGGTCAAAGCAGACCTTCCTTTTTCGTCATTAAGTGGAGGAGTTGTGATGTTAGTGCCCCGCCCTCACCGAGAGGGCCTGCAGGAGAGCGGCATGACAGACACACACGGGAGCGCGTGTCCTCGTGGTCTCTTCTGGGCGTCTCCCTGCACGGGGCAGAAGACGGCTCTGGGGGAGCTGGAGCTGCCCTCCCCAAGACGGTGCAGCCTCTTGACTCAGATACTGGGGTCAGTTTTCCTGGGTGGAGAGACGAGCACGGGACTTCTGTCTTTAGGCCCCGATCAGACACAGGCATCTGTGTTTCTGGTGCAGAGGCCTTCAGAGATAAGAGCCAGCGCCCTCCCGGGCAGCCCTGCAGGGACTCTCCCTTATCCGGACCCCCCAGGCAGGAGGGAGCAGGGGTGCAGTAAGGGGACACGGTGTACAGATGTCCCTCAGAGAGGCTGAGCTCTCACCCACACCACAGCGGTTCCCACTGCTCCGTGGCACCCAGTCGTGCGCACTCTGCGTTTGTGCCATTTGGAAGTAACCATAATCACAGTGGGTCTGACATTGTACACAGAGTTTCTTCCCTGATAGGATCTGGGAAGGGCAGGTGTTGGCATGGTGCAGGGCCAGGTAGCCATGCTTTGAGCAAGGTAGTCGGCAGCTTGCACACGGGGCCGAGCGCTGTCCCCTGCCCTTTACATGGCACTGTGGGGGAGGGGCTGGAGGTTGGAGGGTGCCCCCCAGCAAACCTGAGCACAGTCGGGAGAGGCCCCCTCTGCCCACGAGCCTTAAGGAGCAGCCCCTCAGAGCAGTGCCAGCTCTAGCTGATCCTCCTTTGGAAAGCAAACTGCCACTGTTTCTCTCCTGGATTTTGTAGAGCACGCCGAGAAATGAAGCATGTGCCTTCAGTCTGTGCTGCTCATGCCTTTTACCTGGTAGTTCTGGTGATTTTACATCCCTAACCTGGGCAGTGCTTCAGAAGGGCAAGCGATAGAAGCTTCCGTCAGCAGTGGGGGCTGAGCAACTGTATCAAGCTGCCATATACTGAGACGCTTCCCCTCTGGGGCCGGTGGGGCACGGTGCTGTGATACTTTGTTAACATGTTTTCACTCTACCTTTTTTTAATTTTAAGGTTTTCAGATGTTATTCTGGCAACAATTTTGGCAACCAAGTCTGAAATGTGTGGCCAAAAATTTGAACTGAAGATTGATAACGTACGGTTTGTTGGGCACCCAACACTGCTGCAGCATGCTCTGGGGCAGGTAGGCTTCTTCCTGGGCAGGTGTGGCCCTCCCTGGGCAGGTGTGGCCCCCCCTGGGCAGGTGTGGCCCTCCCTGGGCAGGTGTGGCCCCCCCTGGGCAGGTGTGGCTCTCCCTGGGCAGGTGTGGCCCTCCCTGGGCAGGTATGGCTCTCCCTGGGCAGGTATGGCTCTCCCTGGGCAGGTGTGGCCCTCCCTGGGCAGGTGTGGCCCTCCCTGGGCAGGTGTGGCTCTCCCTGGGCAGGTGTGGCCCCCCCTGGGCAGGTGTGGCCCCCCCTGGGCAGGTGTGGCCCCCCCTGGGCAGGTAGGCTTCTTCCTGGGCAGGTGTGGCCCTCCCTGGGCAGGTGCGGCCCTCTCTGGGCAGGTAGGCTTCTTCCTGGGCAGGTGTGGCCCTCCCTGGGCAGGTGTGGCCCCCCCTGGGCAGGTGTGGCCCCCCCTGGGCAGGTGTGGCCCCCCCTGGGCAGGTGTGGCCCTCTCTGGGCAGGTAGGCTTCTTCCTGGGCAGGTAGGCTTCTTCCTGGGCAGGTGTGGCTCTCCCTGGGCAGGTGTGGCCCTCCCTGGGCAGGTGTGGCCCTCCCTGGGCAGGCAGGCCTGGGCCATCCTAGCTGGGGACCTCAGGCTGAGGCTGACGCCAGCTCTGGTGAAGGCAGCCATTGGGCTGCAGATGTGATCAGGCACTTGCTATGAGCTGTGCATCTTCATAGGCCCTGGGGACCCAGCAGAAGAAAGACAGGCGGCCTTGCCCCCCGATATTTCAGTCCCTTCTCGTAGCCTTTGCTGTTCGCATTCTGGGTCTCTGCTGTATGCGTCCCTTTATGAGTAGGATGTCTATTTCCAGGGGAGGCCAAGAGAATGAGTTAACGGCATCTGTCAAACTCCGGAACTTCCTACAAAGTGGTGCAAGCATTTCTTCTTATTAAATGATATTCTAATAGCCAGTATTATTATTTAGCACTTACTATTGTGCTAACCTCACTATGTGTTCCCCAGTGAGTGAGTGTCACAGCACTGAGGAGTGTTAGCGAGGTGGAATCCACTGTTACCCGGGGGACTTGGACACCAGGGCCTGCCCGTCAGCCCTTCCTTCCCATGCAGGCAGGATCAGTGACAACAGGACGCAGATTCCGTAGGGTTCCGTACAACAGTGTGAGATTTAGCGGCATTTATACACTGCAGAAATTGTGTGAGGTTCTGTGATGTGATTTGCAAAGCTCCGTGAATAAGCCCATGGAAGGAGCTTCTGAGGCAGCTGGATGTGTTTGGCCCCGTGGACGGCACCCTTCCTTCTCACCAGGGCCCCCCCAGCTGGGGCTCAGTCCCCTGTCTGCGGGCGATGGAGGGGACAGCTGGCCACTTGCTGATAGTCATGCTCTGCAGAGCTGGAGCCACTGGCGGGGGTGGGGATGTGTGCTGGGGCAGCCCGTGGCTCTGACTCCTCCTGGTGGCAGCGCTTGTAGTTGACTTCCAGGCGCTCTGTGGTGCCCCTGCTAATGCTTCTTTTGAGCGCCCTGGTTTGGGGACCAAAGCTGGCTGGGGGCCAGAGTGAGGAGCACAGAAATAAGTAGTTGGATCCGCCTCACCGAGGCCTGCTCAGGCCTCTGCCGGCCGTAAGCATTGTGCTGTCTGAATTGTCCTGAGCACTTGTCCCACCTGGTGTAGAAGCTTGGGTGGGTGCAGGTGGACACTGTGGGTGGCAGTGGGGTGTGGGTCTGGGTCTGGGTCCTCCCCCCCCCCCCGAGCCCCCTCCGTCTGTCTGCTCTGGGCATTGCCAGCTCCTGTGGACTGGGGTGCTCAGAGTGCTGACCTTCGCCCTCGTGTCACAGCTGTGACTCTCTCTCCAGTGGGCACTCCTCCAGAGCAAGGTCACTGGTTGCTTTTCAAAGACCCTGGGGTCCGGTTTTCTCTGGTTCTGCTACACTCTGGGCCTTCCCCATGCCTGAAGTAGAATAGCTCTAGACATCCCTCCTTGGGAAGTCACGGCTCCCGATTTATTAGAATTTTGCCTCTTTCACAGGTCTCCAAAACAGATCCATCCCCGAAAAGGGACGCACCTACCATGATTCTTTTCAATGTGGTATTTGCGCTGAGGGTGAGTATTGTGCAAATGGCTTAGATCGGGGGGAGGCTGAGGGGAGAGCAACTCGTTTCCAATGAGTGCGTTGTCGACCTAGAGCGTAGGCAGAGCCTCCCTCCCTGCTTCCTTCTTTTTGTTTTGGTAGAATACACGTGACGCTATTTGCCATGTTTAAGTGTACAGTTTGATGACGTCTGGACAGTCATAGTGCTGTGCGGTCACCACCACTGTCTCGATTCAGAGCACGTTCACCGCCCCGGGAGGAAAGCCCTGTACCCACGGAGCAGCTGCTCTCCGTTCTCTCCTTTCCCTCCGGCCCCTGGACACCACCGATCTGCTTTCTGTCTCCGTGGATTTACTTGTTCTGCAGGTTTCATGTAAATGAGGTCATACAGTACATGACCTGTGACCTGTGCTGTCTGCCTGCTTATCACTTAGCATGTTTTTGAGGTCCATCCATGTTGGAGCATGTATCAATGCTTTATTCCTTTTTATGGCCAAATAATACTCCATTGTCTGGATAGACCACACTTTGTTTATCCATTTGTCTTTTGATGGACACTTGAGTTGTTTCCATGTTTTGGTCATTATGTATTATACAGTGCTGATGTGGACGTTTGTATACAAGTTTTTGTGTGGACACATGTTTCTATTTCTCTGGGATATATGCCTAGGAGTGGAATTTTGGGTCATGTGGTGACTCAGTGTTTAACCTTCTGAAGAACCGCGGAGCTGTTTCCACAGAGGCACAATTTTACGTTCCTACCAGCAATGTATGAAGGTTCCAATTTCTTCATATCCTCACCAACACTTGTTATTTTCCATTTTGTTGATTAAGCCCAGTTGTTTCTTAAGACAGTTTCCAGCTCTGTTTGAGGTGGTTTTCACTAGTTGTGGGAACTGTGACTGGGTGTTTGTTGTTTTGCGTTTGTTTTAGGGAATGTAACTGTTAAAACCTGTTAAAACACTGGGGATCCAAATAACCAGAAAATGCACTGCTGGGTGAGGACTGGCTTGTGTTATGAAAGGGACTTTGAAATACCTAGGAAATTTGTTTTCAGTGATTGTTAAATAATGGAATTCTGAAATACCTCACTATCAGTTTTCACCAAAGAATCCAGTAGTTCTTTCTAGCTGGGCACAAGTGATGTGCACAGTGGCTTACGTGCAGAAAGTGACAGCAAGGAATTGACGAGATCTCAGTGACAAAGGACAGTGTGTCCTCTGACAACCTGCACAATTAGACACCACTCTGAATCTCACGTGTTTTTCCATTGAGGTTTATTTGGTTTGGAGACCGTACATCTCACTGTGAGTGGCTCAAAATCAAAATGACGGTAGAGAAAAGCTCCTTTTAAATGGAGCTTAATTTTTAAGACTGGGTTACCTTGTTGATAAATAAAGACTCGCAAATTAAAACAAAATCATTTGTTAAAAGTGGCTGTCCCTGTGGTGTGACGTTCCAGGAGAAGATCTTCACTCTGTGCTTGACACACTGTCATGGTGTTTGCATTTTCACAGCAGCTCTGTATTTGTCATATAATGACATAATGCAAACGGCCACAAAGAGATAAATGAAGTAAAAACAAGCACGTGAATAACAAAAGTCCGTGGCGAATGCCGTCCACCTGTCAGCACTGATAACCCCTGTGGGACGGGCGGCGAGAAGCGGCCCTGGCCCCCCCGGGCCTTGCGGGCAGCCTGTCGTCTCTGGGGAGCTGACATGTGACGGCAGAGGGTACGAAGCCCTTGGGCCTGCAGTCCCGTCATCAGAAACCTTGTCAGGCAAACAAGCAGCTTTTACAACTGAATAAAGATTTTTGTAGTAATCATTGACCTGGAAGTAATCCTGGTGTCCAGCAGTTGAGGAATGATTGAACAGTGAGGTTACTGTTACACACTGGCCCATCCTGTGGCCACTAAGGATGAGAAACGGACGGGAGACCAGAGCCTGGCGGAGTGGAGGTCGGTCACTGCCCGGTGAAAGCACAGGGAGCGAGGCGGTGGAGGCCGTCACCCGGCCGTGACGTGGAAGAGTGGGAAAAGTTTCAGTAGTGTGAAGAGTTGGTACTTTAGAGTGGACATGTTTTTTTCCTTCCTTTCAGTAGTCATTCAAAAATGTGCACTTTTCTTTTTCCTTTGGGAAGTTTTAAATAAACCGTAAACTAGAGAGAACCGTCTGGCAAACCTCATGCGTCTGTCCCTGAGGCCTCAGCTGCTGCCCCTGCACCCTTGCCCTACCTGCCCGCCCCGCTCTGTTTCAGGGCAACTCCCAGACCTCACCGCTGTTCATACCCACAGACTTCAGAAGGCATCTCTAAAACATATGGGCACCTATTTTATGCCATGATGCCCTTTCTACATCTGACACAATTTGCCATAACATGTTGATATCAGCTAGGACCTGGTCCATTGAGACTTCTGATCACAGAAGCGTTTGTCCCTGTTAGACTGCTGACTAGGATGCAAACCCAGCCTGCCCGGTGCTTGGCGTCCCTGCCAGCCCAGAGCTCTCCCCACCCTTTCTCCCGCCGAGCATTCCATGTCAGGACTCATCTCATTGTGCAGCTGGCCTTGCTTTCTGTCCCTGTATTTCCTGCGGACTAGAAGTTAACTTTGAAGGCCTGGTTGTATTTGGGAACAAGATTCTGGGGTGAGAAAGTCTCCTGGGTGATGCCTTGAACTTCATGCCCCTTCACGTCACACAGGGTGAAAGTGTGCAGTTTCTGAGAATTCCCACTCAGGGCCGGCACACCCTGGGTGGCAGCTCTCTCAGCGTGTCCCTCACTCAGTGTCAGGCTATGCAGACAGGGCATGCGGGACACCCTGTCAGTGCAGGTCCTTGAGCCCCTCCTGGGCAAGGACCCCCTTGCACGTCTGGGAAAGTCAAGCGGGTGGTCCCCGGACATCTGACTTGGGGATGCTGTGGTGGCTCCAGCGGTGGGGCCTCCGGCAGAGGCTCAGGCTCTCAGGTGTGACTCGATTCCTTCTTCAAGGGGACAGTCATGTGTCCAGGGTCCTCCTCCTCCTCCCTGCTTTGCTGGTGGGAGTATTTTGATGCAGATTCTTCCAAATACGTATTTTGTTTTGAGGCAATTGTGTAGACCCTACACATCGGCCCTCCCGCTCTGGGGACACTGTTGAGGGGATGACCTCGACACGGAGGGGCAGGTGTGAGTTTTGCTTGTGAACATGGGACCAGCTGAGAGGATGAGACTCTCTCCGGCTCCAGGTGAAGAAAGTGCTTGTTTACTCTGTGGGTCAGGTTTTGGCTGGAAAGTCTGGTGGGCAACACTTGGGGCGTGGCCCTGCCTGCCAGATAAACAGGAGGGGAGGCGGCACCAGGGTTTCTAATCGGGCCATGCGTGTCCCTCTCCCGTGTCCCACCTCCGCCCCTGTAGATGACTCAGCAGCCCTCTTGGCCTCCAGAGGCGCCAAGTCATGGCTTACCCAGTTATCTGCTCCCCACGTGCTTCCACGGACCCCGCAGCTGCACCCTCCACCCTCGGCTTTGGCAGGTGCGGCTTTGGCAGGTGCGCTTGCTTGGCTCTCTGGCCCTTGATAGGGTGAGGAGGGGCAGGGCCCAGGTTCCTGCGAGCCTCCGGCACCCTGCTGTGACCGGGTCAGCCTGCATGCAGAAAGGGGTGCGGGGCCAGGGACGTGGGCCTGGGGCCTGCTGGCTCCCCAGTCACCCAGTGTCATTCCTGTGGGGAGGACCTGCTCATCCCTGAGGGCAGAAAGTATTCAGTGAGCAGCTAGCACAGTGCTAGGTTACTGCTCTCTGCACCCCTGTAATGCTGTGGCCTGTTGTGACTGAATTCTTACCTTTTTTTTTTTTCTGAGACAGAGTCTCACTCTGTCGCCCGGGCTAGAGTGCAGTGGTGTCATCGTAGCTCACAGCAACCTCAAACTCCTGGGCTCAAGTGATCCTCCTTCCTCACCCTCCCAAGTAGCTGGGACTACAGGCTCGCGCCACCAGGCCTGGCTGATTTTTCTCTTTTTAGTAGAGACAGGGTCTCACTCTTGCTCTGGCTGGTTTCGAACTCCCAAGCTCGAGCCTCGGCCTCCCAGAGTGCTGGGATTACAGGCGTGAGCCGCCGCGCCCGGCTGTATTCTTACATGT
Organism: Eulemur rufifrons; assembly: GCF_041146395.1. Taxonomy (NCBI): domain Eukaryota; kingdom Metazoa; phylum Chordata; class Mammalia; order Primates; family Lemuridae; genus Eulemur; species Eulemur rufifrons. Next base: position 36,622,435 of record NC_090996.1, read on the forward strand.
TAGAGGCCGATCGTGCCCACTAGTAGTCAACAGTACAGTGATGCCCACAGACACTTCTGGGGTTTTTGCCCAGGGCGGGCTCTGTTCGGAGTGTTTTATGTGTGTAATTCCCTCCAGCTAGTCCTTGGTGAGGGAAGCGCATTGCTGTCTTTCTCAGATGGGGACCTGTGGCCTGTGGTCACACAGCAGGCAGGCGGGCAGGATCTGTGCCCTCCGCTGCACCCCGCCTTCCTGTGCAGCTCCAGTACAGTGGAAATGTCTGCGTCCCCCACGGGGCGTCCCCCGCAGAGCCATCTCTGTGCTCCCATCCAGGTGACCATCCCCAAGAACAGAGGCTGGGGGCTGGCAGCCGGTGTTTCTGTGGGTGGGCGCTGAAGGGGACTCAGGAGAGTGGGGGCAGCAGCGGCCTCTGCAGGGGAGCCTGGGGAGGAAGAGTGCGGAAAGTGTCGTTTGAGTTTGTGCTGTGCACACGTATTGGCTCAGTTGAAACTGCGCCGAGCCGTGTCCCCGTGCGCACTGTTGAGTCTGAGCGTGGCCTCCTCCCACAGGCAAACGCCGACCCGTCGGTGATAAACTGCCTGCACAGCCTGTCCCGGCGCATCGCCACCGTGCTACAGCACGAGGAGCGCCGCTGCCAGTACCTCACCCGGGAGGCCAAGCTGATCCTGGCGCTGCAGGACGAGGTGTCCGCCATGGCTGACGGTGAGTGTGGTGGGGCGTGATGGGAGGGGCCAGGCCGGCCGCCGGCCTCTCTGCGGCGGGGTCTCTGTGGAGGAGCTGTCGGTTAGTGTCCACGGTGCACCTGTCGGTGGGGCCTCTCCCAGCCCGACACCAACGGAGAAGTCAGGAGCTGGTGCTGGCATCCGCTTTGGTGAGCCGGGCGTTGGAAAGGAAGTCCTCACAACAGCTTTGGGAGGTGGGGGCCATGGGCATCCCCATGTGCAGACGTGGAAACTGAGGTTCAGAGAGGTGCAGTATCTTCACTCCGGGCTGATCATGCCTGGGGGTACAGGCAGACTCCCCAAGGGGCACATTTGTAGACCTGCTTTCCTGGATGGACGTGCTGAAATTGATTTCCCAATTGGAAACTTCCTCCTCCTCCACACCCTGCTGGGTGGTTACCCCTCACGTAAGGTAGGCACCTCCGTCTGGCCCTGGTCCTGCTAGACACGTTGCCCTGGGGCAGGACCCAGCGAGGGGCCGATGGGCATATGCAGATGGTGAGGCGGGCGGTCTCCGGTTCTTTACTTTTAACCAAATTGAAGGATGACCTAATTGAGTTATCAACTAACCAATTTTTTTTTCTTTTCTTTTTTTCTTTTTTTTACTCTCTTTTTCACCTCTAGTTTCATGCTGGAACCTAACCAATTAAAAATAATTATTGCTGATCACTGTATGATTTTTGGCATGCCGTCAAGATTTCAAAGCATGGAGGGATACCTATAACAAGCCCTCCAGCTCTGTTTTCTTTGGTTAGCATCTCAATTATAAAAGAGCAAACTAGCACCTGTAATCCTGGCACTCTGGGAGGCCAAGGCAGGAGGATCGCTTGAGCTCAGGAGTTTGAGACCAGCCTGAGCAAGAGCAAGACCCTTCTCTACTAAAAATAGAAAGGTTAGCCGGGCATGGTGGCGCATGCCTGTAGTCCACCTACTCAGGAGGCTGAGGCAGGAGGATCGCTTGAGCCCAGGAGTTTGAGGTTGCTGTGAGCTGTGGTGACGCCACTGCACCGTACCGAAGCGAAGGAGCAAGACTCTGTCTCAAAAAAAAAAAACCCAAAAAAAAAAAAAAAACTAGGAACAAAATTGAAGTCAGATCTAGTTGTTCTAGAAATAAAAGTATCGATTGTCATATGTAAATTAACAACAGAAAAAGAACATCCCTGTCTGACTTAGGTGCATTGTCAGTAAAAATTTACTTTTTACGTTTGGCAGTTAGCTGCCAAAATTTGCCATACGTTTCTGTTTTGGCCAGTTATTTGCTAATTATAATTATGATCATAACCATCCAGAAGTTTAATTTTTTTAAACATTCTCTTTTGGAGTCTGTGACTTTATCACAGAAAGTAAAAAAAATTCAGCTTATGGAAAAGGATTAGCAAAAGACTTTCAATCACAAAAATAAATTGCATCAGCAGACACTTGACGGGAGGGGTGGGACGTGGCGTGGGAACACCTGACCCCGAGACAGAGACGGGGCTTGGGGTCTGAGGGAGAAGCCCAGGGCGGGCCCGCGAGATGGTTTGCTCAGCGGTGCTGTGACTGCGGGTGGGGAGGGCCAGGGACAGTGTAAACACAGTGTTCCAGGTCAACGTAGTTGAACAAAGCAGCCTCAGTCTAATTTTAGTTCGAATTGATGCATAGATCTTATAAAAAGAAGTGAGAAGTTTCCTGATGTTTGGTTGAAAGTCACTTAAAATTCTTTTTCAGTTAAACTAGTTTTTAAAGGTATTCCCTATTCTGGTCTATAAAAGTTTCCCTACTTCGGAAGCTTTAAATTCTTCTGTGATACGTGTGATTCTTGCAGGAAATGAAGGTCCGCAGTCCCCGTTCCATCACATCCTGCCCAAGTGCAAGCTGGCCAGGGACCTCAAGGAAGCTTACGACAGGTAAGCCCAGTGAGCCTGCTCGTGGAACCTCCTCGCTGGCCGTCCCTCCCCAGGGGGCTCCCCGCCCGCAGATGGGGCTCCCCGCCCGCAGATGGGGCTCCCCTGTGCTGGACGCCGTCCTCTCGGTGTGCAGGTGTCAGAGCTCTGCTGAGACTGGGGGGGGAGAGGACTAGAAAGGGACGGTTGTGTGGCTGCTCTTGAGAGAAGTAATTTTGGTGGCTGTTGTCTAAGTGCCGGCCCCTTTGCTGCGTGGAGTGCGCTCAGCTGGGACGGTCACCTCCAGACTCCTCTTAAAATAGAAAAGTGAGCCTAAATTTATGCTTGAGGGTCTGAAAGTATTTTTGAATCATCAAACACCAAGTGACATTTTACTGAGAATGCCACGGCACCACGTTCTGGGTCCACCTTCATGAGGTGGTTGTCGCTGACCCCCCTTTTCAGCCATGCGGAAACTGAGGCCCAGTGGGTGGGGCTGGGCCTGGCTGTGCTGCTTGCTGCTCTGGAGGAGTTGGGGTTTGGGACACTGCGTGCCCGAGGGCGGCAAGCGTTGTGGGCCTCGCGAACCCTCCCAAGTGTTCTGGCTGTATCAGTAGCTGAGCATCAGCTCTGTTAACGCTGGACACGCAAAGACGCCCTTTCTCATTGAGGGCATCTGTGTGACCCCTGCCCTGTGGCCCTGGGTCCTGGTGCTAGTTTCGGCTCCTCCCTGGCCCTGAAGCTGCAGCTGAGGACAAGGACCTTTCCCGCCCCTGCAGCTCAAGGGCCCATTCACATGGGCCTTGTCACAGCCGAGGGGACCACAAAGCACGGGGGACATTGCGGGGCAGACAGCATGTCTAGCGCAGGCTGTTCTGCTCGGCATAGGCTTGGCCATTCCCCCTGTGCCTCCCCGGCTACCTTGGGCCTCTTTCTGCGTCTCGCGGCCTTCTCTCCCTCCTTCCGGTTCTCCTGTTTTCCTGCGTCCCCCCACCGTGCGTTCAGGTCAGTGCCCCTCCTGGGGCCTTCGTGGGGCTTCGCTCCCTCCGGGTGGACTCCTTGCTCCCTGTGGGTTCTCCTTGAGGTGGGCCTGACCTGAGAGGGGGCAGGTGAGCTCCAGTGTCCGTGCCCAGTGGGGTGTGAGCAGTGACATTTCATCCAGGATCATTTCTTTCTTTAAAAAAATTTTAAATATTTTTTCTGATTTTTACCAACAATGCATGTTCATTATAAACATTTGGAAAATTTAGAAAAATATAAAGTAAAAGTCATCTGTAATCCTATACCCCAGGGATGATCACAATTAACATTTTGCTAATTTTCATTTTCTTTTCCTTTCTTTTCTTTTTTTTTTTTTTGAGACAGAGTCTCGCTCTTTTTGCCCACGGCTAGAGTGCCGTGGCGTCAGCCTCGCTCACAGCAACCTCAAACTCCTGGGCTCCAGTGATCCTCCTGCCTCAGCCTCCCGAGTAGCTGGGACTACAGGCACACGCCACCATGCCCGGCTAATTTTTAATATATATTTTTACTTGTCCATATATTTTCTTTCTATTTTTTAGTAGAGATGGGGTCTCGCTCTTGCTGAGGCTGGTCTCAAACTCCTGACCTCGAGCGATCCTCCCGCCTCGGCCTCCCAGAGTGCTGGATTACAGGCGTGAGCCACCGGGCCCGGCCCATTTTCTTTTCTTTTTTTTTTTAACTTCAGCTTTTGCAAAGGTGACATACTAAGTTTGAAAGTCAGAGTGCCTTGTGTCCTTCCTGCTGTGCCCCCAGCAGGTCTCCACTCTGGTGGCAGGGTGCGTCCATTAGGCAGCCGTGTGCACACCCGGGCAGACACAGATCTGTGGTTCTCTGTGCACGGCAGTAGCACACTGCCTGTGCCGTTTTGCCCTTCGGTTTCACAGTGTGAGAGTACAGCACAGACCTCTGTCTGTATCGTTACGCAAGGACTTTTCATTCTGCTTTTGGCTGCATAGTTAGCTACCCCTACTCCCCGCCATTTAGCTGGCTCCAGCCTTCTGCCAACCATTTGCGCGCGCGCGTGTGTGTGTGTGTGTGTGTGTGTGCACTTGTGTGTCCGCAGGATGACTTCCTGAAAGCATCGCAAATGGGAAAACTGCACTTGAGATGCTTTGCTTCTCTCCGTGGGGCTTGTGCCTCTCTCTCTGCTCCCGCCAGCAGCGCACAGACGCCTCTTCCCCCAGCTTTGCCTGCACAGGGCCTTGGCGGGCTGCTGGGTTTTGGCCAGTGCAACAGTGGAGAAGGGTGTGTCTCAGTCCAGCTTTATCTTGGTGCAGTTGTGCATCTCGTCACGTGTTTGCGCCCTCTCTGTTTCTGTGGGCCCTCTGCTCAGGTCCCTCGTTCACTTTTCTATTGAGAAATACAGAATCCTTAATATAGGAGGGAGGTTCGTCTTGTGTGATGTAAGTTGCAACTAATATTTTGCCTGTTTCTTGGTGACCTCTGGGTCTGACTCTTCCCAGGTGTTAGAGAATATCAGAGCAGCCAGAAATAGCCCTTGCCCAGTGATTGCTTTGGTTTCTAGCTCCTTCCGCTCTGGAGAGTTTGGTGCAGCCCTGATCCTGACCCAGGACAGCACCCTGTGGTTGTGGAGTCTGCCCCTGTCTTTGTGTTCCATGTTATCACGCTGATGTTTTCTCCAGGGGAGAGAATTACTGTCCTCTGGTCCTGAGTTGGCTGGTATCAGAAATCTCTTCTTTGGAAATTGTTGCCTTATTCTGAGTGGGAATCTGCATTCCTTAACTGGGATTAGACTGCAAGCAAAATCAGACTAAGCTGGAATTAAAAGAAGCAGCAAGCCGGGCATGGTGGCGAGCGCCTGTAGTCCCAGCTGCTTGCGAGGCTAAGCAGGAGGATCGCTTGAGCCCTGGAGTTCAAGTCCAGCCTGGGCAACATAGTGAGACCCCGTCTCTTAAAAAAAAAAGAAAACATAAAAAGCAGACCATTGACTGTATTTCTAACGGAAGAATGGGCTGTTTCTTGGATTTGAATTGCGTTGGAAAGTTAGGAGGAAACAAGGTTTTGGACTGTGTGTTGCATGACCTGCCAGACGGCCCAGCAGCTCGGAGCTGGAGGCCGCCGGCGCCGCCTAGTGGGCAGTCCCTTGAAGGACAGGAGTCTGAGTCTGGGGAAAGGCCGCCAGGCCGTCCCTTCAGCCAGGCATAGTGTGTTGTGCCCGGGGCGCCTTTCCTCCAGGCCAACTCCCACCCCCACCAGTCCTGGGTCTGGAGACTTCTGGAGCCATGCTGGGCGCCGTGCTCCTCTGGCCTGGCAGGGGTGTGCTCCCTTGGGCCCCACACCTGCCTGGGGCTCTGCGTCCCTCTGGGAGCCCCTCTGGCCTGTGGCCTCCCCTCTCTCCTTGTCCTGCCAGGTCTGTGGTGGGCCTTGGGGGCCTGGTCTGCCGCTGCTCCTGTGGGATGGGCTGCACCTCTGTGCTGAGAAGGGGAGACCGAGTTTCCATTAGTGATCAGGTAGCATAAAATACAGGGCCCCTTCCTCCTGACAGCCACTGTCTCCCATCCGAGGACTAACCAGGCCCAACCCTGCTCAGCTTCCAGATCAGACGAGGTTGGGTGCGTTCGGGGGGGGGTAGACCTGACGGGGACTTTCTGCCAGATCCCTGAGAAAGTTTTCTCGGAGCAGAACTGAAAGACCAGAAGCTGTGAGACTCAGTGAGTTTTGAGATTGGGGTGGGATTTTTTTCAAAGGAATTGTTCTGGATTTGCTATTTTAATTAAAAGCCAGGGTGATAATGTGGCTGAGTAGCCTTGAGACTTGGGTGTCTGTGAACACAGGCTGGGAGTGCGGACCCCGCAGGAGCCGTCCCACCTGCCCGAGCACCCGTGCCTCCCCGTGGAGCTCAGTGACCTTCGTGACAGCGTCGTACTCATCTGTGTGCCTGCTGGGTTGTGTCCCCCGGAAGGGCATCGCCGCCCGCCACTTTCTGTAACCCGGGCCTTGGGCTCAGCACGGCTCGTCCGCTAGCGGTTGAAGGAATGTGCAGACAGGAGTAATGACAGTGGACAGTGATGACAGGTGGGTTCCGTGGGGTGTGAGGAAGTGAGTTGTGGGGTGGCTCCGAGTTAACAGAGCCTGTGGTGCGGCGTGGGGGGCTCAGCTGGTGGAGCGGCCAGGGCGCGGCCAGGCCAGAGGGTCCTCGGCGGCCGGCACACGGCTGACAACAGTCAGAGCAGGGTCGGGCCCGGGATGCTTCTGAGTATCCTGAGGGTTACAGGCCCTGTATCCATAAAAATGCACCTGTGCATAAACTTTCGTTTGAAATTTCAATGAAGGCCTTTGGAGCTCACGTAGATTTCGGGGGTCACGCAGTGTCCTAGTACCTATGGTAGGAAGCCTGGCCCCGGGGGATCAGGGAAAGCAGGGGGTACAGCAAATCTTCGCAGGTCTCTGTCCTGGGGCAGGAAGAGGGATGACCAGAAGGAAACCAAATAACATTTCAGTTACAAGCTAAAGGTTAGAAATTGCCATTCTTTCTCAGATGCTGAAACGGGAGGGTGATGGAGTAAGTTTGTGCACACGTCCACCGTGAGTGTGAACGAGATAAGAGCGTGTTTGAAAGGCCAGCCACTGCCTGGTGCAGTTATCGCGTCCGGACGCAGGGCGCTGGCAGGAGCATCTATCTCCTGCCACAGACTGGGCTGGGCTTTCCTGGCTGGCCTGGAGCTATACGGGGAGCTGGATAAGCCTCAGGGCAAATGATGTTTTCCTACAGAGTGTTTTCAGACCAACCCTCTAACCACCTTGCAAATAGAAGTACAAACTTAGTAGGAAACCTTTCAGGGCCCAAATCATTCTCTGGTAAGGGATCTTGTCTTAAAACTGTAGAATTTAAAAACAGAGACAAACTTTTCTCATCCCTCCTCTTGGCAGACATCAGCATGGCTCTTGGCTTACCATCTTGCTGTAGGGTATTTGCAGGCCTTCCCTGGAGCTAGGGGCTGGAGGTCAGGCAGGCACATTCCCAGTGCAGCCATCCTTGACGTTTTCCAGGGACTCTCCCAGGTCTGCTGCTGGCCCTGGGGTGCTTCTGGTGGCACTTCGTGTCCCATACTGGGGAGCTGGGTTAGTTCATTAAAAAACACCAGCCTCCACGGTGGCTCACGCCTGTAATCCTAGCACTCTGGGAGGCCGAGGCGGGCGGATCGTTTGAGCTCAGGAGTTCGAGACCAGCCTGAGCAAGAGTGAGACCCCACCTCTACTAAAAATAGAAAGAAATTATCTAGCCATCTAAAAATATATATAGAAGAAATTAGCCAGGCGTGGTGGTACATGCCTGTAGTCCCAGCTACTCGGGAGGCTGAGGCAGGAGGATCGCTTGAGCTCAGGAGTTTGAGGTTGCTGTGAGCTGGGCTGATGCCACGGTACTCTAGCCCGGGCAACAGAATGAGACTCTGTCTCAAAAAAAAAAGAAAAAAAAATATATGTATGCATATATTAAAAAACAAAAAAAAGAAAGAAAGTCCCAAGAGAATGCCACGCAAGTGGCACTGGAGCTCACCGTGGCATCTCCAGAACCCTCACGCTCGTGGGACCCGGTTGCTGCTGGACTTCTGTGACCAGTGGTGTCAAACGGTGCATGATTGCCGGGACTGCCAAGTGGCAAACACACAGTTGTTGTAGCACCTGCCCAGCACGTTCTCAGGTGGGAAATCCCCGGAGTACAGTTACTGTTGATGTGATGGGACTTCTCGTACAAGCAACAAGAGTCACGTGTATGCTGTAGTCATGACAGATTTGTTCACAAAACGGGTTATGATTTTGCTTCTGTGTGATGTTTCAGCATCAGAGATTTCTAAAGCTATTATCAATGTATTTTTCTTACAAGGACCCCTTCAGAAAATAATAATGGGCCAAAGAGATGAATTTATTCAACAGATGAATGTAGCACTGTATGGGTTGTTTGGCACAAAGCAGATTGTAGTTTCTCACACCTCTGGAGCTACAGGTGCGAGCCACTATGCCTGGCTAATTTTTCTGTTTTTTTGTAGAGACAGGATCTCAATTTTGCTCAGGCTGGTCTCGAACTCCTGAGCTCAAGTGATGCTCCCGCCTTAGCTTCCCAGAGTGCTAGGATTACAGGCGTGAGCCACTGCATCTGGCCTGCATGCTGAGATCTTCACTGTTGCTTTAGTCAGGTTGAGCAGCTACCCTGGGTCCCCTGGGCAAATCTCTCGCGGTATGACCTTTGATTCCTTAAGAGGCTGGGCTGTTTCTCAGGGTTTGATACGAGATTTCCACCCCGCAAAGACCCTGGCCAAAGAGAGACGAGGCTCCGGGAGCCTCCATTTGCTCAGACAGGCTGGATTAGCACTCAGTTCTGGAAGTAGCCGAGAGTGGTAGCCTCCTCTGGGACCTTGGGAAAGGACCCCGGTTCTTTTCCCCAAATCTTTTTTTTTTTTTTTTTTTTTGAGACAGAGTCTCACTATGTCACCCACGCTGGAGTACAGTGATATCATCGTAGCTCACAGCAACCTCAGACTCCTGGGCTCAAGTGATTCTCCTGGGTCAGCCTCTCTACAGGCATGTGCCATCACGTCCAGCTAATTTTTCTATTTTTTGTAGAGATAGGTCTCACTATGTTGCCCACCCAGTCTTGAACTCCTGGCCTCAAGCAGTCTTCCCGCCTTGGCCTCCCAAAGTGCTAGGATTATGGGAATGAGCCACCGCGCCTGGCCCTTCTCCCCAAATCTTGACACTCACCAAACCCTCTCATGTGTTTCACTCTTGAGGGACCATGGACCAGCAGTGACCAACCTTTGCCTTCAGCCTCAGCCGCGGCCTCCAGCCCCCACCCCTGCACCCTTCCCCAGAGACTCTGCAGCGGGAAAAGCAGGTGTGGGTTTTCCGATGCCCTGAGGAAGGGCAGGCGGGGTGTTTGGGAGCCGTGGGCACTGCGGCGGGCAGATGCTTGGTGTTGACAGGGGTCCTGGGGGTGGTTGGTGTGACAGATGTGTTCTGTGTTCTCCCCATGTTTCCTTTCCCCTCTGCCTATTCCCTGCTTGAGAGAATAAAGACATTTTTGCATTTAAAACTGCTGGCCAGTCTCTGCCAGCCCCCTGGGGGGACCTGACGGGGAAGCTTGGGGCTGTTGGTCTGTCGCTTGAGGCTGCAGAGAAAAGACTGTCAGATGGATCCGTGGGTGCCCGGAGTGAGGGCTGTGGGGCTGCCTCCCTGTCAGGGGAGTCTCTCGGCACCCCACGTTGGTTGTCTCAGGGAGAGGTCTGCGGGGCTGTTTGCACCCCCTGAGTGGCGCAGGCAGAAGTCTGGCCACCCCTCCCGGAGCTGTCGGCCCACTGCACGCTCGGCCGGATGTGGGCGTATTGGTCAGTCCTGCCAGCTGGGATCTGGGAATAGCAGAGCAGGGTCAGGGGTGCTGGGAAAAGCACCGCTTGGCTGCTCTCCTGGGTGGTGGGGGCAGCGGGCAGAGGAAACGGGGGAGGCATGATCGAGATTGCAGCTTGGAGAAGAGCTGATGTGCGTTTTGCTCCCGGTTGAGAACTGGTGCTGTCCTCATGGGGCTTTGTGGGCCACGCTCCCCGTGCAATACCAAGGAGGGTGCCTGCCCCGGCTCCTCTCAGCCCGGCTGGCTCGCAGCAGAGGCCAGGCCTTGACAGTGGGCAGAGACCCCACCACCTGGTGCCTGGAGCCGTGGGGGACACAGTGAGGACCAGCCACAGAGGGCTTTGCTGGAGCACTTGCTGTTGGCGCTTAGTGAGGGGACGGTGTGGCTGAGCTGTGGGGCCGGGTGGGGGGTGGGGGAGGGCTGGCTTCTCCATCAGGGAGTTTCGGGTGGTCTCCCTGGAAACAACCTTTCCTCCCCCTGTGTGGTTCCCCCAGGGAATGACCCCGGCCCACACACCGCGGTGGAGCCTGTTCTCAGGGCGGGGGCTTTCCGGGAATGGCAGTGTCCCCAGAGAGGGCGGGCTGTCCCTTAGCCCCTTTCTTTCTTCCATTCACAAGCTGCTTCTCTGTGCCTGCCACGTGCCCGGCACTCGCCACGTGTGCAGTGAGCAGGGAGCAAAAGCCAGAGGCCCCTCCCTGCGAGCAAGTTCTGGTCGGGGGACCAGAACAGGCAGCATCCTGCAGCCAAGTGCTCAGGACAAGTGTGTGCAGGGTGAGGGGTCCGCATGCAGGTGGGGCTGGGCTCAGGGGATGCTTCACTGGGAATGTGACGCTTGAGTTGAGACTGAAGGATAGAGGAGGCTGGGCGAGGTGGCTCACGCCTGTAATCCCAGCACTCTGGGAGGCCGAGGCGGGAGAGTCGCTTGAGGTCAGGAGTTCGAGACCAGCCTGAGCAAGAGCGAGACACCGTTTCTACTAAAAATAGAAAAAGTTAGCCGGGAGTGGTGGCGCATGCCTGTAGTCCCAGCTGCTCGGGAGGCTGAAGCAGGAAAATTGCTTGAGCTCAAGAGTCTGAGTTGCAGTGAGCTATGGTGATTGGTGATGCCACTGCACTCTAGCCTGGGTGACAGAGTGAGACTGTCTCGGAAGAAAAAAAAAAAAACAAAGGATAGAAGGAGCCCTGGGTGTCTGGGGAGAGCTGGTGGCCGAGGGCCTGTGCCAGGTCCTGGGAGCAGCTGCACCCGAGTGGTACTGGATGTAGGAAATAAGGCCGGAGAAACGTCGTGTTGCAGGGCCTTGACTGGGCCTCCCAGGTGGGAGCCATGGCGCGGTGGTCAGGGGCCAGTGCTGTGGGCAGCCTGGGCCGGGTGGTGTGGAAAGGTCTGGATTCTGGACGTCCCTGCAGGTGGAGCAGACGGGATTTGCCCACGGTTTGTTGTGGGATGTAACAGAACTAAGGAGTCAGGGGTGGTGTCGCCGTGCTTGGCCGGAGCAAGGTTTGGGGCCTGAAAGAACCAAATTGCTGTTGCCCAGAGAATGTGGAGCAAAACGTTTGCCGTGGTGGTGCGGTGGCAGGGCTGGGTGGGACGGTTGGCTTGTGGTGACACGTCGCTCCTGGGGTGCTGCTGGCATCTTCAGGGTGCGGGGCGCTGTGTGCTTCCCACCACTGGAAAGTTCTGGAGGGCTTAGCCCCCCCCCCCTTTAGAGACAGGCACTGCCCTGCCTGGCTGCCCACCTGTGCCTGGGTCTTCATCAGGTGTGCAGGGCAGGCCCCTCACACGCAGGGTGCACTGAGGGTGCTGGTGTCTGCCGGGGCCCAGGCGGGCAGGGGCTGGATTAGGCCTCTCGTGCATTTGTCTTCCAGGACAGAGGGAGAGGCTCCTCGTGAAGCCAGGGTTGGACTACAGATGCCAGGGCTGGCCGGAAACACAGTTTTTGTGTGTGTATTCCTAATGCGTTTTCCTAACGTACTGAGGTCTGCAAAGATGCTGTCTTGCCCGTGAGGGCTTCGCTTACAGTTTCCTCCCGCCGGCAGGAGCAGTGTGCTCGGAATCAGCACACCTTGAGCAGGGTGGTGAGAGTGTCTGCTGTGCGCGGGTGGGCACGGGTGGATGGTGCCCCCGGTCACGGTGTCCCCCCGCAGCCTGTGCACGTCTGGTGTGGTGCGGCTCCACATCAACAGCTGGCTGGAGGTGAGCTTCTGCCTGCCCCACAAGATCCACTATGCGGCTTCCAGCCTGATTCCCCCCGAGGCCATCGAGCGGAGCCTGAAGGCCATCCGGTGAGTGCCCAGCCCACGCACATTCCCTGCCAGGGCCCTTCCCTCTGGCTTCTGCCTGAGACTTGACCACTTACTTGGCTCCAGAAATTCTCTTTTCCTCTTCCTACTACAGAAGTTGGCAAGTAGGGCTCTGCTGTTTATAGACGTTAAAGCACATGGTTTTATATCCAGCTCTGACCAGAAGTGACCAATCCCAGGTTTCCCTGGGCCCTCCTGGCACCACTGGGTGAGTGGGGCTCCCTGCCCAGGCCCTTGCCCTGGGGGACAGGGCGGCCTGGGCGGGTCTTTGGGGCTGAGCATCCTGGGGAGAAGCCGGAAGGATTTTGTCTTCATGGTGTTGGTCACTGGATCTTCTGCATTTGACTCAGAACTCGTGGGATCAGTTAGTTTCCTAAAGTAACTGATTTCCTGCCAGGAAAGAGCTGAGCCCGATCTTCTGTCCCCCCCCGCCCCCAATCAAGTGCCCTGTTTCATTGAATGTATCTTATTCTTTCTATATAGGGTCTCACTCTGTCACCCAGGCTAGGGTGCAGTGGTGTCATCATAGCTCACTGCAGCCCCAAACTCCTGGGCTCCCGTGATCTTCCTGCCTCAGCCTCCTGACTAGCTGGGACTACAGGTGCACAACACTACACCCAGCTAATTTTTCTATTTTTTGTAGAGATGAGGTCTCGCTGTGTTGCTCAGGCTGGTTGTGAACGCCTGGCCTCAAGCGATCCTCCTGCCTCCCTGAGTGCTGGGATAATAGGCGGAGCCATCTCACCCTGCCCTTGAGTATTTTTTAATTGGAAAAAGGTATCTGGGCATATTCTTGAAAATTTGGAAATGTCAGAAAGCAGAGCACTTCCAAACCCTCCTCCCACCCCCCACCCCTGTCCATGCACCAGGTCAGATGTCTTTCCCGCCCAGTCTTCCTTGCTAAGCATATTTTTAAGTAGTTCTGTTCATAATTTGTGAAAGAGATTTGCTTTTCCCATATTTGAGACTATTTCCTTAGGAAACACTGATTCATTTCTTCAGTCAACAAACGTTTGTTGGGCAGTCCCAGAGCTGGGATATGCCCTCTGGTCTTGAAGCCTTCCCCAGGTTTTTCTGATTTGTGTTTTCGGAAGATGACAGTCTCCCTCGCAGATGTTACGAAGGCCCCTGGACACACTGCTGCTCTTCTCTCTGCTTCCTGCCGTGGCCTCTTCTCTCCGCAGTTCAGGGCTCCAACTGCCCCTCTGCGTCCCCAGTGCATGCTGGGGGCCGGGGGCCCTGACGGGGGACTGTTTTGCAGCCCTTACCACGCCTTGCTGCTGCTGAGCGATGAGAAGACCTTGCTGGGCGAGCTCCCCGTCGACTGCTCCCCGGCCCTGGTGCGGGTGATCAAGACCACGTCCGCTGTGAAGAACCTGCAGCAGCTGGCCCAGGACGCCGACCTGGCCTTGCTGCAGGTGTGGCCCTGGGGGCCTGGCTGGGCGGAGGGAGGGGCCCTGGGTGCATCCAGAGGACGTGGGAGGCACTGGGGTGTCAGGAAAGCAGGCCCCACCCCGCTGTTCTGCATTCCCGGGGCTTCTGTCCAGCCGAGAGCTGCTGTGCCACTTGCCTGGGGTCGGGGTGCTTCCTGGGGTGGCTGGAGACTCGGGCATCTGTCAGACATGGGTTTGGGGCTGGCTCTGTGCGTTACTGACAGCCGCGGGACTGGCTTCCTCTTCTGCCTCGAGAGGAGGTGAGGCGAGGCTGTGAGAGAAAGTGAGAACGGGGCTCGGGGCTGGGGTGGGCCGGCAGGAGCACGCAGGGTGTCCGGCCAGATCACGAGGGCCTTCCGGCAGCACATGAGCCAGCGTGTGGGAAGTGAGGGCGGGACGCTCAGACATGGCCTGTCTGCATGCAGAGCGAGGCCCTAACTGCGTGTGCACGCGTGCTGGCCTGGGCTCTTTGTGCAAGATGCCACCTCCGTGCGTGCCATGTGCTGTGGGCTGGGCTGTGCGGAGGCCCCAGCCTTGTCCGTGGGTCTGGCTGGAGCCTGGGTTGGGTGTGAGGAGCAGCACAGGGAGAGGTTGGAAGCAGAAGGGGCTGAAGACGGGGTGGCCTCCAGCGACAGGCTGCGGATCTGGTGTGGGGGGGCTGCCCAGGGCGTGGCGCCATCGGGGTGACAGCCTGGGGGCGGGCCAGGTGGAGCCCGTGGGTGGCGAGACCCGCGTCCGGTGGCGGTGTGCACCACGCGGCCACCAGGCGGCGGCAGAGGCCTGGCGTGCAAAGCCCGAGCTTCCTGGAAAGGTCGAGGCAGAGGCCCCATTCGTGGGCGGCTGAGGAAGAGGAGCACAGTGTGAGGCAGGCCCACCCGGATCCCTCTGGCTCAGGGCCGGCTCTGGGCTCTGCCTGGGCCCGGGAAGCACACCAGGGAGCGCACCCGCCAGGGCCTGACGCGCAGGCCGCTTTCCCCCAGAGCAGCCTGTCTGGACTCTGCCTTCTGAGCGAGTGTCCCTCCCCTGCGCCCCGCGGCCTTCACGGTCCTCCGTGAGAGCAGGTAGCAGATTGTGGCTTCGTGTTTCCACCACAGACAGGTGCCGGCAGCGAGACGCAGAACTGTAAATGCTCTTGTCATCCCGTGTGCACCTGCCGGGCGAGGGCCTCGGGGCTGCTGTGTCCCAGTGAGCACTGGCCACCTGGCGGGGACCTGGGAGCGTTTGCCGCCCTCTGTGAGACTTGGAGGGGAGCTGGCCACCCACTGTCTACTGAGGGCCTCTGATGGGGAGTCCTCGCTGGGTGCTGTGTCTCTCCCTCTGGAGTCAGGGTTTCCTTGACGAGGCTTTGATGTCTCTTTGATGTCCTGTTCCCGTCCCTGCCTTGGCCTTGCCCGGGTGGAGGAAGGCTGTTTGCTGTTTCCTTCCGCACCCCGGCCCTGCGTCTGGCGCACGTCAGCCAGGATCTGCTGCTGCTGTGGCTCTGGAAGCCCCCTGGGGCCCGGCCTGGGTGGGCCGCCTTGCCGGCTTCCCACACTGCTCTGCCTGGAGCTGCCTTGTGGGAAGCACTGGCCCCACGCAGAGCATCTGCCTCTGGTGTGATCTCACCAGATGGTTTAAAATCCCTCATGTTTACTTCAGTACAGAGAGAACCTACAAGTAAATTTTTTTTGTCACGATAAAGTTAATATATTCTTTCTTCTAAAAATCCAAATACTGGAAGGGTGCGCCACGCACCTGGTTCTGGGCCGAGGTGGCTCGTGGGTGGGATGGAGGCGGCCCGGAGCACACTTGGGGGACACGTGGAGTCCGTGCACTGCTGGAGTCCCGTGCACAGATGCACGAGGACGTCGTCCGGGCTGCCGTGGGCCCTGTCGGATGGCCAGGCCGGAGTGGTGGCTGTTCCAGCCCAGCAGGCAGCTGGGCTGACTCTGACCCCACTGGTACCCTGTGGTCTGCCCAGCGTCAGACAGTCCAGAAACGGGATGGCGTCACGTTGTCCAGTGCACACAATGGCCTCTCGCCGACGTCCCATGTCAGCTCTCTCGCAGCCTCTCACAGGGACTCGGTCCTGCCTGTGTTAATTGTCTTACAGAACTACTGAAGTCCCAGCCGTTACGCTATTCGTTTAATGGGCATTGGGCACTTTTCTATTTATTTTAGAGTAAGTTGCCTCTTTTTTTTTTTTTTCTTGAGACAGAGTCTCGCTCTGTCGCCCGGGCTAGAGTGCCGTGGCATCAGCCTCGCTCACTGCAACCTCAAACTCCTGGGCTCAAGAGATCCTCCTGCCTCAGCCTACCAAGTAGCTGGGACTACAGGCATGCGCCACCGTGCCCGGCTAATTTTTTTCTATATATATTTTTAGCTGTCCAGATCATTTCTTTCTATTTTTAGTAGAGACTGGGTCTCGCTCTTGCTCAGGCTGGTCGCAAACTCCTGACCTCAAGCGATCCTCCCGCCTCGGCCTCCCAGAGTGCCAGGATTACAGGCGTGAGCCACCGCGCTCGGCTATAAGTTGCTTCTTAACACTCTACGGAGTGTTATCAAGGTATTAGTAAGAAAGGATCATGTTTTGAAGCAGCAGGTCCAGGCCACTTTTTATATAGAATTTTATTATGCTTTTTTTAATTTTCCGCCCTCTCAACCCAGCTTTTCCCGACTCCAGAAAGAACCGGGAAGAGAAGGCCTATTATGCTTAATAAATCTGTTTGGAAGAAAAATTCTAATATTATACAAACTATAGACACAAAAAGAGAAAGTTTCCACAATCCCACATCCCAGAGGTAAGCCCTGTGGCCCCGTCTAAGATTTCAATTTATATATACAGATGTATTGTTTTTAAGTAACAAAATTAGGACCATGCCTGCACATCACTTTTATCGGCTAAATAATGACCCCCACAGACATCCACATCCACATCCCTAGAACCTGCGAGTGTGACCTCTTTCGAGACTGGAGATGTTATTCGGTTAAGGATCGTAAGATGGGAGGATGATCCTGGCAGGGCCCTTGCAAGAGGGATGCGGAGAGGGGAGTGGTGTGGCCACGAGCCAGGGGACACCAGCCGCTGAGGCAGAGGCGGACGATTCTCTGCGGGAGCCTCCAGAGGGAGCCTGGCACCGCCGGCACTTTGGGTCTGGCTCTGTGACACTGAACCTGGGCCTCTGGCTTCCAGAACAGCACTCTGGCTGCCTTGGAGGCTGCCTTGGAGGGTGTCTTGGAGGGAGGGCGGATGCAGGGAGAGGTGAGAGGTGGAGACCGCCAGGCTGGGTGGGGGCAGGGATAGAGAAAAGGGGGCGCCGTCTGCTTCAGAGCGAAAGTCGGTGGTGCTGGGTTGAGAGAGGAGGGCGGCAGGGGAGCTGGAATCAGCCGTGCGGGGTCGGTGGTGCCACCAGAGGTCTTGTTTTCTGAGACGAGGTAGGCGCATCCCCAGCAGCACGGCAGGCCCTGCGTCCAGGCAGGGAGCGACTCACCCCCTCGGAGGTCTACCTGCAGGGAGGACGCAGTGTCCCCTGGCTGCTGGGGCTTTTGCACACCTGTCCATGAGGAGCTGCGGTGTGTGCTCGCAGACCTCGCCTCCCTCGCGGAGCTGGGATGCCTTGAGGTTTCCCCTGGAAGGGAGCGTGGGTGTCCTAGTTCGTCTGTGTCTGCTGATGTCTGAGGCTCCAGGAGAACAGGGAAGGGATGTTCTTCAGGGGAGTGGGGCACACAGATGAGCCCGGGGCTCTTGGGTGTGCCAGGGTAGCACGCCGAGGGACCCGACATCCACTCGGGGGTCCCGGGGTCCTGGTGGGTGTGGGGGGACTGTAGCTCTGCCAGGACATCCAGCCAAGCCCCCTGCCCAGCCAGGCTGACCCCGTGTTCCCAGCACCCCAGACGTTCCCATGCTTGGGGGCTTGCGGCCTGGGTCTAAGATCAGCATTCCTCAGTGGGAGCCAAGACGGCACAGGGAATAGCGACCAAAAGGCCGTTGCTCTGAGCACAAAGGCGCTGTGTGCTGTCTGTGCCCAGCGCCCTGACGAGAGGTGGGGAAGATGCTGGGCAGGGAAGGAGTCTGCAGGGGCCACGGCCGCGAAGTCTGTGCCTTGTGAGCCGAGGGCCAGCTTCTCCAGGGCAGGTGGGCCGTGGTCACCAGGCTAGGCGCTGCCTACAGCCTCCCTGCGTCTCTGCCCACAGGTTTTCCAGCTGGCAGCCCACCTGGTGTACTGGGGCAAGGCCATCATCGTCTACCCCCTGTGTGAGAACAATGTCTACATGCTGTCTCCCAATGCCGGTGTGTGTCTGTGAGTATTGCCGGCTGCTGGAGCCGGGGGCCTGCGTGGGAAGGGCTGAGGCCGGTTGGGCCTCTGGGTGCTGGTCCCAGCTCAGCCGGGCGCCGGAGGCTGCGGAAGTCCCGGCCAGACTCTCACTGCAGCCTAACACCTGGCCTCCAGGTCACTGTGTGGGTCTGGTTCGGTGCTGCGTGGCCTCCGGATCAGGGCCACCTCCTCCCGCAGCTCTGCTGACCTGCCCCGAGGGTGCGCGGGTGCTGGGGTGACCTGTGCTCCTTCCTTCTGCAGCCCCTGGGCCGCACACAAGGCCTCCTCTCACCCCGTTCCGTTCCTCTCTGGCGCGTTGCCCTGCTGAGGGCGGTGGCGGAGCGCGGTGGGGGTTGCTGAGCTCACACCACACCCGCCCGCCCTCAGGTACTCCCCGCTGGCCGAGCAGTTCTCCCGCCAGTTCCCCTCCCACGACCTGCCGTCCGTCCTCGCCAAGTTCTCCTTGCCTGTCTCCTTATCAGAGTTCAGGAACCCCCTGGCGCCCCCTGTGCAGGAGGTGAGTAGCAGGAGCTCCGGGGCCTGGTGGGGCAGACGGGGCCCTGGCCACCCGGCTGCGGGTCCCACCCGAGAGCCCCCAGGCCTGCCGCCCCTTCATCTGGGTTTTTGGAGGCTGGTGCAGATGCTACCCACCCTGCCCAGGGCACCCCAAAAGCCGGCTGCCAGGCCCCCTGTGGACACTTGGGCCGTCGTTTCCTCCCTGTGGAGCCCACGCTGGTTGTGGAGGGGGGCTCTTAGGGTCGGGCTTGGCGAGTGCTGGCCTTCCCCGGCCAGCAGAGCTGTGCCCCTTCCGGATTTCCCACGGGGAGGAGATGCAGGCAGCTGTGTTCTCGTGGGGCCTGGCCCTCTGAGAGGGTTTTGCGTCTGCCCCTTCCCTGCTGCGGTTCAGCTGCCCGCAGGGGCTGTGGTGTGAATCCAGCGTCACTGGCCCCTGGAATCTCCTCATCCAAGAGGACCTGGAGAGGACCGGCCTGGGATGGGGCCGCCTAGTGGGCCTGGGTCAGGGAGGGGGTGGGCAGGTATGGGGCCAGGTGAGGCAGGAGGAGGGGAGGGCTCCCACAGGTGTGTGGGAGGAACTCCCGAGTCTACGTCTTGGGGGGGATCTGTGGCTTCCGCCGTGGGCAGTAGGGTGTCACTTCTCACCGCCTCGGGCCAAGGCGTCACGGAAGCCAAGGAGGATTTGCGCCTCCCGTCTGCTGAGCGCCCGGAGCTCGGGCAGGGACCCAGGGCAGGGCCGCAGGACAGGTATGAAGACACCTCAGTGCTCTGTCTCCGGAAGTGGAGTATTTGTTTTAATAGGTGCCAGATCTATTAGGCAAAACCAGTTCTTAAAATCAAACCCGTTCTTTCCTTTCCCAAATTGTGAATGAGAATAAGACCCTGGTGTTTCAGCTCCTTTAGATGCTGAGCGTGACAGAGTGCTGAATGCAGCCTTTCATGGAGCCTCTGGTTTCCAGGAACCGTGCCAGGTGGTGCCAGCCGCATGAAAGACACACTCTGCCTCTGGCCCGCCCTCCCTTCCTCCCGGGGCAGTGCCCAGGGAGGGGCTGCCGGTGCCCCCATCCCAGCAGGAACTTCCCAGGGGACGAGATAATGGGCTGGATTTTCCAGGCCGTGACTGGGCGGCTGCCCCAGGCCTCGTCAGGGGGCCCGAGGGAGCCAGGCTCGGTTCTGCCCAGGCCGAGGGATGGGCTCCCTAGTGCTGTGACGCCCCTGTGTTTTATTTCTCACTTTGGTGTGAAGTCTAGAGACCTTGCAGTCCTTTAGAATTTTGTTGGCTTTTGAGCACATCATACGTGCCTGTGGCCTCCATTCCCCTGGAGGTGGCCCTGACCAGGCAGCTCCTTGTGGGCCCCCAAAGCAGGGCAGCAGGCGTGCACGTCTGAGGACGTCGGTGCTCTCCGCGTGCTCTCCGCAGCTCCACATCCGCGTCTGGGAGGTGCCGGGCGCTGCCCTGCACTGCTCTTGGTCAGGTGCCGGCCCTTCCTGCCCACCCTCAGGCGCATGGAGGGTCCCTGTCCCCAGCTCCCTTCTGGAACCACCGCTGTGCCCAGGGTGTACTCTCAGGTGGACCCAAGGAGATTGTTTGCTCGCAGGACATCTGTCTCAGCCTCTTTCTGAACAGCGTCTGGCTTGCCCGGCAGAGGGGCAGCTGCCGGCCTGTGTGGGCTGCCAGCCAGGGAGGCAGAGTGGGGGCAGAGTGTGCTCAACGGGGGGAGCTGGCTCAGAGAAGGGGCTGCAGGGGCCTCCACGTGGCAGGTCCCGCTGCTCAGCCGGACGCGGGGCAGCCCAGGTGTGCGGTGTGGGCCAGGCACTCTCCTGGCCCCACTGCCTCCCCTGTGGGGCGAGCTGGCCTGGTAGAGCTGGGGCTCCTGTTCCGAGGGGAGGCCTCCTGCCCCGGAGTTGGCACCAGGGAGCATGCTGGGCTGTGTCTGGGGCCGTGGCTCCCTGACCCCCCAGGAAGGGATTGGGGCTCGGGGGGACCAGCCTCACCTGCTGTCCGCCCGTAGACCCAGCTCATCCAGATGGTGGTGTGGATGCTGCAGCACCGGCTCCTCATCCAGCTGCACACCTACGTCTGCCTGATGGCCTCGCCCAGCGAGGAGGAGCCCCGCCTGCGAGAGGATGACGTCCCCTTCACCGCCCGGGTCGGTGGCCGCAGCCTCAGCACGCCCAACGCGCTCAGCTTTGGCTCCCCAAGTAGGCACCGCAGGGCATTTATCTGGTAGTGGCGGGAGACAGTTGGGGTGGCAGCTAGGACGCCCCACATGGGTGCTGCCGGGAGTGAGGGGCCTTCACACGGCTGTGCACACACGTGCACACCCACCGGTCATGGCCCCGGAGGAGACCCCTCTCCCCTGCACCACCGTGACCGCGAGGAGCAGGCTCTGCCTCTGGGCTGTTCGGCAGGGGCAGCCCCAGCCCCAGGTGACTGCTGGAATCTCCCACCCCAGCCTGGGATCAGACCGGGATTTCACACCGTCACCAGGACAATTGAAACCTCTGCCTGAGGGCCCATGAGGAGACAGTGACGGTCACACCTCTGGGAAGAGCTGTTGTGGCCACGGTGGGCCTCCAAAGGCAGCCATCGCCACGTCCCCAGTCCCCAGGCTTGGGCAAGGAAAGGGGCTGGAAGGCTTTGAAAGTCCTTCTCCAGCTGGGAACCGGCCTCAGGCTTCAGGCCTCCTGTAAGGACCCTGCCTGCCTGGGGCCCTTGTCCTCCGTGTGGGGTGAGGTGGGGCGCGGGGGGCGCATCGGGCCTCTGGTCGGGGCTGTCTCCTTGTCCAGGTCAGCCCCACGGCGTGGGGGGCAGCGGGTGCCTGGCGGGACAGATGGTGCAGCTGGGGGTGTCCCCGGGGGTCTGGCGCTGGCTCTGCCCTCGCTGCCCCCCCGGGCATCCTGGGATTCCACCTGGGTGCTGCTGCGCCCTGACCCACGCCCGCCCACAGCCAGCAGCGACGACATGACCCTCACCAGCCCCAGCATGGACAACTCCAGTGCAGAGCTGCTGCCCAGCGGGGACTCGCCGCTGAACAGGAGGATGACGGAGAACCTGCTGGCCAGCCTGTCGGAGCACGAGCGGGCGGCCATCCTCAGCGTGCCTGCGGCCCAGAACCCCGAGGACCTCCGGATGTTCGCCAGGTGGGGCAGGACGACGAGTGCGGCTGGGGCCAGAGGCAGGGTCGCGACAGAAAGTAGACAGGGACAAACCCGCATGATCCCAAATTTACATCCGCAGACAGCTGGTTGAGGTGGTGTCTCCAGCACCCAGGCGTCTCTGCCTGGTACCTGTGTGCAGGGGCAGGTGCCACCGCCCAGGCTTGGGGAATGCGTTGGCGTGGGGCCCGGCGGGCCTGTCCCTGAGGGTCCCCCAGTGCTTCTTAGATGTGTCCTGTGACTTGTTGAGGGGCAGCAGCACCTTCTTACCCACAGGGGACGTGGTAGTGATTTGCCCAGGACTCTTCGCCCGGGAGGGTCTGGGACCCCCACATCATAGGTGACGGGGCTGGATGGTCTCTGTCACCCTCACCCTGACGTGGGGGCACTACAGGTGCATGGTTTTCCAGGAGAGGCCAGGTTACCAGGGGCTAAACCCCCAGTGAGGGGTCATGCCCCGGGCCCTTGAGAGACCGTCTGCGGCTCCTCTGAGCGGCTGGCCCAGGCCTCCCCCGCATGCTGGCTGCTCCGTGCCAGGCGCAGCGGCAGAGACCCCACAGAGCGTGACCCGGGTGCGGAGCCACGTGGGACTCTGCTGCGGTAGCGCGGGCGGGAAGCCCCTGAAGACCCCTGCCCACATCCGGATGCAGGCGTGGGCAGCCCCAGCTTGCAAGGGCCACTTCAGGCCCACCTGCCAGTGGGGGCCGCGGGCTGCCTCCCTGGCCGCCGTCCCCCGGTTCCCCTCAGGCCTCGGGGCAGCGCAGGCTGTCAGGCAGAGGCCTTGCGGGCAGCCTCAGGCCGCGCTCATGCCGGGCCTCCCTCCAGGCTCCTTCACTACTTCCGTGGCCGCCACCACCTGGAGGAGATCATGTACCACGAGAACACGCGGCGCTCCCAGCTGCTCATGCTCTTTGACAAGTTCCGCAGTGTGCTGGTGGTGACCACCCACGAGGACCCCGTCATCGCTGTCTTCCAGGCGCTACTCACGTGAGCCCAGGCAGAGGATGCAGAGGCTGCCGGGGCGTGAGGGTGGGCGCCGGCCTCTCCCTACCCTGGGGCCCCTCCCTGCCTCGTGGGAGCCCTCTCGGCCGCGGCGTTGGCTGCATGGCCACCCCGGGCCTGGCTGAAGGCCTCGGAACCCCGCTGTCCTCCTTGCCGCACTCTCGTACCTAGTCCTGGCGGCAAGCCTTAGTGGCACGGAGCGGGAGGCAGCCTTCCGGGACTCGAGTCTGGGTGTGGGCTGTGCCTTTCCGAGACCCTCGTCCCAACCCTGGCCCCCGCAGGGAATGCGCAGAAACACTTGCCTGGCCCATCCCTGCCTCTCTGAGGGCTGCTCACATGTGAGGTCTTGCGTGGCACCCCCTTGCCCATCACCAACTCTGCCCGCCACACGCTGCTTCCTCCTGGCTTGCCGTGAGCCTTCTTGGCCCAGCCCTCACTGTGGTCCCACGTAAGCCACCAGCAGGCTCATAGCCAAGCTGTTACCTGTCCTGGCCATCCAACACTCAGGGGCCTGGGCTGGAGCAGCCCGTCACCTGTGCACACCCTGTGGCTGGGAGAGGTGTGATCCAGGGTGCAGGAGGCCCACCCTTGGGGGGTGCACTTGGTGATGACTCTTCCCCCGAAATCCACCTGGGCCTGGCCTGGCCCCACACACCCATACGCCCACACACCCACACCCACACCCACCCACACCCACACCCACCCATACCCCCACACACCCACACAGACCCCCACACACACACTCTCTCGCTCTCCCCGCCCCCCACCACCCCTGGAGGAAGAGTGGGCCCCAGGTAACACAGACCACTGGCTGAGACACAACTGTTTTCTAGAAATAAAGCATTTATTTGGTTTTCAAACAATTAAAAAGCCTTATCTGAGCAGGCCCTTTGCTCAGGCCTGTGTGTCCTGCTCAGCCGCCCTGTCCACCACACTGACCCAGGGGCTGCCCCGGATGTAGAAGCGCAGGGGCTTCTGGGCCCACTCCCCCGAATAGCCGACGCCCACCCGGGCTGTTGCCACCACAGCTGCTTCCCTGGGCCCCGGGGGGCCACGCTCCAGCCACATGGCCTCGTCGTGGGCCAGGTCTCTCTGGTCAAAGCTCTTGTCGATGGCCAGGGCCTGGCACAGCTTGGAGGGACCACTGCAGAGCTCGCGGTCCTTGAGGGCACGGCAGGCGGCCCCTTTCCGGAGGGTGGTGCGAAGCTGCCGCATGGTCTCCAGGCCCCCCAGGGGCTCCAGGGCGCGCAGCAGGACACAGGCCCCGTCCCCTGTGGGGCAGACAGAGGGGCTGGGCAGCGGGGCCTCCCTGCGTGGGGCGGGGACCCTGTTCCGCACACACTGCGCCCACTGCCTTCTGGGTCTGCACCTCACTGCGTCTGGACCCCCCTGCCCGCCCGCCCGCACCACCAGGCAGCCGTGCCTTCTGTGGGGACCTCTGGTTGCCGCCACCAGGCGGAGCCTCCACCTCTACCCCCTGGGCAGCCCCTGTGGCTGCTCCCGTGAAGCCAGAACTAGCCAGGGCGACCCTGGGGAGCATGTAACATCCATCAGCCCCGTCTCCCTGGCTTCCCCTGGTCTTGTGACTGGCAGCAGCTGTGAGGCCAGCGAAGGAAGTCCCCGGAGGAGGGGGCAGGCACTCTGTCAGGAAGCAGGAGGCCTTGGGCCCAGCCCCGATCCCTAGGCAGGCCCCGGGGCTCCTCACCTGCCTCACCCACCCAGCATCTGTGCCCGGCAAGCCAGGAGCTTGGCCTGCAGCAGCCACCAGCGTGCACGGGAGGCCGGGAGAGCCCACCCAGACCGACTGCAGCACCCTGCGAAGCTCAGCAGACGTGCTAGGTCTGGCCAGCCAGCATGGGCCAGACGGGCCCTGCCCGACCTCTTCCTCCTCAGACAGACCACCAGGAACACGGGGTCACGTGTTCACCAAGGACAGAGCCTGCCGCAGAGCTGGACCCCCAGGGGCAAGTGGGTTCACCGTGAGCTCAAGACCCCCATCTCTCCACTGCTGACGTTTGGGGCCAGATGACTCTCTGGTGGGAGCTATCCTTTGCATTACACGGTGTGAGCAGCCTCCCCGGCCTCCACCCACCAGAGGCCAGTAGCGCCTCTCAGCTGTGATGACCAAAACTGTCTCCAGACATTGCCCAGTGTCCCCTGGGGGGCAGAATCTCCCCTGGTTGAGAACAACTGATCCAGACCCCATAATGGGCCACCTGGCAAGGCTCCTACCTGAGCCCAACTCACCCAAAATTGATCTCACCCGTTTCCCCATGACCAGCCCTCGCTGAATCTACCCCAGTGCCATCTTTGACACCAGCCCCAAGTTCTGGGACCAGCAGTGGCCTCCGGGAACCTGTCTGCTCTGCATTCAGGGCCACCCCTTGGGCTCTCTCCTGTGGGGGCCCCCAGCCCCTCTAACCAACCTTACTCCAGTGCAGCCAGAGCTCCCAAACCGTGCCCTGGCAATGGCACCCCCCTGTTCCAATACCCACCCCACCCAGCCCCCCTGGGGGTCCCGTGGCTGCTAGTGGCGAGGGCTCTGCCAGCCCCTGCTCCCCCAAGCCCTGGCACCCCAGCGCTGCTCACCTCGGCTGGAGACGTTCATGCAGAAGTACATTCCATAGATGAGGTACACATACAGGGTCCCCGGCTTCATGAACATGCCTCGGTTGCGGGGGGTCTGCCGGCCACCCCTTGAGTGGGCAGCTTCATCCTCTGGCCCCAGGTATGCCTCAGTCTCCACAACACGGCCCCGGAGCTCTGTGCCATTGGCGAGTCGCCGGACTAGGACCTGAGGGCAGTGAGTTTGTGCACAGGGCAGGAAGGGACAGCTCCACCCACCCTGTCCCCAGCCTGGACCTCATCTCCCAGCCGAGGATGTGGCAGGTGCCCGGGGCCAGCCAGGGCCTCGCCCCCGCCGGCTCCATCCTGCCTCTTGCTCCCGCTCAGAGCCCGGATGCTGCCGTTCCAGCCACCAGGTGTGTCCTCCAGCCCTGCCGGACCACCAGACTGCAGGCCTTGCTCCCGAGTCCTGACCACAGGTTGCAGCCACCTGCAGCTCCAGCTGGGGCTGGGCTGGAAACCAGCACTTGTGGATCCACCATGCAGGTCGACCTTCCAGTCCTCCCAGGGGGACCCTCCGTTCCCCGACTTCCTCCTTTCCCAAAGAGGCCTCTTCGGAGAACCATAAACACTTAGCGTGAGACCGGGTGGCATGAAAGGCTCAGGGCCCCAAGGGTGTCCCCACACGGCCTCCTGGGACATTCCGGAGCCTGTGGAGTGCCCCCAACCTGGGCTGCAGAGACAGCGACAAAGGACCGGCACAACCAGCTCCCACCCACCGGCTCTGAAGCCTTTCTGAGCAGCAGGACCAGCTGCCTCAGTGCCCCAAGCTGGACCGTGGTGCTGGCAACGGCCAGCAGCCGAGCCCCAGTGCCCGGAGCCCCGGGCCTCTACAGGTTCACAGCGGAGCTTTGGGGACCAGCCGCATCCCTAGTACCTGTTTCGTCCTTAGGCCACTCGGCCTCAGCCTGTGGTCAGTACTAGAGGGCGGGAGGAAGAGCACGCAGCTGAGGTGCTCGCGGGGAAGCACTCGGGAGGCCTTCTGGAGACAGGGCCTGGAAAAGGGGCCAGTCCCTGTGCTGGAAGCCCAGAAACGCCCCAGGCATCCACAGTCACGAGCACACGAGCGAGCAGGCCGGGCTTGGCCATCTCCAGGGGCAGAAACGACAGGAGCTCGGAGGCCATGGTCCTCCAGTGGCTTCACTCTGCGTGGGGCACACTGGGGGGCCCAGCTGCCCTTCTGCAGAGATTCCCACAGCCCCTTTCTCAGTATTCTTTTCCATCCTGCTTTTCTGTGCTTGCTTTTCTTGAGACAAGGTCTTGCTCTGTCACCCAGGCTGGAGTGCAGTGGCCTCATCATAGCTCACTGCAACCTCAAATTCCTGGGCTCAAGTGATCCTCCTGGCTCAGCCTCCAAAGTAGCTGGGACTACAGGCATGCGCCACCATGCCTGGCTAATTTTTCTATTTTGTGTAGAGATGGGGTCTCACTCTTGCTCAGGCTGGTCTTGAACTCCTGGCCTCAAGCGGTCCTCCCACCTCGGCCTCCCAGAGTGCTGGGATTACAGGTGTGAGCCACTGAGCCCAGCCCCCCACCCTGATTCTCTGATCTGAATTTCACTCTGATATCATTTCCACCGATGGCAGATGTTGGCTGCCTCCCACCACCCACCCCGATTACAAGCACGCACACCTCCTCCTAGCTGGCAGAAGGTCCTGGGGTTGGGGGAGGCAACACCCTTCTCAGACCAGGAGGCAGTCTGGGTTGTCAAGGCAACTCACTACAATGACCCTTTTAGGGAGGTGTGACCCAAGCCTGGCTGAGGAGTCTGCGAGGGCATCCGGTGAGAGCTTACGGAAAAGGTGGGTCTTCCCTGACCAAAGGGACACACGGGGTGAGACCCTCGTCTCTGCTGGATGCTCCGGTGAACGTGACTGGAGCCGAAGGGGAAACCCTACAACATGCCGGGAATGCTGAATGCAGACCGACGTTCGGGGGTCCTTGCCACGGCCCTGGGCCCTTGACCCCACGTGGGATGCTGCTGCCCCAAGGTGCTGTTCTGCCGTCTCATAAATGCCATATTTAAGGTGCTTTCAGAAGGGTCCTCATGGGGACAGAATCTTGTCCCTTCTCCACTAGGTCAAGCCCACGTTTTAAGGTCTGTTCCTTTAAGCCCCCAACTCCTGGCGCACTGGTTTTTCTGTTAGTCACAGAAACTGGCTCTTCTTGGCCATTTTAACCTAAAAGTCGACTCACTGGAGGACAAAGAGTAGGCCTTAGAACCTCTAGGAGAACCAGAAAGCCAGGCCTGAAGCTGTGGCACGCAGGAACATCACCCAGACGCTGCTGCAGACGGATCTGGCCAAGACTCTGCAGAGGTGCGGGCATTCACCTGTGGGGACAGGCTGCACCGCTGAACCCGCCCGGCTGGGCCCGGGGTAGCCCCTGCTTCCCACTCCAAGTCTGACTGGCAGAGCCCAGATCCTGGACCTGCACTGAGCTACAGGGACCCTGGGAAGCCAGCTCGGCACCATGAGCCACTACAGGCGGAGGGAAGAGATCTCGAGGGGATGCCAATGCCAGGCAGCCCAATGGTGGCCACAGCCACAGTTCCCACATGTCTAAAAACTGTCATTACTTAGACAGGCCCCAGCCAGGGCACTGTGTCATGGGACAGGGTGGGCAAAGACTCCAGGGGACTCACAGATGTCCCTGCAAGTAACTTGCCCTGAGGCCGATTCCAGATAGAACGCGGACGATGCTATTTCCCAGGTGGGGAGAGCAGACAGTTTGCGCCTCACCCTGGGCAAACAGCACCAACAACCTTCACATTCTCCCCAGGTGACTGAGACGAAGCTATCCAGGGCCAGGGCGAGCAACGCACCCACCTACATGAGGACGAGAGGGCTCCCCGGGGGCCAAGCCAGGGAGGTAAGCCCAGGGGAGCGGGCTGGGCCCAGGGATGCCTGCATGGTGGTGAGACTTCACCAGGGAGCACACGCTATGTTCACGCTACCTGTCCCAGAAATGCCCGGGCCAGGGGGGCTGCTGGCTGGTCGAAAAACTCCGACCCCAGTCGGGTAAGGTGGCCCACTGGGCGTGAGAAGTAGATGCTGCGTTGAGGGCCCAGGGGCGTGGGCAGTCCCACACAGGGGTCCCTGGGGGAGGGCGTCTGGGCTGCGGCTGATGGGCTCTGCGGCTGCTCTGCCTCTGCCAGTCGCTGCTTTTTTTGCCCCATCCTTCGGGAAGGCTGTCACGGGAAAGAAAACAATTCAGCATCTGAACAGGACAGGACAGTTTTGTGGGGAGGTCAGGCTCAGGGAGCGCAAGGACTGGGTTTGACCACCTGCTCCAGTGTCTGCATCTGCAAAGTGGGGGCGACCACCTCGTGGGCTGCCGGGAGGCACACACAGAACGCCACGCCCGACACACTCCGCCTCAGAGGCACGTGTCCATGAGCTACGGCCGGTGGCAGGGTGGCCACTGTGCTCCTGGTGCCCTGCACGGCATGGAGGCCCAGGGCTGCAGCGTCGGGGGGCCTGAGCCGGGGACAGGAAAACCGATTCCCGCTCATCATGTGGGCCCCATGTAAACTTCTGAGCTGGCTTCTGGAACCCTGTCTTTTGTACCCAACCCTGACCAGGAATTTAAAAACACCTCCAGGACCTCAGCCCGGCCTGGCTCAGAACCAGATTGTGAGTTTCACCTCCCACTGTCCGGCCCACGCGGGCTCCCCTTGTGCCAGACTCCTCAGAGGGGCCCCGAAGGCCTGGCACACACAGATGGGCGAGCATGGAGGTGACCATCGGCCGGCCACACCCGCGGTGCTTCGGGAATGACCCCCCGGGGACCCCAGCTGTCCTCTGCTTCCTTGCCCCAGATAGAAAACAACGAGCAAGTGGGCAAAGGCAGGTGTGCCGAGGGCTGGGAGGGTCTGCCGAGACCCAGCCGGCTGTCCACGGCCCACCTGCCACCACAGGGCCAGAGGGAACCTGGCCACACATCCGTAGCTGTTCTGGGGACGCCAGTCAAGGGCGGGTCTTTAACGGTACCCAAGTCCTCCTGGCATGTGAGAGACCCATTATTTTTAACGTATGTGCTGACGTTCATGGCGAGCCGAGCCCGCGGGCCGGCCGGCGGGGCACGGACGCCGACGTGGCCGTCTCCGCAGCCCGGCCCACTCTGCCGACGCTCGCGGCGGGCTCCGGCTCCGGGACGCTGCGGGCCCCGCTCTCACCGACTCTGGCTCTCGGGCCACCTGGATCCCCGCCCTGACGCCGTCTGCGCGGCGGGACTAGGAGGGCAGCGGCGGCGCTCACCGGGCCGGCCGGTCCGCCCGGGGCTGGTGCTCCGCGGGCTCCGCCGCTCAGGGCGCGCACTCACCTGGGACCCCCTGCGCGCCGGCATCCGGCGGCCCGCGCCCCCGAGGGCCCGGGGTCCGACCCCGCGAAGAGCCCGGCCCGCGGCCAACTCCGGAAGCGCCGCCGGGCCCGGGGGCGGAGCCGGCGCGTGCGCGGAAGCGACGGAAGCCAGGGGGCGGGCCACGCGGAGGGGCCTCCGTCCCGGCTCCCGCGTCCCATGCCGGACTAAGGCCGGGGCTCGTGGCGGGAGCCGGGAGGAGGTGGCGGGGGGTGGGGCGAGCCCCCCGTGTCCCGGTGTCCCTCCCCGTGTCCCGCTCTCTGCCCCCGCTTGCGTGTCCCGGTCACCCGCCGGCCGGTAGTCGGACCGCGGAGAGGACGGGTCCGTCCTGAACCGCGCCGGGGCCCCGTCGGGGTGTCGTGCTTCGGGGCAGGCGCGGGCCCCGGCGTTCGGGGGCGTTTGCGTGGGGACGGCGGCTGGAGGACGGGGTGGGCCAGGGAGTCTACGAGGAAGGGGACGCCTGGGCCGCGGTCCTCACAGGCCGGCGGGAGGGAGCAGCGGGACGGCGTCTGAGCGGAGCCCCCGTCGCTGCCGCCCACGTGCTGGGTCGGGTGTTCCGGGCGCGGCCGGCCGCGCAGGCTGAGGCCAGGACTCGGGCTGCGGGGGCCGTGACGCCGGCCCGGCGGGGCAAGTGCCTGCACCGCTGACGCCCCACGACCCTGCGCCTGCCGCCCACCTTCCTGTAACCTCCGGCCGGATTGGCGCCCTCAGGGAGGGGCGGGGGGTCGGGGGCGCGCAGAGCCGGGCTCAGAGGAAGGAAGGGCCGGGGGAGGGGCCCACTGCCGGCTGCTCGGGCCCTGGGGCAGCCCCCACCCTGCTCTGCACTCTGGGCTTTGTCTGTCTCCAGGGGTCCCTGCTGTGGCAGGCACAATCCCTCCCACAACCTGTAAACACCCGTGAGGGATCTGTCCCGAGCTGTCTCTGAGTTCTGTGGCCCTGACCCTGGAGAGGTGCCTGAAAGGCCTCGAAGAGCAATTGGGCATTGAGTGGCGTCAGATATTAGGTGCTGAGCAGGACAGGGGCACGGGCCATGTTTCTGGGACCCACAGGTGAGTGTGACACCTGGTCCTAGGGCAAGGCCAGCAGGGTAGGACCCTGACCTCCACCTGTTTCTCCTTTTCTGACCACCTCAGGGACTGAACTCTGGCCTAGGCTGGAGCCCAGCTGTCCCACCCCTTGAGCCCCAGCGAGGACTTCCTGGGGAGGGAGGGGCTGCCAGCTGCCTGCTGGAAGCCATCCAGCTGTGTGTGGCACTGTGTGAGGGTGAACGTGTCCTAAATCCATGCTTATGAGGCAGGCCTGGGTGTGACCCCACCCTCCTCCTCGTCCCCTGCAGCCATCCCACCCAATGACTCCCTTCCTGTGGGAAGAGCACCCCCATCCTTCCCCCACAATCTAGGAGGGAAACTGAGGCCCCCACTGGACCCTTGTTTTCCTGAGGGGAGCAGGGAGAGAGTGGGCGTCGTTTTGTGGTGCCGGGTCCTTGTAGAAATCGTGGAGAGTCCAGAGGCTCCCAGAGAAGTTTTGTCTCTACCTTTCCAACGAGGAGAGAGAGACTCATTGGGGGTAGCCTGGCCCTGCCAGGAGGGGGAGCTGGGCAACCCACTTCTCCAGATGTTCTGGCCTGGGTGGGGTGGGGGGACTTGCGCAATCTCTGTTGCCTCCCCCTACCTCCCTCCCCCCACTCACTTCCGGGTTTGTGGTCTACTGCCAGCTGGCCGTGGTGGGCTGAGCATTCCCACTGTGGGCTGCAGAGCCCGCCGGCAGGCTGGCCAGGGGCACGAGGTGATGCCAGGCGAGAGGAAGGGACCTGGGGCCTCCTCTGTCCCCAGTGTGCCCTGCTGATGGGATGGGAGAGGCTCGGAGGAGGCAAGGGTGTCGGTGGAAGATGGAGGTGAGGACAGCCTTGATACTTGGAAAGGATTCAAGGCTGCGGTCAGTGCCGGGGTGAGCAGCTCTGTGCCCCTTGCCCTCCCACACAGGCTGTGGAGGGGCTGCAGCTGCCTCCAGCCACAGGGAGTGAGGCCGTCGGATCCCTGGAGCCTTTCTGAGCAATGCCTTGCGAGATGGTGGCTCTCCTGGCCACAGAGGCCAGGGTTCCGGTACTGGCCTCGCTGTCCCCGGGTGCCCAGCACACTGGCTCAGTGTCCTCTGCAGCGGAGGGGTGGCCGACAGCTTTGAAGCAGGGCTCGAGTGGGCTCCCGCGCCTCTGCTGTGAGCACCCATCCGGCAGCCTCTCAGTAGGGCGGCTGTGGCCTCCTGGGGACCTCTGTCTCTGGTGCGCCCTGGGAGGGTCAAAAGTTCCTTGGACAGAGAGGGCGGCTCCTAGGCAGGCCGAGGGAGGGGTGTATGGGCTGCGCCCTCCCTCCCTGGGGCCCTGCTGGCAGTGCTGCTGGGCCCTGGGCCCAGGTGGTTACAGGACCCCCTTGCCACGCCCTGGGCCATGGGGAGGGGACAGTTGCCTCACAAGTAGCCTGTGACTTCAGGCCACTGGCTGGCCCGGCCCACTTCTGCCTCCTCCCCGAATAGCCAGGGGCTGGTCCTGGCCTCATCCCTGCAGCTTTGCTCTCCAGGCAGGGGCAGTTTCTTTTGCTCCCCCCATAGACCCTCCGAAGCCCAGGGAATAGCCCCCTGGGGTGACTACTTGTGGTCTGGAAACAACTGAGGATTCTAGAGTAGCTGCTAGGGACTCCTCTTACTGGCCAGGGCTCCCACCCGCTCGCGTCCTGGAGTGAGGTCCACAAGCCCTGAGGGTGATCCAGACACAGCCATCCTCAGACGCCTGCTCACCAGCTCCAGGAGTGCTGGGCAAGCGTAGCTGACTCTCATTTCTCCAGGGTGGATGACGGGAGAAGAGAGGTTTCCATGTGGGGGGGTCCTCTACCAGAACGCAGGGCAGTAGGGCAGGCATGAGGCAGAGCACATGTATGTGCACACACGTGTGTCAGTGTGGACTGGGTATGGGCCTGAGCACACAGGCGCCAGCCACTCTGCTTACACCATCTTCTGATGCCCTCACTCAGGAGGCCAGGGTGGGCGGAAGCCTGGGGACTCCTGGGCAGACTGGGATGGGGGTTTGCCTGCAGGGGTGCACTGGGAGCGTGTTCTGGAGAGTAACACTTGTGAGGGCCGAGGGGACAGGGTTTGCAGAGAGGCTGCTGTGTGTCCCACGGAGCTTGGGGACTGCTAGGCCCTTCGAAGGAATCCCGGAAGAACACAGTGGGAAGCCTTTTACCTGTCCCTGGATGCAGACTGCCTTCTCTGTGGCGGACACGTGATCTTGGCCAAGGCAGCTCTGCACTGAAGATGACTCCTGGGCAGGGGTGTGTGTGTCTCAGCTGTGGCTGGTGCTCCTGGCAGCGGGGCAGGAGCGTCTGGGTCTTGCAGTGGGTCTGGGTGGTGCCCTACAGCATCCACTGCAGGAGGAACCTGCTGACACCAGATGCCTAGTGTGGCATGCTTTGGAGGCAAGCCTGTCCCTGGCGTCCCAGAGAGAACACCACTGCCAGCCAGTCTGGGCATGCAGGCCCGGCAGGGCTTGCTTATTCCTGGCAGGGGTCAAGAATGCTAGGCCTGGAGACTGTCCTGTCTCTGGCTGTGAGCCTGGCCTGGGAGGGGCATGTGCAGACTGCGGGAGCCCTGAGCATCGGCACCAGGCAGCCTCGCTCTTCCTCATGTCCCTGATGCACCAGTGGTGTCATCCTCCCGGTGAAGGGGCTCCTCTCTACCCCTCCAAAGCTTTCGTTGCCCCCTTCTAGTGAAGAATTGTGTTGGTATCACCTGTGTTCATAGAGGACCCACTATGTGCAACAGACACACTCCCGCGTCCCACCTCCCCCCCCCCCCATCTCATGGTAGGGACAAGGATTCAGGCAGGGGATTCTGCCACCTGCCCAGGCTCCGGTACCTGCCGGGAAGTGCACCGCCACCTTTGGTTCAGATTGTCAACTTTATTTTCAGTATAGCCAAGGACCAGGCCCTTGTCTGTAGTTGGGCACTGGATGCACCTTTGGTAGCAGCAGCTCAGTGCTGAGAGGGGCCACCTGGCCCCAGAGGATGTGGTTGAAGCAGTCACGCACAGCACAGGCCTGAGGACATGCTTGTGGACCCTTCAAGGCTCGAGGGGGCACCTAGTGGAAGGGTCCTTGGGAACCTGTAGCAAGAAGGGAGCCCCTGGGACCCACTACCCAGAGGGAGCCTGGGCCCCTCCACCACTCTCGGCTGCTGGACAGCCCAGCCTGTAGCATGCTGTTGGCACCCCCACCCCCTGTTCTTTTCTCTGGGTGAGTCAGCCCAGCCAGTGTCCAGAGAGGGGGATGCCAGGGAACTCCCCCCAGCAGTCTCAGCTAAAAGCAGATGGGCCATTTTGTATCCAGCTCAGTGCAGGGATGAGCCCCCCGGGGTGGTGGTTGAGCGCTGGGATCAAGGGAAGAGAACAGAGTGGAGGAGGGGCACAGGGGCCTGGGGAGGGGTGACTGCTCCCATCCCGACCTGGGTGTGCGTGTGATCGAGTGTGTGCGTGAACTTCGAGGGTGTTGTCAACGGAAAAGAGCCAAACTCTGTAAAATAATTTTAGAGAGATTTATTCTGAGCCAAATTTGAGGATCGTGACCCAGAGCCACGTGCAAGAGGCCTTGAGCAAGTGGACTCGCTGTGGCTGGGTTACAGTTCGGTTTTATACATTTCAGGGAGACGGGTTACAGGGAAAGTCATAAATCAATATGTGAGAATCATACATTGGTTTGGCCCCAAAAGGTGGCCCATCTCGAAGGTGGGGGGGGGCTTACAGGTTATAGGTGGGTTTAAAGATTCTTTGGCTTGTAATTGGTTAAAGACATGAAGCTTTGTCTAAAGGTTTGGAATGTTTTAACATAGTTGCTGTTTATCAGACACAAGCCACCGGACATAGATTTGTTGGGTAAATTGAGGGCCTGTAGGTTTGTCTTGCAGACCCTTAGGCTTGTTAATGGGTTACAAAGGCTGTCCCCAAGAAGGGAGAGGGGCATGATGAGGCCTGTCTGACCTCTGTCCTCCTGGCAGGCAGTTTAGTTTTAGGATATTCCTTTGGCTACGAGAGGGTCCATTCAGTCAGCCGGTGGGGGGGGTGGGGGTGAGCCTTAAAATTTTATTTTAGTTCACAGCGTACACAGTATACGAGTGTGTACAATTGTGTGTGTGCACGTGTGTGAGTGTGAGCACCTATGAAGGTGTGTACGGGAGCAGGTGTGTGCATGTGAGTCTGTGTGTAAACAGGTGTGTGAGCAGGTGCGTGTGTAAATGAACGCATGCAGAGGCGTGTATGACGGTGAGGAGCGTGCGCACATGGACGTGTATGAGCGAGTGCGAGTGCTCACGAGGGGCCGGAGCGAGTGGGAGACATGAGTCGTCAGTGCGGACCTTTGCAGGAGGGTCGAGGTTCCGTTTACGGGGCTCCGGGGACACTCTCCCATCCCCCACCCCCTTCCCCCCTGTGCCCCTCCTGCCGCCCTCCCCACCTTCTCAAGCACAGATCAAGGCAGGATGAGGTCTCCACTCACTCTGGAGTCGGAGAGCAGCTGAAAAGCCCAGGCCTGCCGTTGGCCGCCGGGCCCTCCCTCCTAGGCCAAGGCGCTCGTCACCCCCAGCCACAGGTGTCGCCGCGGCCGGGCACTGGGGAGTGCGGAGCCCCGTGGCCTTCCTGGAGGAGGTGATTTCGGCCGGCAGGCGGGCGGCGCGCATTCCTGAGCCCTGAGTCAGCGCAGCCGCCCCCTCCGGCCGGGCCCGCCCCCGGCGCGCACGCCCCTCGCTGCATGGCATTCCCGGGCGGGCGGGCCGGGCCGGAGGGCGGGCGGGACTCGGCGCGGGCGCCCTCCGGGCCAGCGGCGGCGGCCCCTCCCGACACCCTCGGGACGCTCCGAGGACCCCCGGCGGCGGCGGCGGCGGCGGTGAGCGGGCGCGGCGGGGAGCGGGGCGCAGGGTCCGCGGGCCGGGCGGGTTCCGGGGCTGCGTCGCCGCGCTCGGGGCCTGCCCTGCGCCCGCCGCGCCCGGAGCTGCTCGGAACGGCCGGGCCGGGCCGGGGTCGGGGCCGGGGCCGGGGCCGGGGCCGGGGCCGGGGTCGGGGCGGGCCGGGCCGGGGCAGGGCTGCGGCGAGCCCGCGCTCCCGCGGCCGGACTTTCCTTCCCGGAGTTTGCAGCCGCTCGCGGAGGCGGCCCAGCCCCGGATTCCTCGCCCGGCGCGCCGCAAAAATAGCTGTGGCCGGATTAGCGTGTCCCGGCGGCCTGACCCGGCCGGACAGCCCGGCCCCGTCCCGCCCAACAGCTGAGGGTCCCGGGGGCCGCAGGGCTCCGAGCCTGAGGCGTCCCCCGGTTCCGCCGACCCCCCCCTTTCCTTCCCGGCCACCACCGGTGGGAGGTGTCTCCGAGGCGAAACTCCAGCTCAGAGGGTGGGACTTCTCGGAGAGTCCCTGTCCCAGCCGCCGTCACCCGGGTGGGAACAGCAGCAGCTGTGGAGCTGGGGGGCTGACCCTGGCTTCACTGGCACCCCTCCCCCCACCTGGGAACGCTCAAGTCCGGGGTGGGCCGGGAGCTCCTCCCGAAGGCAGCCCCCCACTCTGTGCTCTGAGTCCCCAGCGGCAGGCTGGGGCCCCACGCCACTGTCGGTGCTTTGAAGCAGGCCTTCTCCCAGCTGGGGTGACAGCCAGACCCCGGGTGCTCAGGGCACTGGGGCCGAGCCTGGCTGTCTGCCATGCTGGGGGCCTGTTTGTAGGGCTGGGGACAGAATGGGCAGGGGATCCCCCGAGCCGGGCCTGCCCCCAGCCCGGAGGGTCCTGACCAGAGTTCCTTCTTTGGTGTCAGCTTGGAGTTGTGAGTCTGTGTCTGTCGCGGTGGGTGGGGCCTGGGTCTGTAGCCCTAGCCCAGTGCTGGGAACCCCCCACCCCCGCCTTGGGACTTCCTGTTGGAGACAGGAGAAGATTCAAGGATGAAACTGGCTTTTCAGGTTTGACCCAGCTAGATGCCTAGGCAGTCCCCAGCTGGGTTCTCCCCACCCCCACAGAGCCAACCCCAGCCCCACAGCCCCCAGCCCAAGGTTGGGAGGAAGCTGGGGAACCAAGCAGCTGGCTGGGGCTCAAGGGGTCCCTCAGGCTGAGCCCCCTGCCACCAGGGGTCACTGTGGGTATGCTGGGTCCCTTTTCCTGAGAATGGGCAGGACAAGTAGGGGGTATGGGGGTCAGGTAGACCCAGATTGAAGGCAGTGGGCTTCGGACCCCTTCCCAGCCCCTCCAAGCAGCCTCCCTCCCGTTGCACAGACAGGCCGGGGGAGGGCAGCACAGTGGGAGGGTCGCTGTGGTCTCAGCCTTTGTCCAGCATCAGTGAGCCGACCGCCCCGCGGAGCTGCCCTTCTAGGGGCACTTGGTTCAGGGGAAGTCCCCCAGGTCTCCCCTGACCGTCAGGGACCATCAGGGCCCTGCCTCCGGCACCCCCAGCTGCTTCTGGGTGGCTTCAGCCCCTTCCTGGGTATGAGGGGCCCCCCATCAGCTCCAGGTCCCCACTCCAGTGTCTGCCCAAGGATTGGAGTCCTTGGCTTCTGCCTGTTTTCTAGGTTGGGCGTGTTTGGGGTGACTCTCTCCTCCTTCAGCTGAGATGCCCTTGGTAAGGCATGTGTACTGGGGCCGCAGCGGGGTCTGACAGCCCTCCACGGCCTGCAGGCCGAGGAGCCCAGGCGGCCTGCCCCTCCTCTGGAACCAGGGCCAGCTGGGCAGGCAGATGGGGTCCCTTGTACCACAGCTGCAGGGCAGACCTGGCCCAGGGCCTTGAACTCCCCCGTAGGATCTGTGGCCTCAGCCAGTGGCTGGCCTCTAAAAGCCTAAGTTTCCTTACCTGTGAGATGGACTCAGAGACCACACCCAGGAGTTATGACAGGTCAATGGGGTCAGTCAGGGTCAGGTTTGAGGCAGGTGTGCCAGGCTCCTGATGCCTGAAGCCATTTCTGCTCTGACTTGGTTTCCCCTCCTGGAGCCTCTCCGGGCCTATCCTGCTGCCTGAGGGGCCTGGAAGGGGGTTGCTGAGCCTGGAGGTGGCTGGGCACCAGCGGCATGTGTGCGAGGTCAGCCAGGGACACTTCTGGAGGGCCCCTATGGTGACCGGGCTGCTCTTCTGCCCTCTGGCCAGGACTGTTGGTGGTTGTGGGCCTCTCCCCTCTCCAGCCTAGAGAGGCTGCTTTCACTTAACTCGAGGACCTGGCTGGACTCCAGATTGGGGACCAGAAGTATCCAGCTTTTAAAGGGAAAGTTACACCCAGAATCTGGTACAGGAAGTCCTTGTTCCCACCCTCTTTGTGACCATATGGCCTGGACAGGTCCCCTCACCTGAGCCTTGAGGCTCACTGCCCCCCCGGTGGGCCTGTCATGTCAACCCTGTCAGATGGGTCAGGGCTGTCAGTGACCCTGTGCCCGTGTGTGCCGGCTGAGCTGTAGGACAGTGTCCCTGCTCCAGGGCTGGCCCCTCTCCTCTCTGTGTGCCACACTCTCAGGTCAGACCCCGGCGTGTCTTTGTCACCAGGGATTCCTGTGTCTCCAGGGCTTCGCGTGGCCTACCTCACAGGCGTCCCGTAGCAGGAAGCCTCTAGTTCTCTCGTTGCCCTCCATGTGCCCGGCTGGGGTGATGCGGGGAGGCAGGGACCTAGCGTGTCCTTCTGGGGACAGGGAGAGGGCAATGCGGAGGCCACCGGCCAGGTCTCGGTCCTGCCCTGCTCCACCCTGAAACTCGTTTCTTCCACAGAAGAGTCGAGGGGTCCCTGGGAGGGTGACGGGCACATCTCATTCTTGGCGTCATCCCATTTGCAGACGAGGACAGAGAAGCCCAGGTGCAGAAGGACTGGACTCTAGGCTGCCGGACAGCTGGTGATTCCCCTCCCAGGGGCTCCAGGGTTGGGCATCAAAGTAGGGGTCAAATAGCGGACTGAACGTCAGAGCAAGGTGCGGGTAGAGATGCTGGAGGAGCCAGCACCTCCTGGGACCGAGTCTGGGAAGGTGTGTTGCTCCAGATGACCTTGGCAGTGGGCAGTCCCCTGGGCAGAGTAGGGCCCAGCTGGATGCTTTTGGCCCTGGGCTGGCCTCCGCTCTGCCTTCAGTTGTCCCTGGCTGCATCGCCCTGGGAATGTGCAGGGCAGGCCTGAGATGAGGGGTCGCTGCTCACACCTGAGAATGTGGCTTCATGCTGGCTGTGGCCACTGTCCAGGCCTAGGCAGGCCAGAACCTCTCCTGTCCCTTCCTAAACTCAACACCTTTGAAGGGTCCTGTCCCCAGCCTCCCCAGGCTTGCCCTCTGGGTGCATGTGCTGCGGGCCCTTTGCGCTCCAGCTCCTCCCTGCAGCTTTGGCCGCCCCCTCCTGTCCCACAGAGGGCCCCAGTGTCCACAAGCAGCGCCAGCTGTTCTATCGTTGGCTCAGCTGTTAAAAGTTGTGCACCTACTGTGTGCTGGGCACTGCTATGACCCCTGATTTTCAGATGGGAAAACTGAGGCTTGCTTGGGGTTGTGGGTGGTGGAGACAGATTGGATCTGAGCGCAGTGTCTCCCCTGGGCTGTCCCTTCTGGCCCCCCCGTGTCGGCTCCTGTGCACACGGCCAGCTTGGGGGGTCCCCAGTCGTGCCCAGAGCAGGAACCCGAGTCGGCAGGACTGTCCCTCATCCCCCACCCAGCCCCTCGGCCCCTCCACACCGGTCTCCGCGCAGCCAGGGTGGGCTTCCTGCCACGTGCCCCAGAGCTGGTCCTGAGCTGCTCAGACGGCCCGGGATGCGCTGCTGTTTTGTTCCCAGACTCTGTCACCAGCTGCTGTTTTGTTCCCAGACTCTGTCACCACTGCTGGCGTTGACTCCCCAGCGTTTCCCACCTCACTTCTAGATGCCCATGTGGCACTTTTGATGGGGCTTGGCCCGGGGGAGGGGGCAGGAGTGACTCACGCGGTGTGACCCTCCGGCCGTCAGGCTGTCCATGGCCGCGGTCTCCCCTGCACTCTGGGGTCAGCGGAGGGGAGCTGCTGTCGGGATTCCCCTCGAGGGGCTGTCCGGGAACAAGAGCCCACTGTGCGCCTGGGGAAGGCCCGGACACTGAGCCTCTGTTTCTGGGCCGGCAACGCGCAGCTCCCTGGCCCAGACTCTTTGTCCCGCCTGGGCCTGCCCCCCGTGTCTGCTGTGGCGCTCCCCACCACGGGCCTTGGGAATCCCACCCACTGGAGGCCCGGGTGGGGAGCCAGGCACGTAGGGGTGGGCCGGGAACACGGCACCGAGGGCAGGGTGGGCCAGGAACACGGCACCGAGGGCAGGGTGGGCCGGGAACACAGCACCGAGGGCAGGGTGGGCCGGGAACACGGCACCGAGGGCAGGGTGGGCCGGGAACACGGCACCGAGGGCAGGGTGGGCGTCCTCTGCCGCCTGCTGGACCTAGAGCTGTGTGGCTCTCAAACTCCTTCCTGCCTCCAGCCCTAGCACAGAAGGGGTTTGGGTGGAGGTGGGGCGCCCCAGGAGACCTGGATGTATGGGCATGGGGGTTCACGAACGGAACTCTCCAGCATTTCCCGGGGCCAAGCGCCGGCCCAGGCCGAGGCGGGGACTGGGGGATGTCAGGTTCCCTGCACATCTCACAGCCTCAGCCGTTCTCCCCCCTAACGTGTGCTGTTCCCACTCCCACCCGTGTGCGTCCGTCAGACCCAGCTGAGGGTCTTGAGGAACCCCCCGTTACCCCAGATCATGGATGCAGGCCCTGCCAGCCTGTGCCCTGCAGTGTTTACCCTGTGGTGGCTTCAGAGCAGGTCTTGGG
Source organism: Eulemur rufifrons (assembly GCF_041146395.1). Taxonomy (NCBI): domain Eukaryota; kingdom Metazoa; phylum Chordata; class Mammalia; order Primates; family Lemuridae; genus Eulemur; species Eulemur rufifrons. Next base: position 36,662,882 of record NC_090996.1, read on the forward strand.
CCCTGTGGACTCCGCAGTGACAGGACAGAGGACCGCACACGTGTGAACGAGCTCCCCGCTGTGCCCTGCTGTGCCCAGGGATCCAGGCACCTGTTGGGAGCGGGGCAGGCTGACTGCGGCTGGGCAGAGTCCGTTTGCCGGGGGCTCCCCGATGGGAGGGAGCCAGGTGTGAGGACAGGCCTCGCGGGGGAAGCAGGTGCCGTGGAGGGTTATGGATAGTGTGAGTCGATCAGGTGGCAAAGGTTGCTTGCATTTCTGAGCCGAGGGCCAGCTGATGTCACCTGGGGATGCTGAGCAGAGGCAGAGAGGCTCCCGGAGGGGTAGCCCCCGGCACGCAGCCTGCGGACTCCCAGTGGGACCCCACAGCGGCCTGTTCTCTGGGCAAGACCACCGGGGCTGGCTGAGGCATGTGACTGTTGGCTGGCAGGGCCACAGCGGCCCTTCGGGATGGACTGGAGGCAGCATGGCTTCCCCTACCTGACATGCTAAGGGGGTCTCCACCGCGCCTGGTGCCTGCCCCGTCCCCGCAGTGGGGCCCACGCGGCCTGAGGGCCAGCATGCCTGCGTCCCCACCTGGTGGGCCCGGCCTGACTGGCTGGGAGGGTGTGCTCCGTTTAGGAAGCTCCTTCCTGAGCCCCCCGGCCTTGCCCGCGCGCCTGGCACCGGCTGGACCTCCCACCCTCGGTGTCTGAGACTCAGAGGCGGCCCCTGCTGGCCATTTCCCTACCAGCAGGGCGATGGTGCTGCCGCCCACATGACCTGTGCCCTGTTGGTACTGTGGCTGGGCCACGTCCGGGGACACACGGGTCTGGGCTGAGTTTGGGGTAGAGTCAGGTGCTGACTGCTGGAATTCTCAGCCAGGCGCCTTCATGCCGGACGCTGGCCGCCTCCCTCAACACGGCGGGCTCAGCGCGGGCAGGGGGCTCAGCGCGGGCAGGGGGCTCAGCGCGGGCAGGGGGCCCAGCAGGGCCTCCCAGTGTCGTGCAGACAAACGCTGCCCTGAGATCAGGCTGCTGAGGGCATGGAGAGGAGCTCAGCGCCGGGGGGCCGTGTGGGCGGAAAGACCCCTGGGCACCATGCCTGGGAAGCCCCCTGAGCCTTGCCCCCACCTGCCCCCTGGGACCTGAAGTGCGTGGTCAGCTCAGAGATGGGGCTGGAGCGGGTGGGCTGAGCCAGGAGAAGGCACCCTGCAGGCCCCCCTCCCACCGGGTCCATTTCTGGCCCCTGCAGGACCAGGAGGAGCTGAGAGCAGTACCTGGCGCTGCCCCTGGTGGGTGCAGGGCCACTGGAAGCTGTGAGCACTGTCCTAGGACTGTCCCTGGTTGGCATAAGACCATTAGGAGCTCTGAGCAGCGTCTTGGGCCTTCCCCTCGTTATGCTGCCCAGAATGTGTGACCCTGAGCAAGGCAAGCCTCTGTTCTCTACGCCTCAGTTTCCCTACTTGTACAGTGTGGGGGGAGCTTTCTTTATATCCCCGCCAAGCAGCTGAGAGGGAGACTCTCAAGTGGAAGCCGTTTCTGGGGGCCTTAGTGGGGCGGTTACAGACCCTACAGCTCAGAGCCTGTCAGGGTCTGCAGCTCTTTGAAGAGGCTGAGGCATTTGGGGTTTTCTGCCCAAAATGGCTCCAGGAAGCTCCAGCCGTCCCCACACTCTCTGTGTCCCTGTTGTGCTTCCAGTCTTGGATCTCTACTTTCTAGACCCTGTTGTCCCTCTTGGTGGGGGAGGTGCAGATCTGTCCCAAGGTGTAATGGGGGAAAACAGCGTCCCCAGGAGGCCTTGCCGTGTCTCACAGTCACACTGCCCGGCAGCGGTGCTCCAGGTCGAACCCTGGCCTCTCTGCCCTTGCCCTGTGCCCAAGTGATCGGTTTGGGGTTGGGGTCTGAGGCGTTCAGGGTAGTGCCAACCATGCAATGCCGCCCACCACCCCCAGTGCCGAGCCCCCTCACCTCTGTTTCTGGGCACATGGCACCCCTTGGTGGTCATCGTGGTGCCTGTGCCCAGGTGGCTTTGGAAAGCCATTTGTACACAGGAGCCTGGCACCACCCGCAGCCGCTCTGCTTCCTGGGCAGCCACGTCTTCCTCTGAATGTGGGGGCTCCATGCCAGGGACTGAGCACCCCCCTTGCAGACCGCCGTGCACACAGTGGTCACTCCGTCTCTGGGGTGCAAGTCACGGTTAAGGGGACGAAGTCCGGGTCACACGGGCCGCAGATTTGCCCTGTGTAGATGGGGGTGAGCCCGTGCCCCCGAGACCTCTCGCTGGCTGTTCCCTGTGTGTGGGACATCCTCGCAGCCCAGCGCACTCCCTCCCTCTCCTCCCTCAAGCCTCTGCTCAGATGTCGCCTCCCACCAAGCAACCGTAATCTGCTGATTTTTCTCCAGGCACACGTAGCATCTTTTAACGGTGCATGTACTCACTTGTAGGTTTATTACCCTCTAGGCTGTACACTCCAGGGGGGCAGGGACTTTGTCCTGTTCATTCGCCAGTGTGTCGCAAGCACCTAGAACAGTGACTTGGTCGCAGTAGGCACTCAGAGAGTTGTCTGTGGAGCATTTATGTTGTCCGAAGACCTGGGGTGCGCCCAGCACTGTCTGCTGGGTGAGCATGTCGGTGCTGAGCACACAGTAGGTCTCTGACAGCAGCAGCCATGAGCGCCACCGTGGGGCTTACCATTGCTTCTCCCTCCTCCCGGGTTTGGGCCCAGTGAGTCCTCAGAGGTCTGTCTGTGTCGCACGATTGAGCAGCACCCCAACCCCTGCCGCCAGGCCCGCCTCACTGACCCTGGAGCCATGAGCGAGGCCCGCAGAGACAGCACGAGCAGTCTGCAGCGCAAGAAGCCCCCCTGGCTGAAGCTAGACATCCCAGCTGTGGTGCCCCCGGCCACAGAGGAGCCCGGCTTCCTGCAGGTAGGCCCTGGTCAGCGGGGGCCGTGGGTGCACCCCATTCCGTGCCCTCACCGTGCCCCTGTTGCCCAGCCCCTGAGGCGCCAGGCTTTCCTGCGGAGTGTGAGCATGCCGGCCGAGACAGCCCGCGTCCCTTCGCCCCACCCCGAGCCCCGGCGGCCAGCGCTGCAGCGCCAGACGTCCATCACACAGACCATCCGCAGGTATGGCGCCATGTCGGCCACCGCACGGGCTGGGGCTGGGGGCTGTGGGGACAGAGGCAGGCACACGGGGCGGGGCCGGGGGCGGGGGCCCCTGCTGCCCCAGTGCTCTCCTCGGTCTCAGTCCCCATGTCTCCTGTCCTCCTCCTGTTCTGGGGACTGACTGCTCTCCCGTTACCCCCCTTCCCGCCCCCTCCCCCCGTGCTCTCCTTCCCCTCCCTCATGCTCTGGCCTCACAGCAGCCGACAAGTGCGCTTTGGGCGTGTCCACACCCTGCCCCTCTTGGGTGCCCAGGCGGCCTGCAGGGCCCTCCCGCCGCGCCAGTCTCTCTCTTGGTCCCTGCTCAGGTGCCTCGTACAGGTCATGAGTGTGTTGGTGCTTTCCGGCATGTGAATGGCATGCGGCCTCTTGGGAGCTGCCAGCGTGGTTGGCATCCCTGGGGCTCGTAACAGCGGGGGCTGGCAGTGATTTTGTTTGCACGTCCGGGGCTGTGTGTGGCCTTCTGGGCCCTGTCGCAGCTGCTCTCTGAGTTCTGTGGTGTCCTGGGTTTCAGCTGCTGCCTGGGGCCGAGCTTTGGGCTGAGCTCTCAGCGTCCTGTCTGGACTCAGCGTCTCCCCTCTGTCCCCTGTTAGGGGTGGGGCGAGGGCCCGTGTGAGGCACGGCTGAGGCCTGCTAGCTGTGGTCTGCTGGGCATTTGGAGTTGGCTGTTCAGGGTGTGGCCAGGGGTGCCACCCACTCAGCCTCTTAATCAGACCGCGACTGCCCAGACCCCGGGCCCCGGGGTGACTGGAAGTCAGGGGAAGGGCATGCTGTCCCAGAGGGGGGCCTTTGAAGCCCCCTGCCTAGGAGCAGGGAGATCTGGCTGCCCCTTGCTGAGTCCTTCCTACGCCAGGGGGACGGCTGACTGGTTTGGAGTGAGCAAGGACAGTGACAGCACCCAGAAGTGGCAGCGCAAGAGCATCCGTCACTGCAGCCAGCGCTATGGGAAGCTGAAGCCCCAAGTCATCCGGGAACTGGACCTGCCCAGCCAGGACAACGTGTCACTGACCAGCACTGAGACGCCGCCCCCCCTGTATGTGGGGCCGTGCCAGCTGGGCATGCAGAAGGTATGCCGCCTGCTGCCCCCCCCGCAGCCCCTCCTTCTTGTCCCCTGGGCTGGGGCTGGGGACACAGCCTGCCTGAGCCGAGGAGCTTCCTCAGGAGCTCAGATTCTGGGAGAGCAGTCGGCACCTGAGATCCTCTCTGGGAAGGGGGACCTCCCCCCTTGTGGTGGGGACAGGGTCCCGGGGTGGCACCGAGGCCCAGCTCCTGGATGGGAAGGCATCCCAGGCTGACCAGCAGTGCAAACGCCCTCCTAGCAGGGAGAAGGAGCCCCTAGGGGCTGCAGGGTGGGGACGGTGCCCGTACAGCTGTCCAGGGGCCCGTGAGGAGCGAGGGGGGAAGCAGTCATGCTCTGGACGCAGGGCGTGTGTGGGTCTGGGTGGGCCAGGAGCCCCCATGTTGCTGACCCAGCTCTGACTCCAGCGTCCCCTCCCCTCCGCCAGATTATAGACCCCCTGGCCCGCGGCCGGGCCTTCAGGGTGGCCGATGACGCTGTGGACGGCCTGAGTGCCCCGCACACTCCCGTCACGCCAGGTGCCGCCTCCCTCTGCTCCCTCTCCAGCTCCCGCTCAGGGTTCAACCGGCTCCCGCGGCGGCGCAAGCGTGAGTCGGTGGCCAAGATGAGCTTCCGGGCGGCAGCGGCGCTGGTGAAGGTGCGTGCAGGGGCCGAGGGTGGGGACGGGGACCGAGCCGGCTTCTGGGTCCCATGCTCACGCCCTTGCCCCCAGGGCCGCTCTGCCAGGGACGGCACCCTGCGCCGGGTGCAGCGCCGCAGCTTCACCCCTGCCAGCTTTCTGGAGGAAGACACGGCCGACTTCCCCGATGAGCTGGATACATCCTTCTTTGCCCGGGTAAGGAGCACCCAGGGCATCGCCCGACCCTCTTCGTCCCTGCACCCACCCTGACCGCACCTGTTTGCTCAGGAAGGTATTCTCCATGAGGAGCTGTCCACATACCCGGACGAAGTTTTTGAGTCGCCGTCGGAGGCAGCGCTCAAGGACTGGGAGAAAGCCCCGGAGCAGGCTGACCTCACCGGCGGGGCCCTGGACCGCAGCGAACTTGAGCGCAGCCACCTGATGCTGTGAGTGCGGGAGGCGGTGAGGGGTCCCGCATGGGGGCAGCTGGGCAAGGCTCCGGCGTTCCCAGTCTGGGGTGCTGGAAGGGGCCGCCTCGTGGACTGGGAACCCGCCACAGGTGGGAGACCCAGGACTGGGTGTGACGCCCAGCACAACTGCCCATCTGTGGAATGGGACAGCAGCCCCAGAGCCCAGGGCCGGGACAGAATCCAGCAGGGAGCAGCAGGTGACATAGTTAATACTCGCTGAAGCGCGGAACCTCTCGTGCGTCCTGGTTCTGTCCTCCCTGCGGTCCCCAGAGGGGTGCAGGCTTGCCCTTTTACTGGTGAGGGGGAGGCTGATGCTGAATGAGTCACGCAGCATCGTCACCACCAGTCCTGGGCAGGATGGAGACAGGCGGGGACCGCGGTTCCGGGAGGCCGAGGTGAGGAATGGAACGGTAGCAGGTTGCGGGGCTGGGGAGGCAGGTAAAGGCGCCGGCTCCCTGCAGGCCCCTGGAGCGTGGCTGGCGGAAGCAGAAGGAGGGCGCGGCGGCCCCACAGCCCAAGGTGCGGCTTCGGCAGGAGGTGGTGAGCACCACCGGGCCGCGCCGGGGCCAGCGCATCGCCGTGCCGGTGCGCAAGCTTTTCGCCAGGGAGAAGCGGCCGTATGGGCTGGGCATGGTGGGACGGCTCACCAACCGCACCTACCGCAAGCGCATAGACAGCTACGTCAAGCGCCAGATCGAGGACATGGATGACCACAGGTAGGTGTGTGGTAGGGACACAGGCCCGGGCTGGCGGTCCTCTGGGTGGGGGTGGGGCTGTGGGTTGGGGGTGCGGCCCCCGCTGATGCTCCGCCTCGCAGGCCCTTCTTCACCTACTGGCTCACCTTCGTGCACTCGCTCGTCACCATTCTAGCCGTGTGCATCTACGGCATCGCGCCTGTGGGCTTCTCACAGCACGAGACCGTGGACTCGGTGAGCCCCTGTGCCCTCCCTGGGCCCAGATGCCTGGAGTCTGCGCTCGGGCCCCCTCCTGCCCCGGTCAGGGAGAAGAGGGGCTACGAGGGGCCACACTGGCCCGTCTCATCCCGCTCCCCAACTTCCTAGGTGCTGCGGAACCGCGGGGTCTACGAGAACGTCAAGTACGTGCAGCAGGAGAACTTCTGGATCGGGCCCAGCTCGGTGAGGGCGGGGCAGGGGGCGGAGCCTGGCGGCGCCCGGCGGGCAGGGGGTCTGGGGGTCTGGGGGTCTGGGCCCGGCCGCAGCTGCACGTCCCCTTCACCCACAGGAGGCCCTCATTCATCTGGGCGCCAAGTTCTCGCCCTGCATGCGCCAGGATCCGCAGGTGCACAGCTTCATCCACGCGGCGCGCGAGCGCGAAAAGCACTCAGCCTGCTGCGTGCGCAACGACAGGTCGGGCTGCGTGCAGACGTCAGAGGAGGAGTGCTCGGTGCGTCCGCTGCCCCGCCCCGGCCCGGCCCCGCCCCCAGCGCCGGCCCCGCCCCCATCCCGGCCCCGCCCCCCGCCCCCGCCCGTGCGGCGGGTTCGGCCGTCACCACCCGGCCGAGCGACCCGTTACCGTCCTCCGTGGCACGTAGAACCGCCCCTGTGCGCACGGCCTTCCCGTTCCCGTCTCCTTCGTTCTTACCCCGTCCTCCAGCTCCATCTCCTCGCCCCACAGAGGATCGTTGGAAGTTTTGATTTGGTCTTTTGGTGTAGGTGCACTCACTGAGGATGTGTCTGGTTTGTGTGCGTGTGTCTTCAAGTTTGCATAAGTGGTATTGCCTTTGTTCCCACTGAACAGTTTCTAAAAAGATTCATCCAAACTTTGATCACGTCATCTTACATGCCGGTGGCATAGTTTATACCAGTTCCCTGATTTAGGACACAGAGGTCGTTTCTGATTTTGTTAATAGCAATTACGCAGCTGAACGCCTTGTAACAGTCTCCACCAACATGCGTGTGCATTGCAAGAGTATAAATTCACAGAGGCCGAGTTGCAGAGTCAGAGGGAGGATTTCAGTGGCTTTGCCTTTGAGCCCGGACTCCCTGAGCCCCCACGTTGCCCGGACTGAACTGGGTAAAGGGGGGCTCTGCCCAGGGACTGACCCTCTGTCCCCTCCGCAGTCCACCCTGGCAGTGTGGGTGAAGTGGCCCATCCATCCCAGTGCCCCAGACCTTGCAGGCCACAAGAGGCAGTTTGGCTCCGTCTGCCACCAGGACCCCAGGTCAGTCCTGCTGGCCGCCCTCCCACCTGCTTTTGCCCACCCACACCTTCCTGGGGGGTGTGAGGGAGGGATGCCCCCTTCCGTGTTGAGCGGGGTGGAAGGGCACCCATGCTAGGGGCTCCAGGCAGGGCCTGACCACACACTTGGCTCACGCAGGGTGTGTGACGAACCCTCATCCGAAGACCCCCATGAGTGGCCAGAAGACATCACCAAGTGGCCGGTGAGCTGGGGTGGGGGGTTGCTGGTGAGTCCTCCTTGTCATGTGGTGGGGGAAGCCACACCCAGCCATTAGTAATGCCAGAGACTCACACATTTTCTGACGCAGTTCCCCTGGCCTTGCACAGCCTGTCCTGCCCCTCTGAGCGAGTAGTCCGAGCAAGAGAGCTCGGTGAAAACTTCGAAGGTCAAACGATATTATTCCAGTTTGACAGATGGCCCAGCTAAGGCTCGGGGCTGGCAGCCTGCAGTCAAGGAAGGCCTGCTTTCTACCTCATGGGCCTGTCCAGTTTTGCTTCACCCCCAACACGGTGTCGGGTGCAGGGTTGGAGGAGGTCCTGACCCATCTCACCCCCATTTGTGACCCAGATCTGCACCAAAAACAGTGCCGGGAACCACACCAACCATCCCCACATGGACTGTGTCATAACAGGCCGGCCCTGCTGCATCGGCACCAAGGGCAGGTGGGTGTACCCGTGTGAGCGTGCAGCTGTCCCTGGGCTGCGAGCACCGCCCTGGGGCTGTGCCTTCTCCCTCACCGACTCCTGGAATAACCCAGTGCATCGAGGAGTGCGGGGTGAGGAAGGGTCTGGACTTTCTCAGGCCCAGCAGAGGCGGGAGGGTGGGGCTGAAAGCAGCTCCTGGGCCCCAGCAGGCCCCTCTGCAAAGCGGCACCTCCAAACCTAGCCTGACTTTCCAGGTGTGAGATCACCTCCCGCGAGTACTGTGACTTCATGAGGGGCTACTTCCACGAGGAGGCCACACTGTGCGCTCAGGTAGGTCCCCAGGGCGAGTGTGGCCCCTCCCCAGCCACTGTGGGTCCTGACGGCCACTCCGCACAGGTGCACTGCATGGATGACGTGTGTGGCCTCCTGCCTTTCCTCAACCCTGAGGTGCCTGACCAGTTCTACCGCCTGTGGCTGTCCCTCTTCCTGCACGCCGGGCAAGTGACACCGTGGGCCGGGTGGTGTGGCCTCGGGGACCCCAGGGGCGGCTGGCTGGGAGTGGCAGAGATGTCCCTTTCCCCGCTGAGTGCCTCCCTACTGCCATGCCCACAGGATCCTGCACTGCCTGGTGTCCGTCTGCTTCCAGATGACCGTCCTGCGGGACCTGGAGAAGCTGGCGGGCTGGCACCGCATAGCCATCATCTACCTGTTGAGCGGTGTCACCGGCAACCTGGCCAGTGCCATCTTCTTGCCATACCGGGCAGAGGTAAGGCTGCCCCTCAGGGTGGGGACCCTCCTGTGCGCACCTGTGGTCAGGTGTGAACTCAGTCCGTGCCAAGCACTGAACGTGGGTTGTAGAGCGCCCGGCCTGGGGGCATCCGCATCTGGCTCCTCAGTCCTGGGTGCTCTTGGCCGCGGGAGGTGGGCGGGAAGACGAAGCTTTGGGGGCCCACTCGGCCCCCCCGGCTCACAGCCCCCCCACTGCCTCCCAGGTGGGCCCTGCTGGCTCGCAGTTTGGCATCCTGGCCTGCCTCTTTGTGGAGCTCTTCCAGAGCTGGCAGATCCTGGCCCGGCCCTGGCGCGCCTTCTTCAAGCTGCTCGCTGTGGTGCTCTTCCTCTTCACCTTTGGGCTGCTGCCCTGGATCGACAACTTTGCCCACATCTCGGGCTTCGTCAGTGGCCTCTTCCTCTCCTTCGCCTTCCTGCCCTACATCAGCTTTGGCAAGTTCGACCTGTACCGCAAGCGCAGCCAGATCGTCGTCTCCCAGGTGGTCTTCCTGGGCCTCCTGGCCGGCCTGGTGGTGCTCTTCTACTTCTATCCTGTGCGCTGCGAGTGGTGCGAATTCCTCACCTGCATCCCCTTCACGGACAAGTTCTGTGAGAAGTACGAGCTGGACGCTCAGCTCCACTGAGCCGGCTGCCGGCACTGGCGGCCACGTGCTTCAGGCCGGAGCCAGACGGGCAGGACCACCCTGAGCTTCACAGGCCTACGGGACGCACGCGGTTCCGAACCCAGACCTGTTGTGCCTTACGTCTGCCGAACCCTTCATACTGCCGGGCATTTAGTACACTACTTCCTGTGATAACCTTCTAACCAGTCTCTGGACGACCACCTCACGTGGCCAATAAATGGACTTGGGAGCGTTTTAGCTGCCACTAACTTGACCCGGGCGTCTTCCTCCTTCCACCCGGTTTCCGGCTGGGGGCTGGAGAGGGAGGTCCTGCAGGCCCCCGGCCTCTGGCTCATGCTTCCCCAGGACATGCAGCTAAGTGTCAGATGCAGTCATGGGTGCACCTTGCTGCCCCCTCCGAGGGTGGCCGGTGGCCAGCGCTGGGCAAGGCCTTAGGGATGTGCTGTCACGCCCCCGCCCCCCCACGGGGAAGTGCTCCCTGCACCCCCAGCAGTCCCAGTCCCCACCTTTGCTGCCGCCCTTTTCACCGAGCCTGATGAAGGCGCTGGTGCAGGTGAGCCCTGCGGGCTGGGGCTGGAGGTCCCACCCACAGCGGTGCCACATGCCCCTTTCCACCGTGGGCTCTGAGGCAGGCCTTGCTGCCCCACAAGTAGACATAGGGAGCTGCCCCTATTATTTCCCCTTTGCTGTGGAGATCACGGTAAGGGAATCGTGACCTGGGGAGTGCCACAGGTCTCAGGTGTGACATCGTGGGCTTTAGGACTCACCTGCAGCAGTTATCTCTTCTTAGCTCCCCTCTGTGATGCGGCGGCCCCAGTCCCTCCTACCCAGGGTGCTGTGGCTTTCCGACTTTTCAGAGTAAGAACCAAACAGGTTTATTCTGTACACAGGGCCAGGCCCGTAGCCCTGTAGGACCGGCCGTGTGATCAGGGTATTTGGGCCCAGGGAGAGGTAGGCCGAGGCCAAGTAGACAGGAGAGAAAGGAGCACTGGTTCACCCAGTCCTAGTCCTGAGGGCTGCAGGGTTCATGCTGACGGTCCCAGGTGGACACAGCTGGGCTGAGGCCACCTCACATCCTTTCTGTGAAAGGGACAATGGCTTGAGGGCACCATCCTTCTGGAAAAGGCTCGACCGCCAGTGACTAGAGTTGTCCTTATCCGGAGGTTCACTTCTGCCTCAGCTTTTTGATGAAGGAAACCTCATCCCGATTCCGGATACCGTAACTGAAAGGGAAGGAAAGGTGTGAACTGACCTACAGAGGGATCCATTTGTGACTCCCCGCCAGAGGCTCGTGAGGGACCAGGAAACAACAACAGATACGGACGAGTGTGGCATCCAGGAAGGCCAGGAGGTGGCAGTGGTCATCCTTCCACGGACCCACGCTGCCAGCAGGGCACGTCCATGCCCACTCTCATGCCCTTCCTGCTGGCACTGTGCAGCCCTGAGCTGCTGCTAGTGAGAAACGCCGGGCCCCTGGAGCTGCACCTCTGCCTGCCGTTCTCGTGGGGACAGCCCCAGTGTATCTCCTTGTCGGAGGGCATCGCCTCCTGGGGCGGCCGCCCCACTCTGGCAGAGCACTGGGGACTGGAGGGCAGTGGACCAGATGTCCCCCTCCAGCTCAGGATACGGTCTATACTTACTCTCGGAGCTTCTTCCTGTCCTCTGTGAGCTTCTCTCCTGCAGAGGTCAGATGATACGTCCTCCACACATAGGACCTGCAAGAAGGGGACTCGGGTAAACTATATGCCCCGAACAGGGCGAGCCGGGTGGCTGTGCATGACAGGGACTCGAGGCATCGGCCTCAAGGGGCCCGAGGCAGCTGTCCTCCCCACAATCCACGCATCAGGCCTGAGGCAGCTGTAAGGAAGCACTGTTCTCAAAGGGCTGGATGGGGCAGCAAGTCCAAACACACTTTGCTAATAAAATAGGCGACAGTGCCAAGACTCGGCTAACAGGACACTTCATCCAGGAGCGTGAGGGCTGGTGACACGTAGGTGAGGAGGGACAGAACCCTGACAGCTGCACCACCTGTAACTAGGGAGGCCCCTTCCGGACACACTGGAAATGGTCTAAGGCGTCCCCGAGTGAAGACACCGAGCAGCTTGGGTGGGGTGATGTGCATGAAAGAGCCAGCATGTTTAGAAAGAACAGCCGAGGCAGGAGTCTCAGGCACAGAAGCACCTGCCCTGTTGGAACTCTTGAAACAGGGAGCTTGTCACCTCAGTGGTGACATGCCCAGGTGGAGCTGGGAGCTGCTGTCCACTCACCAGCTGATGTGCTGAATGCCCCCTTCCCGCTCCTGCTTCAGCTGCACGTATCTCTGGATGGCCTTCTTCAGGTCCAGGACCGTGGCATTCTGCACCACAACCACAGCTGCACCGACGGACACAAAGGGGAGAAGATCCAGAGTGGGAACCCACCGCCACGTCCTCAGCTGGCAGGAGAGTAACCCAGAACCTCTGCTGAGCTCTGATGTGTTGGGCGGGGCAGGTCTGTGGCCGTCCCAACACCCCTGGGCATGGCTTGTGAGTTTGTGCTCACTGGCCTAACGTCCTGCCCCTGTGACAGCTTGGACCACAGGCCTGAAGGGAGGCGGGCGGCACTTACGCATCACTTCTCCGTCCATCTTGCACACTCGGACTGTCATTGCTTGGCCATATTCTAGTGCTATTTGGGAATTGACCTCTTCCAAAGTAACCTAGAGAAGACCAAGGGTGGAAGTAGGAACCCTGCCTTTCTTAACTACCTCAAACAACAACAAAGAAAACAAGCTGACAGTTGCCAAGAAGTGATGCTCCATTTTGTGAAGGGCAAGGAAGGGAAGGGGCTCTTGCCTTAAGGGTTTCTTCAGCACCCCAATCTCACGGTCCACCCCCATCTTAATTTAATATCCAAAGTTGACAAAGTCTCCGGGGAAAGCAGTGCAAAGAAACAGGCAGGGAGAATGAACTCACAGGAGGATCAGCCCCTGATCTGGGTAGGGAAACACTAGGTTTGGCCGTCAGTTCACCCCAAGGGTCACTGATCACCAGGATCTGGGCCAGGGTCCCGGCACTTAGGGCAAGGTGGGTGTGCAAAATTTACCAAGGCGCCAAAAAAGTCAGGGTAATAATAACTTTAATACAACAGTGAAGAAACACAAGTTAATCTGAACCACCCACATGACGGGCAAAATCCCGCGCCCCAGGCAAATGCCTGGCTGGCTTCACCCCGCGCACCCCCGGCCCAGGTCGAGACCCTCGTCTACGCCCAGAGGCGCCTTCATCGGCCTCCGGGCCGCAGCCCCCCACGGGCACCTTCAGGGGCTGTCCGGGCCCGACCCGCCCGCGCACCTGGATCGGTAGATCGCAGAGTAGCGGGTCCTGCACCACCATGGCGAGACCCTCCTGGAACACGTCCACCGCCTCAGAGTGCGGCAGCGCCTCCTCCTCGTCCTCATCGTCCTGCGGCGTCTCGAGCGGACCCGCGGCCTCCGCTGCCTCCAGGGCCGCCAGTCCCCGGCCGGGCTCCGTGGGCCCCGCCAGCCCGCGCTGGGGAGACGGAGCGCGCACGCGCGGGCACCGCGGCCCGCCCCAGCCAGGCAGCCCCGCGCTTGGTGCGCCCCCGGGCGGCCGCGATGACCAATGAGAAGTGCCAAACGGCCTGTCGCAAGGTCTACCGGGAGCGCGGAATCGGCGTGCCTATTGGTTGGCTCCGGGGAAGGGCGGCTGCCAGGACCAATGTGAGTTGGAGGCGGGCGGCTGCCAGGACCAATGTGAGTTGGAGGCGGGCGGCACGTAGCGCCGCGCTGCCGCGGGAGCTGCCGGGAGCGGGAGTGTGCGGGCGGAGTCCGGGGCCATGCTGCTTTTCTGCCCGAGCTGCGGGAACGGGCTGATAGTGGAGGAGGGGCAGCGCTGCCACCGCTTCGCCTGCAACACGTGCCCCTACGTGCACAACATCACTCGCAAGGTGGGCGGCGGGCGCCTCTCGCAGGCCGCCCGCCTCGTGCGACCACAGCCCCGGCGTCCGCCTCGGTCCGCGCTTTCTCTCCCGTGGTCGCCACCTCCGAACACGCCCAGGCTCCCGCCGTGTCTCGTCCCCCCGCGCCGTCGCCCTGGCCGAGCCGCAGGCACCTCTCCGGGGCTGCTGCCACACGCTGGTTCCCCTCGCTGTGTTGGGACAGTGGCCGCGGCGCTTCTGCTAAAGCCTAGGCAGACGGCGGCCGTCCCAGGCGCGGACACCTTCCTGCAAGCCCAGGTTCTGCCCGGGCCGACCAGGCTGTGACAGCGACCCCCTCCCGGCTTGTTTCTCTGATTTCAGGCCCTAATGTTCCTCCTCTTGCTCGTTTGCCCCCGTGACACCGGCCTCTTGAAGGCGCTCCCAGCGTGCACGTGGCACCAACGGGGCTTTGCACGTTAGTTTGCCCGGTTCACTCTTCGCCTAGATAGATAGCCGCCTTGCTTGTTGATCTTGTCTTTACTTAAATGATCATCGTATTTTAAATTGCAGCCCCTCCCTCCAACATATCCTCCTTCCCTGTTTAAAATTTTTCGCTGGGCTCATTACCTCATTACGTAATTTACTTACTGCTTTGTTTATTAATACTAGGGCATAAGCTTTCCGGAGGCCGGGATTTTTCTGTTTTGTTCCCTCCTGTGTTCTGGCCTGAATGCCTAGAAGGAAACCTAGAATATAGCGGATATTCAGTAAGCGAATGATGCACAATGTGCTATAACTTTAAGTTACTTTACCTTGGTAATGCATCTTTGCTTTTTAGACTCCCTTTGCTTCTTAGAAGTCAGAGCACATTGGTGCAACCTCATTCTTAATGTTTGCATACTGTCATGCTAGACCTATGGCTGTGTTGTGGGGGAGTTTGGAGTCTGAAACTATGGGAAGAGTGAACTCTTGTGTAACCCTGAAATTTCAGGGACAGATGATAAAACTAGGGAAAGACACCAAGTGGGACCTGCTTTGAAAGCTGTCTGCAGGGAGGGAGTGGCCGGGATACTTAGCTAAATGGTATTGGTTGGCTTCAGTTGTATTGGTTTCTTTCATCTTGGGTAATCAAATTTCTTAGAGGTATGGGAGAAGAAGAGAGTCACACCTAAGATTTTTTTTTTTTTTCTTTCATCCCCCTGCTCCAGTGCTTTCTCTGGCCTTTTTTTTTTTTTTTTTTGAGAGAGGGCCTCACTCTGTCGGCCAAGCTAGAGTGCAGTGGTATTATCATAGCTCACTGTAACCTCGAACTTTTGGGCTCAGGCCATCCTCCTGCATCAGCCTCTCGAGTGGCTAGGACCACAGGAGCCACCACCATGCCTTTCTACCTTTTTTTATTATTTAGTACCGAGAGAGTCTTGCTTTGTTGCTCAGGCTGATCTCAAACCCCTGGCCTCATGCAATCCTCTTACCTTGGCCTCCCAAAGTGATGGGATTACTGGCGTGACTCTCCAGTCTTTGCAGAGATCTGTGCCAGCCGAATCTCTCTCTCCTGCTTGGGAGACATGCAGTCACGGATCCTCTAAATTCCAGGGCAGCTTGCTGCTCTGTGATAGGAGCTTTGTTTTCTTTGGTGTCCCTCCGCTCTGTTGCAGGAAGGAAGCCTGGGAGACACTCGACGGCAGTTGCGGTTTGATGTCCCAGGTTGGTGCCGTTCACTTACTTGAGCCTGAAGGCTTGTTTTGTTTGGTAGGTAACAAATCGGAAGTACCCAAAGCTGAAAGAAGTGGATGATGTGCTTGGGGGAGCAGCTGCCTGGGAGAACGTGGACTCCACTGCAGGTGAGAGGGCGGCCTTCTCCGTTGCTGAGCTGAGGGCAGCTGAGGCTGTCGCCCTGCCACTCCGTGGCCGAACCTATGAGTGCTTGTGTGATGTAGCTTCTAAGAATAGAAACCGTTTTCTTCTTTAATAATGATTATTTGTGTTTGTGGATATTTAATAATTTGTTACATAAACAATATCGGTATAAGCCTTGGAGTCACCCAGGCCTCAGTTAGATTCTAAGGACAAGCTCCTATTATCGTAGGACCGCGGTTGGGTCTCTTGACCCGTCTGGGGCTAATCCATGGTCCTGGGTTGTGAGAGCATGAAGTGCTCGGTCTGTAACGGGCACTCAGCAGGTGGTAGCTCCCACGACTGGAGCAATAAGGATCAGAATCTCGGGAGAAAAATATGTTCTTTTTGTTCTAACGTAGACTTATAGAAGTTAATGCCAGGGAGAATTAAACTGCAGTTTGGGTAAAAGAAATGTTTATTTCAAATCTTGATTCCTGTCTGATAGATTTGAGCAGGGAAGGAAAGAGGAGGGCCCTAGATACAACCTGGATCAAGAGGGGGAAGAGCTAACTCATGATTAGTACTCTCTTTTTCCCCCTATAGAAGAACGTACAAATCTGCTATGTGAAAGAGTTAGCACTGGCAGAATTTGTCATTAAAAGCTGGATGATGTATCTAATGTTAGAAGTAGAGTTTGAGGCCGGGCACGGTGGCTCACGCCTGTAATCCTAGCACTCTGGGAGGCCGAGGCGGGTGAATCGCTCGAGGTCAGGAGTTCCAGACCAGCCTGAGCAAGAGCGAGACCCCATCTCTACTAAAAATAGAAAAAAATTATCTGGACAGCTAAAATCATATATACAGAAAAAAATTAGCCGGGCATGGTGGCGCATGCCTGTAGTCCCAGCTACTCCGGAGGCTGAGGCAGGAGGATCGCTTGAGCCCAGGAGTTTGAGGTGGCTGTGAGCTAGGCTGACGCCACGGCACTCTAGCCTGGGCAACAGAGTGAGACTCTGTCTCAAAAAAAAAAAAAAAAAAAAAAAAGAAATAGAGTTTGAGAGTATTTGAAGGTGTTTCTATCAAGAGCAGGGTCAGTTTCTCAAAGTGAAGGCACTTTGAAAGGTGTGGGATGTGTGGTAAGGTGTTGGTAAGAGTAGCCTTAGGAACTGTTGCCAGAGTGGATCCCTGGGCGCAGTGGCCTGCTGGGAAGATGAGAGGGCCAGTGTCCTAGCCCAGGGGAAGGTGATGCACTTAGGAGGGGAATCAACGCGGTGTGCAACACACACAGCAGACGTCAGTCACTGTCTCAGTCTGTGCTGCTCTAACAGAATGCCACAAACAGGGTAATTAATAAAGAAAAGAAATTTATTTCTTGCAATTCTGGAGGCTGGGAAGTCCCAGATCAGGTGGTCAGCATGTTTGGTGTCTGGTGAGGATCTGACTGCGAAGTGTGCTGGAATGCGGGGAGCAGAGACCCGAGGCAGCCCCGGGGGGCCCCGAGGTCTCATGGGTGCCCTGGGCCCTGCCCTTGAAACCGCTCTGCCCCCAAGGCCCCGGCACTCTCGGCCTGTGATGAACATGGAACCCCAACCTCGAGGTCTCTAAAGTGCCTTGGAGGGGGTGTCATTTTTCCGTTGTCTTGATGAGTAGCCTTTGCCTTCCTTCCGTCCATACTAATCTAACCAAACAACTATTTGACCACATCTGTGGTTTTCTCTCCTAAACACACTTTTGTATTCTTTACGTAGCCAGGCTGACAGTTTTTTGAATCTTTACATTCTGTTTCCCTTTTAAGTATAAATTCTGGCTTTAAATTGTTTCTCTTCTCCAGTTTTACCATAAGTAGTTATTAGAAGCCATACAGCACCCCGAACTCTTTGCTGCTTAGAGATTTCTGCCAGACATCTTAGTTCATTGCTTTAGAACTTTGTGGAAGTTCTGCCTTCCACAAAGTCCTGAGACAGGGACATAATTCAGCCAAGTTCTTTGCCACTCTGTTATAGGGATGGCCTTTTCCCCAGTTTCCAACAAGATATTCCTTATTTTCATCTGAGACCTCATCAGAATGGTCTTTGCTGTCCATATAGTTCTACCAACATTCTGTTCAGAATCACTTAAATCATCTCTAAGAAGAATCAGACATTCCTTATAGCTCTTCTCTTTTTTTTTTTTGTTTGTTTTTGAGACAGAGTCTCACTCTGTTGCCCAGGCTAGAGGCCGTGGCGTCAGCCTAGCTCACAGCAACCTCAAACCCCTGGGCTCAAGTGATCCTCCTGCCTCAGCCTCCCGAGTAGCTGGGACTACAGGCATGTGCCACCATGCCCAGCTAATTTTTTTATATATATTTGTAGCTGTCCATATAATTTCTTTATATTTTTGATAGAGACGGGGCTATCGCTCTTGCTTAGGCTGGTCTCGAACTCTTGAGCTCAAACAATCCGCCCGCCTCAGCCTCCCACAGTGCTAGGATTACAGGTGTGAGCCACTGCGCCCGGCCTCCGGCCTCTTCTCTTCTTTTGAGCACACACCATAATCAACCTTAATGCTTCGTTCATGGTAATACAGGCATTTTCTAGCATGTTACTTCAAAACTGTTTCGCCCTCTACCCATTATCCAGTCTCAGGCATTTTGTCAGAGCAGCACACAACAGAATAATTCAGTCACCTTCCATGTTATGTTTCCAATCAGTCTTCAACCAGATTTGAGAAGAAAAGTGGGACCCAGGGAGGGGGAGGACTAGTATTTTCAATGTCACAGGTCTCCCTGGTTCCCTTGGGGTTAGAGCGTAGTGGGAGTGATGTCACCGTTTTTAGATTTACCCTTGGCAAGGGAGAGCAGACGAGCAGGTAGGGTTTTTACCGTCTTTATATATAAGGATGGTATTACTTTATAAAGTAATACCTGCTCTTAGCAGGTATGCTTGTCACGAGCATCGCTTCTGTGTAACGCGGATCACCTGTTGGTTTCTCTCATTGGCAGAGCCATGTCCCAAGTGCGAACATCCTCGTGCTTACTTCATGCAGCTTCAGACCCGCTCCGCGGACGAGCCGATGACCACCTTCTACAAGTGCTGCAACGCTCAGTGTGGCCACCGCTGGAGGGACTAGGCCAGGTGGCCCGGCTGCCTGCGTGGCTGCCTCCCTTGTCCCCCAGGGGATTCTCAGCTGGGGGCATTGTGTGTTTTTGCTGGTGTGGCAGAAGACTGACTCTTTCAGGGTGAAGGGCCAGGTGTCGAGGGAAGTAGCCCATTTGCCTATCGGAGTCGATGAAGTTTTTAACGTCCAGGGAGTTTTTATGTGTGAGGAGGAGACCTGTACCTAAGTATTCTCTGTTGAAGGTCCTGTATATTCATCTTTTACATGTATGGGGCAGTTGACATTCCCTTACCACCAACCAACATCCCTTTCTTTTTTTTTTTTTTTGAAACAGGGTCTCACTCTGATGCCCAGGCGAGTGCTGTGGCGTCAGCCTTGCTCACAGCAACCTCAGACTCCTGGGCTCAAGGAATCCTCCTGCCTCATCCTCCCGAGTAGCTGGGACTGCAGGCATGGGCCGCCCTGCCCGGCTAACATGATTTACTCAGTCACCATCAGTAAATGGCTTTTTTTTTGCTTGGCTAACAAGAGCCACTTGGGTACTTAATTTGATTGCAGCCTCATTTTCATTTTTAATTTTTGTTAAGAAATTCTGTTGTATATTGAGAATAGTTCTAGTGGTGATTGCTTAGGCCGGTAACGTCAATCAGCTATTGTTTCATTGCAAAATAAACAATCTTTTGCCATCCAGTTTGATAACACTCCACTATGCTCTAAGAACATGACATCCAGAATGCACTGGTAATAAGCAAAGAAACATGTTACAATGTGACAATATGGTGGTCCTTGAAATATCCTGGGTTATAACCACAACACTGACTTGCGGTGAGCCAGGTAGCCTTGCAAAATGTGTCCCGGCCATAGTGCAAAGCAGCTGCATACGATACATAGTTGAGCGTGGTGTTTCAATAAAACTTTATGGACACAGAAAGTCGGGGGCCGTGGCACGCCTGTAGTCCCAGCTAGTTGGGAGGTTGCGGCGGGGGGGATCCCTTGAGCCCAGGAGTCTGAGGTTGCTGTGAGCTGTGATTGTGCCACTGCTCTCCGGCCTAGGCAACAGAGTGAGACCCCATCTCTAAAAGAAAAAACAAAAAACAACGTCGTGGACAGAGGGTTCTGGGAAGATGGTGACGAGGGAGGAAGCTCCAGGAAACTGTCTTTCCACTTAGGCAACAGTTGCACTGGCAGAATCCAATGTAACTGTTCTGGAACTCTCAAGGCTGTTCCACAGCTCGCAACCTCCAGGGGAAGCCTCGGATGGTAAACTTGGGGAAACTGAGGTGAACATCAGCCAACTTCAGCCCCTAGCAGCCATGCAGCCCCCAGTCCTGGTGCCGGCAGCCGTGCGTGTGTTCCTGGCACAGCCTCCTGACACCTGGTGGAAGTCAGGGTGAGCCGGGAGGGCCCCGTCTTCCAGGAAATTGGGGCTCTCTGTGCTGATTGCTGCTCCTAATGTGGCAGGTGCCGACACATAGTTGCCACCTCTGCCCACGCTTGGGCGCTCTCCTTCCCAGCTGCGGCGGCTTCCAGGGCATCGATGACTGAAAGGGATGGAACTGCAGGAGCAGAATGTGTGTGTGTTGTTGGTGTAAAACTGGCACAGAGTCAGGCTGGGGAGGCCTCCCCTCACCCAGGGCTGCAACCCTGCTGCTTGCCCAGGGCTCCTTCTCCCTCCTGCTCCCCAGGAGGGCCCCGTGCCGGCTCTCGTGGACGTTCTCCGCTGCCTGTGCTTTCGGATGTGATTTCCTGTCAACCCAGGCAAGTCTCAGTTCCCTTCTTTGAGGGATTCCTTAGGGTTAATTTTTCATCTGGTGTTACGTACTATTAGGATTTATTCCTTTTATTTAAGATGTGTTTTCACTGATTTATTTTCTTTTAGGTTTTTTTTTATGGTTTCTATTTCTCCTCTGAGATTTCCTGTGTGTCCGTCGGGAGCACATCTGCCTTGCTGCGTCTGAGCAAGGTTTGCAACCTTGCTGCTTGCAGCAACTTGGGCCAGGAGCGTCAGCCTCCACGACCGTCTTTCGTCTTGAGTGTGAGTCGCAGAGTTGTTTCTTCCTGTGTCCAGTAATTTTGTATTTAGCTTGGAAATTGTGAGTGACAGACGTTATTGAGACTGTGGATTCTGCTGTTTCTCTGGAGAACATAGTTGTTTTGTTTTCGTTTGTTGTTTTAGCGGGCTGCAGACTCTGTGTTCTGAGGTGGACAGCAGCTGAGACCTGTGTTCATGCTGTTTAGCCTTAGCTGGGCTGCTCGGGGTCGGCCTGCACGTGTGTAGTTCAGGGGTCGTCAGATGCAGAACTCGGGGCTCTCCTCTCTAACTTTTTGCTTTCCAGGATTTCCTTCCTCGTGTGGCCCTTGCGGTCTCTGCTTCTGAGGTTAGGGTGTGGGTAGTGTGGTCTGCTGGTCGTACGTTAGTAGAGTCTGGCTTCAGCAAGGTGGAAGGGACCTTAGTGGAAAGAGGGAAGCTCTTTTTGTCAGGATACTAAGGAAGGGACGGCTCCAGCGTGTGCTCGTAGCAGGACAGATGGGCACGCAGCTGATCGCAATTTAAACAGTTGAAGGAAATGTGACACGTCCCTAGTCATTGCTAGGGTGTTTCGTGGGTGTGAGCCTTTGATTCCATCTCTTCGTGGGTCTTGGTTTCTCAGACTCCGGAGAGCTGCAGTCTTCCCCAGACCTTATGAAAGGGATGCACACTACACACACACGAACACACGTGTGCACTTCCAAACACATATAAACACACATAAATATACAGACACATACACACACTGAAGTATGACCTTGTTTGGGACCCTGAAGAATACAGCCAATAAATATATGAAAATATGCTTATCTTGACTAATGATCAAGGAAGTGCAAATTGAAACAAAACTGAAATATCTTTGCCTATCGTATTGGCAAAGATTAGAGACTGATAATGTTTACTGGGTAGAAGTTTGTGCAAAATCTTTGTTGGGCCACTTGGCAATATCTACCAGTATTTAGAGATAGGGGGGTCTTGCTCTGTCGCCCAGGCTGGAGTGCAGTGGTGTCATCACAGCTCACTGCAGCCTCCGACTTCTGGGCTTAAGGGATCCTCCCGCCTCAGCCTCCCGAGTAGTTGGCGCTACAGGTGCCACCACCGTGCCCGGCTACTTTTTCTATTTTTTGTAGAGACGGGGTTTCACTGTGTTTCCTGGGCTGGTCTTGCACTCCTGGTGTCTACTGATCCTCCTGCCTTGGCCTCCCAGGGTGCGGGGATTGCAGGCGTGAGCCACCACACCCGATCTCTGCCAGTGTTTTTAAGAGTCTCATGCTCTGCCAACGGAGCTAGCCAGGCACCGGCGTATCAGCATTTTAAAATGCTCACCCTTGGCCGGGCGCGGTGGCTCACGCCTGTAATCCTAGCACTCTGGGAGGCCGAGGTGGGCGGATCATTTGAGCTCAGGAGTTCGAGAC